>NC_087213.1:11893380-12000880 GCF_015104395.2 Macrobrachium nipponense | reverse complement strand
TTCCCATGGAGACAGAGTCCGAGCGACAACCTAGAGAAAGCTGATAAATCTTTTCTGGGATGGTGTGACACTAAGATGCTTACTTAAGCAGGTCAATGTTCGTTCTGTGGGTATGTGAGTTCGTGAAGGCTTGTTTAAGGTGCCTTTGAAAACTGGCTGTGACCAGTTATTTGGGGCGTTGACTGAAGAGTGTGAATTAATGTGTACGTGTGCGCCTCTTCCGTTCATAATGGCATCTTTAGCCAAAACTAGGGAAAGACTTACGGAGAGGTCTGTGCAAGAAAGGCGTATGCCGAGGTGTTTCCTTTTGAAAGTGTGTGAAGTTCCAGGCTGTAATGGGTAAGTGTTATTATGCTTTAGCCAAAGATATGGCTTACTCTGTTATTGACATTTTGTAAAGATGTTCTATTTCGTTTGATCTTTTGACTTTGTCTTTACAATTGTGTGTGAGTGAGGGGGCCGAGTGTCCTAGTGAGGGGATTAAGTGTCCTGTGTGGAGGGAACTATAATATTTTGGAGAAGAGACAATTGGTGTGACTAATTACTGATTAAGACATTTAAATACGGGGGGCTTGTCTATGAGACTTGAGGTATTATCATTCCATTAATTATCCTGTAAGAACCTGAATTATTCAACTGGTACTTTGCTTTGAATAAACGTATATATTTTGTAGCTCTGGCTCTAATTTGATAACCTGATGGAATGGATGGAGAGAGAGAGAGAGAGAGAGAGAGAGAGAGAGAGAGAGAGAAGGCTATGCCAGTGACCGCCTTGAGAGAGAGAGAGAGAGAGAGAGAGAGAGAGGGGAAGGACTGAGGGTTACCAGTTCGCCTAACGCTCTGGCTAAATGCATACCAAATATTAAAATAGCGGGGGCGGGCGACGCCCTTCGCTGTTAATATATATATAATATATATATATAATATATATTTATATTATATATATATATATAGTATATATATATATATATATTTATATATATATATATATAGATATATATATATATATATATATTATATATATATATATATATATATATATATATATATATATATATATATTATATAATATATATCTCTATATCTAAATTATCTATATGTAAGTAAACATATTAATATCTAATATACAATATATATATACTAATCATATATATATATATTATATAATATATCGATGAATAACTTGATCACGAAATATATAAAACATGATGCTATATATAAATAAAGGTTTTTTGCCACGAAGGAAAAAAATGAAAAAACGAGTTGGCCGAGTACTTTCGGTCCTATTCGGACCCTCTACTGAGGCATACTGATTTTACAAAGAACACCATAGTCAAAAGAAGGCTTAATATACAAACTGACACTACCACATTAGCCATAAGGGCGATTTCACTCTACAGAGAGGAGGAGGAGTCATAGGCTAGCCACACCTTGAAGGATACCCGCAGTAAACAAGTGATTCTTCCAGAAAAACAGTACATTTTGAAAACAACACGGGAGCATATACAATTTAATATCATGAATTTTTACACAAATTTTCCCAACAAAAATTATTATTAATGAAAAGACGAAAGAAAATATAAATATATATATATATATATATATATATATATATATATATATATAATATATATATATATATATATATATATCGAGCAAAAGAAAGGGAGAGAGAATATCGAACCAGAGAGAGAGAGAGAGAGAGAGAGAGAGAGAGAGAGAGACAGAGAGAGACAGACAGACAGACAGAGAGAGAGAGAGAGAGAGAGAGAGAGAGAGAGAATTAATAACTATATACATGTGGGACTAATTTATTAGTTGTTCATTTATTTTGAGGTCCTTCATAAACATCTTACAAATATATGGGTCCAAATGGTAAATTCCCAGACTAAGATTTAGGTTGTTTTTATTAGTGATTTGTATAATTGCCGATTCCAGTAAATTTCTTGAAACATAATCATTAGATCTAGCAATTACCGAGGTATCACCCTAATTAATACAATGAGATTTTTCACTCAAATGGATAAACAGTGCATTTGAAGTCTGGGCTGTTCTAACTGAATACATATGCTGCCCAACCCGAACACATAAATTTTTACTAGACTGACCAACGTAAAATGATGGGCAATCCTTACAAGGAATTTTGTAAATGATGTTGTTATTTGTTACGGGACTATTCTTAATTAGCATATCTTTAATGGTATTGTTATAAGAGAACACTACATTAACATTAAACGATTTAAATATTGATTTTATGGTTTCAAATCCACGAAAATAAGGTAAGCTAAGTACATTTTTAGGGATTTCTTTTTCATTAATAGCAACATTATAAAACTTTTTATGAGCTTTTTGATAACATAAATCAATTAAATGAGGTGGGTAGCAGAGATCGTTTCCTATCTTTTTTTATGTATTCTATTTCTTGATCCAGGTATTGTGGACTCGTGATACGCAAAGCGCGTAGGAACATAGAAGAAAAAATTGAAATTTTAATATTAAGATGGTGGCCAGAATAAAAATGTACATATGTTAAATTATTTATAGAAAACCCACAAATAATTTAACATATGTATATTTATATTCTGGCCACCATCTTAATATTAAAATTTCAATTTTTTCTTCTATGTTCCAACGTGCTTTGCGTATCACGAGTCCACAATACCTGGACCAAGAAATAGAATACATAAAAAAGATAGGAAACGATCTCTGCTACCCACCTCATTTAATTGATTTATGTTATCAAAAAGCTCATAAAAAGTTTTATAATGTTGCTATTAATGAAAAAGAAATCCCTAAAAATGTACTTAGCTTACCTTATTTTCGTGGATTTGAAACCATAAAATCAATATTTAAATCGTTTAATGTTAATTTAGTGTTCTCTTATAACAAAATCATTAAAGATATGCTAATTAAGAATAGTCCCGTAACAAATAACAACATCATTTACAAAATTCCTTGTAAGGATTGCCCATCGTTTTACGTTGGTCAGTCTAGTAAAAATTTATGTGTTCGGGTTAAGCAGCATATGTATTCAGTTAAAACAGCCCAGACTTCAAATGCAATGTTTATCCATCTGAGTGAAAAATCTCATTGTATTAATTGGGGTGATACCTCGGTAATTGCTAGATCTAATGATTATGTTTCAAGAAATTTACTGGAATCGGCAATTATACAAATCACTAATAAAAACAACTTAAATCTTAGTCTGGGAATGTACCATTTGGACCCATATATTTGTAAGATGTTTATGAAGGACCTCAAAATAAATGAACAACTAATAAATTAGTCCCACATGTATATAGTTATTAATTCTCTCTCTCTCTCTCTCTCTCTGGTTCGATATTCTCTCTCCCTCTTTCTCTTGCTCGATATATATATATTAATATATATATATATATATATATATATTATATATATATATATATATATATATATTTCTTTCGTCTTTTCATTAATAATAATTTTTGTTGGGAAAACTTGGTAATAAAAAAATTTTCATGATATTAAATTGTATATGCTCCCGTGTTGTTTTCAAAATGTACTGTTTTTCTGGAAGAATCACTTGTTTACCGCGGGTATCCTTCAAGGTGTGGCTAGCCTATGACTCCCTCTCCTCTCTGTAGAGTGAAAATCGCCCTTATGGCTAATGTGGTAGTGTCAGTTTGTATATTAATCCTTCTTTTGACTATGGTGTTCTTTGTAAAATCAGTATGCCTCAGTAAAGGGTCCGAATAGGACCGAAAGTACTCGGCCAACTCGTTTTTTCATTTTTTCCTTCGTGGCAAAAAAACCTTTATATATATATATATATATATATATATATATATATATATATATATATATATATATATATATATATATATATATGATATATATAATATATATATATACTATATATATATATATGATATATATATATATATATATATATATATATATATATATATATATATATATATATATATATATAGATATATATATATATATATATATACATATATATATATATATATATATAGTATATACATATATATATATATATATATAATATATATATATATATATATATATATATATATATATATAAGGACAAATAAACAACGGAGTTTCTGCACGATCTTTCGACTCAAACGTCCTTTACTCAGCAGTTTATATGCGGAGTAAAGGACGTTTGTCAAAAGATCTTGCAGAAACTCCTTTGTTTATTTTTCCTTCGTGGCTTCTACCTTTATTTATGAATTTATCACGTTCCAAACTTTCGTGATTCAGTTATATATATATATATATATATATATATATATATATATATATATATATATATATATATATATAATATATATATATATATATATATATATATATATATTATATATATATATATATATATATATATCTATTATATGTATATATACATACATATAATATATATATATATATATATATATATATATATATATATATATACTATTATACCTTATATATATATATATATATATATATAATATACTATAATATACTATATATACTAATATATATATATATATATATATATATAAATATATAAATATATATATAAAGGTTTTTGCCATGAAGGAAAAAATGAAAAAGCGAGATAGCCAAGTACTTTCAAACTAGAATTGCATCTTTGTGTGGGGAAAGACAAGTGTGTGCGAGTGACACCATGAACTTGGAATGTGAAGGATGGCTGTCACTACAATGGAAGCTTTATGAGAAGAGGTGTCGCAAACAGGAAGGAAGCGCGTCTTCGTGTGAGACAACTTTCAGCATCTGATGGTGACTCCTATGGTTGCTCCTGCCCCCTCCCCCCCCCCCCCCCCCACCACCACCACCAGTTTTTCCCGAAGCAGCCAAGGAGAACAATGTCCTCAAGAGGGTCATCACCTTCATGGTGAAGGTAGTTGAAGAGAACAGGTGATTCTTTAACCCCTTCAATTCCCTCTGAAGTTGAGACATGATGGGAAGACTCCCCTTCCTTCCGCGCTAGCATCATCAGATAATGGGAAAAGCGAGGAGTACACCCTTGAATTGTTAATGCTCTTCCCCATCTTCTGCTGCAACCTCCTTTACCTCTGCAGTATCACAAGTTTCCTTGAACAGGTCGAGATTGGAACAGCAAAGGAAGTCATTCCCCCTAGATTGGAGATGACGAAGTCCCACTGGGGCAGCAACAGAGCAGAGCAGGGAAACAGATCATCATATGAAGCAAGTCATCACACCATAGCAAGTCGGGGTGGCATAAGTGCTTGTTTGCAATGCAAATTCATTAGGAACAGTGAAGCAGGCAATCCAGGTGGTCCTACACTTGTGGATCTTGGTCCTTGTCCAGGAGCAGACCAGGGATAAGATGATGAGGAGCCCATCAACAAGGATGAGGTCCTCCTGTGGATGGTGGAGTAGGACGGAGTCTAGATTTGAGTCTTGTCATTTGAAGTGGCAATCCTCCCCCTCACCCTCTTTGACCTGCTTAGAAAGAAGGGCTTCTCAAGGCTAGCTGTGGAGGCAATTTCAGATACCCTCTCCTGGGCTGTACCAAGGTAAGTGGGCAGAGTTCTGTGATTGATGCTCTTGGAGTGGCCATTGTCTACTCTAAACCTATATGAAAGAAGTTGTCGATTTCCTGGTGCACCTACGACAGAAGAATCTCCTGGTGCTTGCAGTGAAGGGCTGTGGAACAGCACTTAACCAAGTGTATAAATCGAGGGGCATACGAATAAACCTCTCCAGCTCCTGGGAATTGTCAGCTTTAATAAGTGACTTCAAAAAGAAGTGCCTCCTGAGGGAGGTGAGACCTTCTGAGTGAGATGTATGGGTCCTGGCCAACCCGAGAGGTCCCCAGTATGAGCTCCTGATAAAGGCATCAGATGAGACTGGACCTTAATGACAGTCTTCGTACTTACCCAGCCTCAACCAAGATGGGGAAGGCCCACGGACTCTACTACAATATCTCCCACCCTGAGGGTTGGACCTCCTTGTCCTTGCAGCCTGTCCCAAAGATTGTGGCAAAGACACAGAACTCTACTGTCTCCAGTCTGAATTTGAGTTTCTCCATCCCCTCCATGAAGGATTTCATCAGGGATGATGCTGTGTCTGACCAGCATGCAAGAGGCTATTTATAAGTATGGAGAGGAAGAAGTTTCAAAGACCATAATCTCCTTCTGTATCAGGAGATAACCACAAGGGCATACAGCTCCAAGGAAGATGGGGAGGCATCCCTGAGGAGGGGGAAAGCCATGACTTATAGGAAATTGGTCCATCTGCAGGTGGGGGTCTGGAAGAGGCCGTCAATGATCACTACTTTCTACATCCGGGATTTTGCACAAGTCCAAGGACACCTTCTCCCTGGGTCCTGTCATTGCGACACACAGGAGTTGGGGACACTGGAGGGAGTAACAGGTGAGTACTGCATTTCCCCAGGCCTTGTCCTAGAACTCTTAAGAATAAATACCAATAAAATGACAAATTTTCTAAGACAATTTGTATTTTTCATAGCTACAAACCTGAGGTCTTAACAATAGGATAATTTCTAGCGCCTAGCTGGATCCAGTTAAAAAACAGATGAAAGCAAGGAATCTTGTGATATCTGGCATGCATGCGTATATCGGGTGAAGGCTTCACCTACGATCACGCCTCAGTCTTTCCCAACTCAGGATGTCTTAACAAACAGAGGGGCGGCTAGAGGCGGACAGTATAATGTTAAGACCTCAGGTTTGTAGCTATGAAAAATACAAATTGTCTTATTAGAAAATTTGTCATTTATTCATACGCGAACAAACCTTCGGTCTTAACAATAGGATAGACTTGGAGGGAGGTACAAAACATCCTAGACCGGCTGGGGCCAACCCACCAGACCAACTTCCAGAAGAAATGACTTCCAGAGAGGGACTGAAGCCTGTTGAGAAGCTAGATAAATTGATATCTAACCACTCAGACCTTGAGTGATGTACAATGATATATGGGAGAATCATTGCATAGGGAATCAAAGAGAAACTTTGACTGTCTAATAGCAAACCAACACACCATGGTTTATGCTACTCTCAACTCCTCCTTTTCTAGGAGTGGAGCATATGCTACCGAATAGAGGGTTTGACATTTGCATAATAAGTGACCACACTATAAATATGACTACCCTACTCATTGTATCAGACCAGTCCAGCGAATGACGTGTCCATTCCTTAACCCACCTGAAGGAAGAAGGAAAGGTACAAGAGAAAGAAGGAGACCAGCCAACTCCCTCATTCTCTCATCCACACAATCATCTTAGGAAAGATACAAAAGTGCCCTGTTAGGGGCAACTATGAATACACAACCTGTTGGGCAGCCACCACAGGACCCAGGGAAAACACGTCCGCAGATCTGTGGGCAACATCTTTAAGATAGAAAGAGGGGAACGTGGACTGGCGTACCCAAGTACCAGCGCTCAGCCCTCTATGTACAGCCAAGTTCTTATTGAAAGCCAGAGAGGTACCAATACCCCTAACGTCATGCGCTCTAGCCTGCACACAAGTTCCACACTGGACGAGTGGTTTTCGAGCTCGGCTGCCAATGTGGTGGTCCGAAGTTCGACTCCCTGTTCGGCCAACATGGAGTAAGAGAAATTTATTTCTGGTGATAGAAATTAATTTCTCGATATAGTGTGGTTCGGATCCCACGATAAACTGTAGGCCCCGTTGCTAGGTGACCAATTGGTTCCTAGCCACGTAAAAATATCTAATCCTTCGGGGCAGCCCTAGGAGAGCTGTTAATCAGCTCAGTGGTCTGGTTAAACTAAGATATACTTAACTTAACTTCTAGCCTGTACAGACGTGGTGGTAGAATCAAGAGACAAGTATGCCTGGCTGATGGCTTCCCTTATCCAAAAAGAGATAGTATTCCTAGACACCTCTTTCTTGTATGGCCTGTGCTAACAAAAAGTCTCCAGCAGTCTGGTCCAAGGTGCTGAGTCCTTTTAGGATAGCAACGCAGGGCCCAGACAGGGCACAACAAACGCTCTTGAGTGTCACCACCCACAAGTCATTCAGTGATGGAATGGAAAATGAAGTGAGCTTGTAATCGCGCACAGAGGGATTTTGGGTCTTGGCCACGGAATCCGGGACAAATTCGAAGGATAACCACCCCCAACCCCTGACGTACTTCACGTCATAGCTCAGATCATGGAGCTCTCCTACCCTCTCAGAAGATGCCAAGGCCAGAAGGAAAACTGCCTTGAACATCAATTGTCTGTCAGCTGAGCGACACAAGGGCTCATTTGGACCCTTAGTGAAGCACTTGAGAACCGAGGAAACATCCCACGTCGGAGGCTTGAGCTCTCTAGGAGAACATGACTGCTCAAACCCCTTAACTGGCAAGAAAGGTTACCAGGAAGAGAAGATGCCGATACCTTTAAGGCGTAACATCAAACTCGGGGCCGCCCTGTAGCCTCTAACGGCAGAAACTGGCAAACGTTTCTTGTCTCTGAGGAAGGTTAAGAGTCTGCTAATCGTTGAATAGAGGTTGCGAGTGGAGAAAAAACCCTATTACTGCACCAATCACAGTAGATCGCTTATTACCTTGGAAACTGTGGAGGTCGACTCTCTGAGACTGTTTGACATATGCCCTGCCCTCCTCTTAGAAAAGCCTCTCGTTCGGAGGAGAAACTTGAAAGTCTCCAATCAAGAAAAGACAGGGATTCTACTGACTGGTGGAACACTTCCGAATGGAGCTGACACAGGAGATGTCGCCAAGGGGGACATCTCCCTTGGAACCTCTAACAATAACTGCAGCAGATCTGGGAACCACTCCGCTTGAGGCCATAGAGGGGCTACTAAAGTCATCCTGAGACTTTGTGAACTCATTAGCCTGTTCAGAACTTGACGGATCAAAGAAAACAGAGGGAAGGCATACACCTCCATGTTGTCCCAGGGATGTTGGAATGCGTTCTCCGCCAATGCCAAAGGATCTGGAACCATTGACGGAAATCTCCAGCTTCTTGTTGAAGCAAGTCGCAAAAAGGTCCAACATGGGTCTACCCAACACCTGGAAAAGCTTGTCTTCTACCACTTGATGAAACAACCACTCAGTGTTAGGATCTGATCCCGATAACTGAGTTTGACTGCGACTACATTCAGATTGCCTGGGATATACCTGGCTGAGAGCTCTTCCGAACTGCTGACCGCCCACTAGTGAACCTCGACGGTCAAGGCATGAAGTTGACAAGAAACCAGGCATCCCTGTTTGTTCGCATAGGTTACCACCATGGTGTTGTCCGACATGAGAATGACAGAATGACATTCTACCTTCTCCCAAAATTTCTTAAGACACAGGAAGACTATCTTCAACTCCAAGACGTTGATATGTTGCTGCTTGTCCTCCAAATGCCTGAAGCGATGAGGTCGCCTACATAAGGCCGCCCAACCTGCGAGGGAGGTGTCTGAAAACAGAAGGAAGTCCAGTGGAAGAGAATGCAGAGGGACACCCTTTGAAGGATTCTGGTCATCCAACCACCAACGAAGGTCTTCTCTTACTTCCAGAGACAGAGGGAATATTAACAAGGGTGAGTCCCCCGCTGGGGGACCAGAATTCCACCAGTCTCTATTGCAGAGACCGAAGAAGAAGAAGACACCCATGAGGGACCAGCCTCTTCAGGGATGACAACACTCACAGAAGAACCTGCCACTGATGAGCTGACTGATGTGGTTCCGGCAGGAAGTTACACGCCCCCACCTGCAACTTCTCCAATCTCTGGTCCAACAGGAAAACTTTTTCCACCGCCTTAATGATGACCATGCCCAAGTAGAGAATCCCTTAACTGGGTACGAGGTACGATGTTCCTGGTTGACCACGATGCCCAGTTCCAGACAGAACCAAAGTTGACGATCTTTGTCCTACAGCAGCTTTGACCTGGAACTGCCAAGACCAAGTAACCGTCGAGGTAGTTCAGCAAACAGATCCCCTGAGCATGGGTCCAACTTGACAAAAGAGAAGATCCTTGTGAACACTTGAGGGGCTGTTGTCAAATCGAAGCACAGGACTTTGAACTCAAAGAGCTTGTTCTCCAGAGAGAAGCGAAGGAATCTCCTGGACGTTGGATGAACAGGAATTGTGGCTTCCTGATGAAGTGATTCAAGGTGGAGAAGTTGATCACAGGTCTCCATCCTCCCGACACCTTGAGCACCAAGAAGATGTGACTAAAATGGAAGCGGGCGCACCACTTCCCCTATCGCAATTTGTCCAGCATCTTCTGCACCTCCTCCCAAAGAGCCCAGAACCTCAGAGAATCTGGAGGATATGCCTTCGTGAGCTGCGGCTTGTCCGACAGAGGGGAGAGGAATCAAATGGCAGTACGTACCCCACCCGAAGGGTATCTACCACCTACTTCTCTGCCCACAACTCTGCCACTTGGCCCAATGGCTTGCTAGGCAACCCCCCCTGTCCCAGGAGAGGTGCCTAACCTACCAAGGGCCCCATATCTCTGCCCCTTGGGCCCCATCTTGGCCTAAAGGAACGGGAACGAAAGGGACGTTAATCCTCTGACCAAGGGTGAGTCGAACGGGAAGGCCCTGCCAAACTCGAATTCCTCGATGGCCTACCAAGCGACGGTCTTCCTGACTACTGCTGGACAGGGGGAGGAGGAGAAGCCGGATGTCTCCGAGGACGAGACTCCGACTTAAGACACGGCCTGGCGCACCAGTCTGTCTTTGGTGTCAGCACGATGCTGGCCTATCGCATTCTAATCAATGGCAGGATAGCCCATAAACAAACACTGAGGTGAGCCATACATGAAAACGCCTTGCCTCCGGACTGCAGCAGATTAGCAAGAGAGGAAGTAGTCACAAACTCTTCTGGGGACCTGTCAGGAGCTATCTTGGCAATGACCACAGACCAGAAGTCCATCCAAGGAGGCTGCCATAGATTCCAATGCTGAGGCATCCTGCAGAGACAAGGATGGAGCCACCGGCTACACCTGCTCCAAAGATAATCCCGGCTTCAGGCGAACTGCATCAGGGTTATGGTAGTGCAACATCAAAAAAGTAGAGTTTGTAGCCTAGTACTTCCTAGTCCCATGAGAGGCGGGAGTAGTAACTTGGCAGAGCCTCTAGAGCGAAGCGAACTGTCCCGGTCCGAAACAGAGGCGTTAACCCGAGGGAAGCTGGGGAGAGGATTGGGATCCTGCGTAGCTCCCACCAAGGCTTTCAAGCAAGAAGGAGGAAAGAAAACCGAGCCTGAGACGTACTTTGCAAATTGTTGAACCCGCGCATGAGATCAACAACTTCCAAAAAGGAGGACAAAAACTCTTGCGTGTCTTCCTCCTCCTGCTCTGGCAACGGAGAAGAATCAGCAGCCAAACAGCCCGAACCACCAACTAACCTGTCTGGGCTGGGTCCACGCATCGGCTCCCAACCCCACTATAACAATACGAACATCACTACCTTCTTCTCCAACAGATGATTCATTAACATGTCCGTGAATGGTCACAGGCGTGGCCGACTTACGAATGTGAGTTGGAGAGGAATGCTGAACACTCCAGATCGAAGAAGAATCCTCGGGAATCGAATTCTAAGAAGCATCAGTGCGAGGGGCAGGTCAAACACTCCTGCTACAGCAACTTCAAGCACACCACTTTCGACCTATTGACAGGCGCCTTGAGATTTTTACAGCGACGAATAGGCCTTGGAGAAGAAGTAGCACTTGCATCAAGTGCATGGACAGGGGAGGCTGCAATACGCTAGTGATTTGCATGGACAGGGGAGGTTGCAACATACTCGAGACGTGCACAGCCGGGGGAACTTGCAACATGCCCATGATTCAATGCAGAGGACGAAGCAGCCGCTGCAAAATACACAATGGAAGATACAGTACACTCTTAGAGGAGGTTGCAACACACTCATGATGTGCATGGACAAGGGAGGTTGCAACACTTGAGACGTGCACGGACGGGGGAAGTTGCAACACGCCCGCGAATCGAAACAGGACGCAGTCACTAACACTCTCCGAAACATCAACAATTTTAAGAACACATCCTCATAGTTCCTCCCTTGTAGGCGAAGAAAGAGCAAAATCCTAGCCTTTCAACGCTTGATACGCCAACGTGGGGCAGAGGAGGAAGAGGGAGAAGATAGCACTGGTTCTGCAAGCGATCTCTTCACAGGAGGCGAGGACGAAGCAACGCATTTCCTTCCAATGCTCCCAACCGACAAGGCAGCTAACTTAACATCCAAAACAGAGTTCAACCTCTTAAGCACTGCCGGGCATATAACCTCAGACTGATCAAGGGAAGGCTCCAATGACATGGAAGGAGGAAGTAGCAAACGGGGCGGCAGAGATGACGTCATGACGGAGAGAGGCAGAGCTCAGATGATGACTGGAAATGACGTCATCGATGGGAGTGATGTCACAAGCGGTGATGACGTCACAGCCTCCCCTTGGTGAGAAGGGGAATCAGACACCACTGGCGGAGGAATACACAACAATGGATCCCATGACATCACAGCTTCCCTCTGACTCGAAGAAGTGGCAACAGTCACTGGCTGAGAAATACAAGATGGCTGACCTCGACTACCTACGAAGACGAGGCTGGGAGAAGGGGGGATGGCCTGGAAGAAATGAGAATGATGAAAAAATAAAGCCTCCCCCTTCCCGGGAATCAAAATAATTCCCAAAGAAGAAGGGGCGACATACAAACATCAGCCTGGTGGCCTCCCGATACTCCCAGCAACGAATCAAAGGAAGAAAAGGGAGGAGACACAGGAACTAGTCTACTATGGGGTTGATGGTGCAGGAGACGAAATATCAGGAAGGGGCGAAAAACCTTCCCATGAAGGAAGAGTCGAACCCTCCGATGTTCTCTCTAGCCATAAAATGACTTCCACTGCTCTAAGGCCATGCCCCGCATCCCGTGCAAGGATTCTAGTACAAAAATTAGAACAGCACCTACTGCACTATGTTGGGGTCAGCCGGTGCCGAAGCCAAAGATGAGAACACAGAAAACCTGGAATTCCAGGGCACTCACGTTGACGAGGCCGAGAAGGAGCAGAAGCCATAATATCTCTCAACACACACACACACACACACACGAAATGCAGGCGAAACGGGCAATGAACTGGGTAAAGGCCAAGAAAGGAAAACACTACTCTTCACCCGATATATGCATGCATGCCAGATATCACAAGATTCCTTGCTTTCATCTGTTTTTTAACTGGATCCAGCTAGGTGCTAGAAATTATCCTATTGTTAAGACCGAAGGTTTGTTCGTGTATGAACAATACAGAGTTTTGCAGCCAGGTAAGCTCCCTGCTAGGGAGAAAGTGAGGGAGGAGCCATTTGGGGCACCCTGGCACCACTGGGGCAACCCCATCTGGTAAAGTTTGCAGGATGACAATCAGCCTCCCACCTAAGAGTGAGATTCCATTATTCAGTAGCATATACTCCACTCTCTAGCAAGGGGGAGTGAGGAGTGATAACAAATCCTGATGCATTGGTTTGTTATCTTGTTTGTTTGTATGGTGTTTTTATGTTGCAGTGGTTATTCAGTAACAGGACCAACGGCTTTATGTTAATTCCAAATCATGTTGAGAGTGAACTTCTATCACCAGAAATACACACCTCTCACCCTTCAGTGGAATGTCCAAGAATCGAACTCACCGCCACCGAGGTGGCACGCCAAAACCATACCAACCACGCCACTGAGGCACCTTGGTTTGTTATCGAACAGTCAGAATTTCTCTTTAGTTCCCTACTGCAATGAATCTTCTCATATATCATTACGTATATGTAACCCAGTTGGCCGAGTTGTTGGATATCAGTTTATCTGGCTTCTCACGGGCATTAGTCCCTCTCCTGTAGATATTTCTTTTGGAGTTGGACTGGTGGGTCGGCCCCAAGCTGGTTTAGGATGTCTGTACCTCCCGCCAAGTATAAGTGTACCCACTGATTAAGACCGAAGGTTTGTTCGTGTATGAACAAATGACAAATTTTCTAAGAGAATTTGTATTTTTCATAGCTACAAACCTGAGGTCTTAACATTTTACCGCCCACCTCTAGCTGCCCCTCTGTCATCTGATGACACCCTGGGTTGGGAAAGACTAAATGCAATAGCATGGGTGCGCAGTCTTTGACTAGTTTTCACCCGATATATGCACACATTGCCAGATCTCACTGATTCCTTGCTTTTCAATCTCCGATTGTTTAACTGGATCCAGCAAGGCGCTAGAAAATTATCCTATTGTTAAGACCTCAGGTTTGTAGCTATGAAAAATAAAAGTTGTCTTAGAAAATCTGTCAATGTTTGCATCCCTGTAGGAATAGATATTAGACTTTTAAAGATAATTTGTATTTGATCATACGTGAACAAACCTTCGGTCTTAACAATAGGATAATTTCTAGCACATAGCTGGATCTGGGTAAAAAACAGATGAAACCAAGGAATCTTGTGATATCTGGCAACGCATGCGTAGATCGGGTGAAGGATGGTCGAAGACCATTCACCTATGATCGCGCATCAGTCCTTCTTTTGACCGCCTAGGCGAGTCGTGTTAACCTCTCTTGGCCTTTTCCCGGTTCATTGCCCGTTTCGCTTCTGTTTAGTGTGTGTGTGTGTTTTTCTGGTATTATGGCTTCTTCTGCTCCTTCTCGGTGTCAGTGTATGTGCCCTGGAGTTCCAGGTTTTCTGTGTTCTCGTTTTCTGGCTTTGACAGTGACTGACCCTCACATCATGTGCAGTAGGTGTCATTCTAATTTTTGTACTATTACGAATCCTTGTACAGAATGCCAGGCATGGCCTAAGGAGCAGTGGAGGTCGTTTTATGGCAAGAGAGAACATCGGAGGGTTTCGACTCTTCCTATTTGGGAAGGTTTCGTGCCTCTTCCCGATATTTCGTCTCCTGCAGTAGTCAACCCTCATAGTAGCGTTGTCCCTGCGTCTCCTTCCTTTTCTTCTATTGATTCGTCGATAGAAATATCAGGAGGCTGCCAGGCTAATGTTTGTAATGTAGCCCCTTCTTTCTCGGGAGTTTATTTGATTCCCAAGAAAGGTGAGGCTTTTTCATCAATCTCTTCTCTTCCAGATTCAGAGGCATCAAAAATGGCAGCAATTAGGAAGACGCCCGGGCTAGGGGGTCCACCGTCCTTGGAGGGGTTCCTAGTGCATTTCATGGAGGCTTGCACCCCCCTCCCCGGTCTGGCCAAGCCATTCCCCCTCCTCCTGGCCTCGTCTTCGTGGGTAGCAGCAGTCGGCCATCTTGTATTGCTCCGCCATTATCCGCTGCCGCTTCTAGTTGAGTGACGCTGTGGTGTCAGCCTTGTTGATGACGTCACGGGATCCGTCTTTGTGTATTCCTCCGCCAGTGGCATCTGATTCCCCCTCGCACTGAGGGGAAGCCGTGACGTCACCACCACTTGTGAGTGACGTCACTCCCATCGATGACGTCTCCCCCAGTCATCTCCTCTGATCCGCCTTTCTCAGCCGTGATGTCATTGCTGCCGCCCAGTTCACTAAATCTCCCTTCCTTGTCATCGGAGCCTTCTCTGGCACATCAGTCTGAGGTCATATGCCAGGCAGTGCTTCAGAGGTTGGACTCTGTATTGGATGTGAAGTTGGCTGCCTTATCGGTTGGGAGGACTGGTAGGAAACATGTTGCTTCGTCCCTGCCTCCCGAGAAGAGTGTGCATAAGAAACCAGTGCTGTCTTCCTTTCCCTCTTCCCCCTCTACGCCCCGTCGGCGTAACAAGCGTTGGAAGGCTAAGGACTTTGCCCTTCCTTCGAGGGAAGAGCAATGTGGACGTGTTCCCGAGAATGCTGTTGTTTCGGGCAGTGTTAGTGCTCCTTCCTGTGTGCGACCTGCAGGGGATGCTTCGTCCTCCGCCTCGAATCTCGGTCGTGTTACCCCCCACCCCCCCGTCCATGCACATCGCGAGCGTGTTGCAACCTCCTCTGCCCGTGCACACGATGTTAGTGCTCCTTCTTCTCCAAGGCCTATTCATCGACGTAAGGATCTCAAGGCGCCTTTCAAGAGGTTGAAGGCAGTGAGCGCGGAGTTGGTGCAGCAGGAGTGTTTGCCTGCCTCTCTCACTGGTGCTTCCAAGAGTTCGACTAAGGGATTCTCCTTCGGTCTCGAGTGTTCGAGTTTCCCCCCCATCTCATGTACATGCGTTCGCCACGCCCGTGACCACTCATGGACATATGGAGTCATCTGTTGAGGTAAGTGATGTTCCTAGTGTTATAGTGGGTTCGTCTCAGAAGCTGACGCATGGACCCAGCCCAGACAGGTTAGTTGGGGTTTCGGGCTGTTTGGCTGCTAACCCTTCCGTTAATTTTGGTGGGGAAGGTGCCTTAGAGGAGCCTACACATCCTTCTCGCCATCGGTCTCTGTTGCCGGAGCAGGAGGAGGGAGACACAAGAGTTTCTGTTTTCCATTTTGAAAGTTGTTGATCTCATTCATGGGTTTAACAATTTGGAAAGTAGGACTCAGCCTTGGTCGTCTTACACAGTCGAATGGTAGTAGGTATCCCACCCAAAGGACATCTACCACCCACTTCTCTACCCCATAACTTTGCCACTTGGCCCAATGGCCAGCCAGGCACCCCCCCACATCCATGTTGCAGGAGAGGACCCCAAATCATCTCTTCAGCTTCCTTTGTCGGGGCATGTTCAGTTGGTCTTGCAGAAGGTTAACGCCTCTGTTTCAGACCGGGAAGGTTCGCTTCGCTCTAGGGGTTCTACCAAACTACTACCCCCACCTCTCACGAGACATAGGAAGTACTATGCTACGAGCTCTGCATTTTTGTTGTCATGCCATCTTAACCCAGACGTCATTCGCCTGAAGCCAGGATTGACTTTGGAGCAGGTGAGGTCCTTGTCCTTGTCTCCACAAGATGCCTCTGCATTGGAATCTACGGTGGCCTCCATGTTGCAGACGGTTTCTTGGCTGGACCTTTGGTCTGTGGTTATTGCCAAAATAGCTTCTGACAGGTCCCCAGAAGGGTTGGTGAGTGCCTCCTTGCTTGCCAGTCTGTTGTAGTCTGGGGGCAAGGCGTTTTCATATTTGGCTCACCTCAGTGCTAATTTATGGGCTAATCTTCTGATTAGAAGGGATGTGGCCTTGTCTATGATGGAGAGATCGCTTGACACCAATTCCTTGCTGACATTGATTCCCAATTTTTGTTTCCTCGGACAGAACTCGAGAAAGCGATACACCGGCACCAGGCTAACACCAAAGATTGACAGGTGCACCAGGCTGTGTCTAAGTCGGAGTCTCGTCCTCGGAGATGTCTGGCTCCTCCTCCTCCCCCTGTCCAGCAGTAGTCAAGGAGATCGTCGCCTGGTAGGCCATTGAGGACCTCGAGTTCGGCAGGGCCTTCCCGTTCGACACAGCCTAAGTCAGAAGATCAATGCCCCTTTCGCTCTTGTTCCTTTAAGCCAAGAAGGGGCCCAAGGGGCAGAGGTAAAGGGGGCCGTTGGTAGGTTAGGCGCCTCTCCCTCTCCTGCAACATGGATGGATGGGTGCCTGGCTGGCCATTGGGCCAAGTGGCAGAGTTATGGGGTGGAGAAGTGGGTGGTAGATGTCCTTTGTGTGGGATACCTACTGCCATTCGACTTCTCTCCTCTGTCGGACAAGCCGCAGCTCAAGAAGGCATATCCTCCAGATTCTCTGAAGTTCTTGGCTCTTCGGGAGGAAGTGCAGAAAATGCTGGACAAGGATGCGATAGAGGAAGTAGTCCATCCGTCCCCAGGGTTTTACAGTCACATCATCTTGGTACCCAAGGCGTCGGGAGGATGGAGGCCTGTGATCGACTTATCCACCTTGAATCACTTTATCAGGAACACATGGTTCAAGATGGAGACCCCGCGCTCGGTGTCAGCAGCCGTGAGGGAAGGCGACTTCATGCTGTCGATAGACTTAAGGGACGCATACTTCCAAATCCCTGTTCATTCCACGTCCAGGAAGTTTCATCGCTTCTCTCTTGTGGACAAGGTCTTCGAGTTCAAAGTCTTGTGCTTTAGGCTGACGACAGCCCCTCAAGTGTTCACAAGGGTCTTCTCTCTCGTGTCAAGTTGGGTCCATGCTCAGGGGATCCATTTGCTGAGGTACCTCGACAATTGGTTAGTCTTGGCAGTTTCCAAGGAGAAGCTGCTGCAGGACAGGGATTGTCTAGTACTTCGTTTTTGTGTCTAAAGGAAAAGCCGAACCTCGTACCCACAAAATGATTCTCTACCTGGACATGGTCATCGATACGACAGTGGCAAAAGTTTTCCCGCCGGATCAGAGATTGGAGAAGTTGCGGGCGGTGGTGTGCAACTTCCTGTCAGAGTCACATCAGTCAGCTCATCAGTGGCAGGTTCTTCTGGGAGTGTTGTCTTCCCTGGAGAAGCTGGTCCCTCATGGGCGTCTTCATCTTCGGTCTCTACGATGGAGATTGGGAGAATTCTGGTCTCCAGCGGGGGACTCTCCCCTGTTAATGGTTCCTCTGTCTCTGGAAGTGAGAGAAGACTTTCGTTGGTGGTTGGATGACCAGAATCTGTTGAAGGGTGTCCCTCTGCGTTCACTTCCACCGGACTTCCTTCTGTTCTCGGACGCCTCCCTCGCAGGTTGGGGTGCTCATTTAGGCGGCCTCATCGCTTCAGGCATTTGGAGTTTGGAGGACAAGCAGCAACATACCAACATCTCGGAGTTGAAGGCAGCTTTCCTGGGTCTGAGGGAGTTTTGGGGGAAGGTAGAGGGTCATTCTGTCTTTCTCATGTCGGACAACACCACGGTGGTGGCCTATGTGAACAAACAGGGAGGCCTGGTTTCATGTCAACTTCACGCATTGACCGTCGAGCTTCACCAGTGGGCGGTCAGCAATTCATTATGTAGAGCTCTCAGCCAGGTATATCCCAGGTAAACGGAACGTGGTCGCAGACAAACTCAGTTGCTGGGATCAGATCCTAGGCACAGAGTGGTCCCTTCATCAAGTGGTGGCAGACAAGCTTTTCCAGATTTTGGGGAGACCCATGCTGGACCTTTTTGTGACATGCTTCAACAGGAAGCTGGAGGTGTTCTGTTCAGTGGTTCCAGATCCTTTAGCATTGGCAGAGGACACATTCCAACATCCCTGGGACAACCTGGAGGTGTATGTCTTCCCTCTGTTTTGTTTGATCCGTCAGGTTCTGAACAGGCTGATGAGTTCACAGGGTCTCAGGATGACTTTGGTAGCCCCTCTGTGGCCTCAGGCGGAATGGTTTCCAGATCTGCTGTCGTTGTTGGCAGAGGTTCCGAGGGAGATTCCCCTTGGCAACATCTCCTGTGTCAGCCCCATGTGGAAAGGTTCCACTAGTCAGAAGAATCCCTGTCTATTCACGGTTGGAGGCTATCAAGCAAGAGGCTTTTCTCAGAGAACAGCTGGGCACATGTTTAGCAGTCTTAGCAAGTCGACCTCCACGGTTTACCAATGCAAATGGGCGATCTACCGTGATTGGTGTTGTAAACGGGGTTTTTCTCCAATCGCGACCTCTATTCAGCGAATAGCAGGTTTTTTAACCTTCCTCAGATATGAGAAACGTTTGTCCGGTTCTGCCATTAGAGGCTACTGGGCGGCCCTGAGTTTGGTGTTACGCCTTAAGGGTATCGACATCTCTTCCTGGGAACTTTCCCTGCTAGTTTAGGGGTTTGAGCAGTTGAGTTCTCCTTACGTCACTCATCTGACAGGAACCTGACACTCAAGATAGTTTTCTTTATGGCTTTGGCATCTTCCAAGAGGGTAGGAGAGCTCCACGTCTAAGCTATGAGGTGAAGCATACCAGGGGTTGGGGGTCGATGTCCTTCAAATTTGTCCTGGAATTCGTGGCCAAAACCCAAAATCCCTCTGTGCATGATGACAGATTCACTTCGTTTTCCATTCCATCACTGCTCAAGAGCTTTTGATGTGCCCTGTCTGGGCCCTGGGTTGCTATCTTAAAAGGACTCGGCACCTTAGACCAGGCTGCCGCAGACTTTTTGTTAGCACAGGCCGTACAAAGAAAGAGGTGTCTAAGAATACTATCTCTTTTTGGATATGGGAAGCCATCAGACAGGCATACTTGACTCTTGATGATTCTACCACCTTGTCTGCGCAAAATAGAGCACATGACGTAAAGAGGTATTGGTCCCTCTCTGGCTTTCAAAAAGAACTTGGCTGTACATAGAGAGCTGAGCGCTGGACTTGGTTACGCCAGTCCACGTTCACCTTCTATCTTAAGGATGTTGCCCACAGATCTGCGGACACGTTTTTCCTGGGTCCTGTGGTGGCTGCCCAACAGATTGTGTAACTCACGGTTGCCCTTAACAGGGCACCTTTGTTTCTTACCTAAGATGATTGTGTGGATGAGAGAATGAGTGAGTTGGCTGATCTCCTCCTTTCTCTTGTACCTTTCCTTCCTCCTTCAGGCGGTTTAAGGAATAGGCACATCATTCACTGGACTGGTCTGATACAGGTGAATAAGGTAATCATACTGATAGTGTGGTCGTGCAATATACAAATATCTTACTAGCTATTTGGTAGCATGTGCTCCACTCCTTGGCAAGGAGGGGTTGGGAGTAATACATACCCTGGTGCCTTGGTTTGTTATTGGACAGTCAAAGTTTCTCTTTGGTCCCCTATACAATGGTTATCCCATTTATCATTGTACGTCACTCAGGGTCTGAGTCGTTAGATATCAATTTATCTGGCTTCTCAACGGGCTTTAGTCCCTCTCCAAAAACCATGCCTTTTGAGAGCTGGACTGGTGGATAGGCCCCCAGCCGGTCTAGGATGTCTTATACCTCCCTCCAAGTATGAGTCTATCCTATTGGTAAGACCGAAGGTTTGTTCGCTATGAATAAATGACAAATTTTCTAAGACATTTTATATTTTTCATAGCTACAAACCCGAGGTCTTAACATTATACTGCCCGCCTCTAGCCGCCCCTCTGTGTGTTACGACATCCTGAGTTGGGAAAGACTGATGCGTGATCATAGGTGAATGGTCTTCAACCATCCTTCACCTGATCTGTGCATGCATTGCCAGATATCACAAGATTCCTTGCTTTCATCTGTTTTTTAACCGGATCCAGGTAGGTGCTAGAATTTATCCTATTGTTAAGACCTCAGGTTTGTAGCTATGAAAAATACAAATTGTCTTAGAAAATTTGTCATTTTTCCCAGATACATTAAGTACTATAGCTTTCATAAAGGAACTAACGCTCCTCTACTGCCTCTCGCAGCTCTGACGTCTCCTAACCTGTGGACAGTAATGTCTGCAAGCGGGCTGGTTCACACATTCGACGCGGTAGGCTGTCTCAGGTCACAGGCTACCTGATATAAATTTATTTTTCACAACAGGATTTTGTTGTCAGTAACAGCAGAACACACAGCTTTTACAAGAAATCTCCATTTTGAAAGCTATGATAATATACCAAGCAAAACACAAATTACTTTTAAAATTTGGTATTTCTGCCCACATGGGAAATAATAGACCTATACTGCAATGAGGTTTTCCACCCCTCGCCAGGAGCTTTCTCTACATCTGCATCCTTTAGAGGTGGAATCCATATTTATAGATAACCTGCTATATTCAAACAATGAGCAGTTATTATAATTAGGTGAATGATATTTCTAAATTATGTATAATGGTAGGGTGAAAGATATTTCTAACAGATGAAGCAGTGAAAGGTATAAAACAAAGACAAATTTTAACCCAGAAATTATATATATAATATAGACTTCAGCATATTACAGTATAGAAATTTATAATTACAGCTTGACATATGCTCAATAAAAATCACTTTACTAAAATATATGTCATTTCATAATTTTCTAAATATAAAAATTCACATTCGTTACTTACGTTACTTTATCTATATATGTACATCAAACTTCATTCATACAAGACATTACAAATATACCACTTGATATTAATTAACCAAGTGGAATAACTACTTAAATAATTACATATTCATAAATACATTACTCTCATGAGCATCATTTATACCTCCATTTCTTACAGACAATTTAATATTCAGTAATCATAAATTTACTGGACATCTTGTGTAAATATTACTATACGTAGTATCTAATGCTTTATAACTAGTTTCCTTTTATTCCATAAGATTACAGTCCAACAATGATGATATTGTGTTCTCTTCCTTGAATGTGATTACCATATATACTCACGTATCATGCGACTTCTGAAGACCTAATTTTGAAGCTAATATTAAGGGGGTAGCATCATACACGAGATATAAAATTAGCGTATACAATACTATTTACATGGTATTACGATCGTATTATAAAATACAAACAATAAATGCAATATCCATCTTTTCCATGGATCTTTTCAAGAGTTAGGCTTTATTCCACTTTATCCACTAATATTGTATGTACATTATTTTCATATTACTATTGCATTGTAAAATATAAATATAGCAATCATGCACCATTTGCATTGTTTAGGTTTTCATGAAAAATTTATACCATTCGGGAACTTTTGTTCAGGCATCAATTTCCGTTTAAAGATAACCATGGGGGAAAGGTTAGTCCCATCTGTCATACACATTAAAACAACAGTAAAACTTGTCCTTTATTGCCCAGAAGTTTTGATTAAAATACTTTTCTCTCCAATTTTATTTACGGTCAAGTTTTATGGCATATCGAAGTTTAGGGAAGTTTCATACATGTTGCCAATACACGATAATTCATATTCATTAGCAGCTTGAACACTTTGTTTTCTCAGCTTCAGCTACAACTTGCAACTTAAATATAGCAGTATATGTCCTTGCTGATCTTTCTTCCATTACGAATAAGGATATAGAGTACTGTATTGTAAAAATATATCAGTCCTATTCTACTAAAAATCATTTGTGACAAATATGGTAATTATTTACTAACGCACGATGGTTGAAGTGCAAGCAAAACAGCTGTTGTTATCTAATTCAGTTGTTCCTAGCAAAACAGCTGTTTCTCGTTCGGTTGTTTATGGCTGTATGCATTTACGCAGAGTACAGCACTGCTAATGACATTTTTATCATGGAGGAAAAGAAGTTAGTCTATTGTAATTTTGTCGCATTGTGCAAAACCTAAAATAATTTTCTATGGGAGAAAAATTGGGGTCACATGATACGCAAGATTGGGCGTTACACACTTTCATAGATATGGTAGACAAAAAAATGTACACATCTTAATATGTTGCATTAATACATGAAAACTACTAATACAGTATATTTATTGTCTTTTCCAAAAGTGAATTTCCTCTAATGGAAAGTAAAATCAACCTTACATTTTTCCATTACAACCATAAAAAGTCTTTACATTGGGAATTGAAAACTCAAAAATAATGAAAATATTTAAACACAACTATCCAAAGCCTTAGTTGTGATACACTGTTCCATGAGACTTTTGTTACATTAATATGCTTTTACAGGAAAGGCCTTCTGTGCCTTTTATCTATTATGAAATCCAAATGAAACTCTAACCAACTTTTTCTACAGGAAAAGTGACCTAAAACCGTGTGCACAACTGTTGCAGTTCTACCGTTATTACAAAATTGCAAAAAAAAAAAAAAAGTACTAATGAAATCTAATATCCCTACAGAGTTACTTATACAAACACCAACCATTTTCTACAGTTGTTTACGGCTAACAATGAAGCTTCTAGATTGTATATGTTCAGTATCAAATTTAACATTTCCATTGGACAGAGCAAAGCCACACAATGTACAGTACTACTAAAATGTTTGCACAGGTTTTGGTGAGAACCAGCTCTTTATGGGGCATACTAATCACTACTTGCCCCTTGCAAAGGTAACAAAAGCCACACACATGTACATCATTTACCTACTTATTTAGATCCTATGCTGAACAACCAGTTACAAAAGAATATTTTCAAAAATTACTAAATCATCGGAATAATGCAGTGAATGATAGATACACACATACATATTACAATGGTTTCAATTACCACCATATTTAAAAATACTAACTCTTGCACAAACACACATCTTTCATACCAAGGACTATGGAAACCACTCATAAAACTTAATGACTATAATGTACTATACATACAACAGCACCTTTTGATATTCAGCAGGGTGCTGTGAAAGTTTCTATAAAAAAATATCACTATCTTTTTCACTCCTTGTCATTCATTCTCCAAAACAGTATGGTGGTTAGCTTAGATGGCCGGAATTAGTTACGCTGTCACTTCTAAATGTCTTCTTTAAACTTGGGAACATAATCAATCCTATTTCCAACAACGTAACCACCACTGGTCATTTCACAAACGTGACAGCTTGCTTAAGATTGATATTAAACATGCAAAGCATATTATAGCTCCACAATAACTACATAATATGCAATATTAATGTGCCAATAATGTACTGGATAGAGGGGGCAATCTACAATAACAGAAAGAACAACCGATGAAATGGCTAGTTATTTGGCGAGGAGAATCATTTGTTACTTCAAAAACAATTATGATAATAAGGTATTCAAATACATGAAAAAACAAAACCATTTAGATTACAGGATATGATCCTCATACAAAGATGATTAATTGGTAATGTATGGGAAAACAATTTAGTAAGGAAAATGAAGAAGCATAGCTTGCACATAAAATTGATAAAAATTTTGAATGGCATTGTTTTCTACAATTTGTCTTAAACCATAAATAGCATCAAATATAAATCAAAACTTTGAATGACATTGTTTTCTACAATCTGTCTTTGATTACCCATAAATAGTCTCAAAATAAATGAGAACAGCATGCCTAAAATCTTTGCATATAAGCCAAATGATAATAAAGCTAGTGTATTTTGTAATGTTTCCTAAGTAGCAACTGACATTCAAATGAAAAAAATTACCAACAGAAATGCTCACATATGTTCCTTTTTGTCTTGCTTTTATAATAACCATCCCCCTCCCCCCAAAAAAAAACAACTACCAAAACCTCCTCTATTCAAAGATAATGTCATGCTAAGTCTCCATCACAACCACTTAACTTTATGGTTTATACACATACAATGTTACATACATAATGGTTACAAATAACCTAAGAAAGGCAAAAGTAATACACTAAACTACCTGAACCAAACTGAATTATTTTGATTGAAAAATTGTTACAGGTTATCTAAACTTTCCTGATAACCAAACAGACCTAGATCCAGTTGATCATGATATCTGATAGGAGTAACGGATTGAGTTACGAAAACAAGAGGACTACTACTTTTGCTACTTAAGTTATAGAATAAAGTCTACAAAGGCCACAAGGTACCAAAAAATAAGCCAATTTTTTTATTTTCCATAGAAAGGGTCAAAGGGAATGAGATCGTTCATATGCAACTGAAGGATTTGGCCATAAGGTGCTTAAGACAGAATGCTGTAAAAGACCCACTTGTATGCAATCAACCTCAATTGTCTTGGCTGTAAAATTTGGGGTAAAATAGTGAACTTTAATGAGAAAATGAAATCAGCACTTATACTCCAGATATTACATATAGCACATACTAGTACAGTATATAAATCAAGTTCATGCGTCCATTGGCTATCTGTTGGCTAGGGCAAAAGGATGAAGTAAGCTAAACCAATGAATCTATTTAAATCTAAATCTACAGTAACATTTATATTTTATATAAAACAGTTATCTTACCTATATGTTAGAAAGTTGGTTTACAATGTTCAATGAGGATGTGGGCATGAGTATTAATTACACGAGGGTCATAACCATCTAGAGAGTAAAGTAAGTGTATGTGAACTCAAGAACTACAACTAATACAAAGATGGTCATCAAAAACACATGCACATGCAAACTTTACACCATGACTATTGCTCAAGGTACTATAGGTGTACATAGCCTAATCTACCTGCACTTTACAAATCAAACTGTGCAACAACAAGCCATCAACGATACTACTCTACTGCTCTTCTTGCCATTACCTACTGTTCAAAACTGTAGCCCTAAAATATATTCAAGCCCTTAAGTCCACAAACCATTATAACTTGGATAAAATCAGAAAAACTTTGAGAATACTGAAACTTCCCAAACAGTTAACTTATCATTTATAATACATCAAACTAAAATTCCTTGCATTAGCTGCTTTGGTTTAAGTAAGCTTAAAGGGGTAGTGATATAATACAACAGTCAACCTTGGTAACTACAAAAAAAAAAAATAATAATAATAAATTAAAAAATAAAATGTATGCCAAATCTGATGCTATTTTTGAAACTTGGCTATGAATTATAAAAGAAAACATTTAATGCATTTAGACTTGGGCCTACAACATACATACTATAAATTCACTTTCCACAATTAGTGGTGGTCAACAACTTTTTCCAGGTATTTCTTGCCAATAAATTCCAAACTAACAGGCTAAACAAGCAAGACTGCTTAGCACTGAGAAACATATTTAAAGACACCATTAATACATGCTCCTAAAGAATGACCGTATAATGAGCTTTAATTATACACCTAACCTCTTTTAACTCTACATAAAGGAACTCTGGCATGCCAAAAAGCCAGGATACTCCTTGCAAACTCTGAGGTAGGGGTGTATACATTCCACTAGAAATAGTGGCACAAAGTTAGGCACAATAACGAAAAAAAACAATTCTTAAACTACTTTATGAATGTACACGATTCCATCTTGAATCATGTATTCCACAATCACTGCTCAACTCACTTTGTTCAACAGCATATTTTCTTTTACAAGGTAGTACATCAACACACCAGTAAAATACTGTACTTTCATAAGACCGACTGATAGAGAAAACGTGTAAGCTGCTGACTTGCCACTACAACTGCTATGTCACATATTTGATAACTGAGTTGAATAAAATGAATACCCAACTATTGCTACAAGCACTACTATACAACTGTCTTTAACTTACAATTCTACAGTTTATACCAACAAACTTATTAAGACCATATGAACAAATACATTTAGCACAAATTTATGATAAGGTATACTGTACGTACTTCAATACATCTAAATGACAATTCTACACAACTATTAAGTTATAACCATTCTTGTTCCCTTTTGTAATTCTTATAACCTTAATTAGTAATGGCTAATACAGTAGTACCTCAGACTTCAAACTTAATCCTTTCCAGAAGGCTGTTCGAAATATGAGACAAATATCCTTATAAGAAATAAAGGGAATCAGGATCATTTGTTCCAGCCAACCCAAAAGGTCTCCCTTTTGATGTTTCTTTTTCTATTATTAACATGTTCAAAAGTTGAATTAAGTGTAAAGTAATAAAACAATATGTTATACGAGGTAAAAGTTGAGAAAAATTCTGTTTCCGTGTATGATTTACGAACTGTTTGGTGAAAATGGTGCATGGGCAGCTGGGAGATGGAGGGAGGAGAAACAGAAACCCTCTGAGGAAATCGAAATGGAAGCGGTAGGCAAAGGTTGATAACAAAATGACATATTTTTAATAAATTTGTATTTTCCATAGCTAATAAATCTTTGGTCTTAGCAATAGGATAAATCTTAGCACTTTTTGTTCACATTTTATAAGGATAATCAAAGGAATTGAGAGAGAGAGAGAGAGAGAGAGAGAGAGAGAGAGAGAGAGATAGAGAGAGACTAGTCGGCGAGAGATGAGAGAGAGAGGAGATAGAGAGAGAGAGAGAGAGAGAGAGAGAGAGAGCATGTAAAATTGTTGACATGTTTACACTTGGATCTTAAGTGCATGAAAGAGATAAATTATGCTATAATACATCAAGTTACTGTTGGCAAACGGCAGAATTTAAAATAAACTTAAGGATTTGGCAAACAAATAAGTAATAAGTGAAGAACACAAGAAAAGGCAAGAGAGATTAAACAACTTTTCACAAGGACTGCAGTGCCAGTGTGCTTATTATGGAGCCGAGTTACTTTTACAGTGGTAACAACCATAAAAAGCAATTGTCACTAGATAGGCATACTGTAACAAAAAGAAGTAACTTGGGCAAATCAAGTGTAAGTGAAAGAAATGGATGAATAGTCATCCCAGCCCACCTGGTAAGTCAGTCAGTAGGAAGCAGGCCCCCGGCTTCCATCTCTCTCTCTCTCTCTATATTGTCTCAGTGCACCGAACACTGGCTTAAGTAAGATTTTTTTTTTACTCTTTGCATTTATTTGTTTTCATGTTTTATCTTTATGTTAAGCTTATTGTGAAATAAAACTTTATTTCTTCATGTGAATTAGTGCTGCTTTTACATATATATTATAGTAAAGATTTTACGGTCTCTTCTCTTTTGCTTTTGTTTTTATGTTGCATGGAACCAGTGGTTATTCAGCAACGGGACCAACGGCTTTACATGACTTCTGAACCACATCGAGAGTGAACTTCTATCACCAGAAATACACATCTCTCACTCCTCAACGGAATGGCTGAGAATCGAACTCGTGACCACCAAGGTGGGACGCAAACACCATACCAACCACGCCACTGAGGTGCGTCTCTTCTCTTTTCAACAATATAATGACACAAGGTAACTTAAAATCATTCATTCATTATTCCTCAAAAATATAATCACTCCCTCCCTCAACCTGTACATTACCATAATGACAAATTATTTTGTTAATAGATTATGGTAAATTTTAATGTGAAAAGCTTTGTTCTTTCATTTACTATTTTGTTGAAAATGGTTAAACTATACCATCTCATCAACGCACCAAAGGCTGGCTCAAATTAAAACTTTTTTATTGTTTCTGTATGTATTGCCTTTGATTGTTTTTATCATTATGTTAAATTTATTGTGAAACTCCCTTTTTGTGTGAATTGTTATTACTTTTACATACAGTAATATATTTTAAACTCCTCCTCTCCTTCTTTCCTCAATCTCAATGCTCCCTCATTCAGTCTCAAGTTGGCTGTGCGTGACGTTACCGCGGTAACATACGATTTTGTACATCCTCTATGCTAAATTTGATACTGAAGTACTTTATTCTTTTATTTATTTCGTTGAATATGGTTATCATTAAAATATACATTGTATATGAAAAAGCACGTTAATACAGTTTTTCTTGTAGGACGCAGTAGACCGTCGAATGCAAGTATAAAATATGAGCATTTGTTCGACAAACTATACAAAATTTTCAAGAAAATTTTGTTAAAAAAACAATGTTTGACATAGGAAACGTTCGACAAACGAGGTACCACTGTATATATTTTGGCCTTAACACTTCTAAAAGGAAAACTTTGTTGGGTACATAGTAAGGGGACACTCCTGTAAGCAAGGATTATAATATATAAGAAAAAAAATTTCATAATCATACCACTACTATACGATCAATGAGGGAATAGTTTATGATTCTGTTTAATCTCATGACTACTATACAGTTCCCTATGTTCATGATGAAGGCTTATGATGTGAAGATGAATATGACACTAGGATGGTACAAAAAGATAACACACACACGCACATGCACACAACAATGCAATACTGAAAATAGGTACTGGTGATAAGTCTCTTATTAAAACAACTGAATATTCTATAAATTCCTGTCAATTTCTGAAAATGTTTTTGAGTGTCAAAAGATTATAAAACAGGAAAATTATACTAGCAAAATACAAATGACAACAGCTTCAATAGTGAAAATCAACAAAACTTTTAACAATCAAGAAGGGACAACTACTACAAGTTCACAGAGAAAAAGAATATCAAAAAACTGCATCAACTGAAATTCCCTCATGAAACTATCTACCATTTTGTGACTGAGGAAACCATAAGTGTAGACATTAAAAAAATCCCACTGAGGAAAAAATTAAAACTTTAAATGCTAAATAATTTAACTACAAAATAAATGCAAAAGATGAGTATTCAAGCAAACACTTCAACACTAAATGAATTTAAAAAAAGGCACAGTCTGATGTCTTTTATTTGGAATTTTAGTTTCTAAACCTATAATGTAAGCAATACCCAAAACGAAATGACTGTACTTACAGAAGGCTATAAAAATTATCATCATCAAGTTCAGCTTTGATTTTAACTTTGGATACCAAGTCTTAACACTGAGATCATCACTCTTTTTTCAAGTGGCAAAACGCATACTATATAGGGAGGGGGGAGAGAGAGAGGTATATATACTATATGATATATATATATATATATATATATATATATCTATATATATATAGGTAGACTATATATATATATATATATAGCTATATATATAAAATATAATATATAGATATATTATATATATCATATACTATAAATATTATACTATATATATATATACTATATAACAATATATATATATATAACTATATAAATATATATAATTATTATTATTATTATTCAGAGGGGGAATATTTGTAAATTTCTCGATCAAACCAATATGAATACACAATGCCTGTGCAGGGTCATTACATGGGCTCCACTGCAGCATCTGGGCTATCTTTTGCAAATGATCCTGCAGATCTGTAAAAGGAAATATATATAAGGACAGAATGATATGAAAGAATTCAATAACTTTTAATGTACTGGACAAATTTATGAGTAGTAACCATACAAAGGCTGAAACTGTTGTGATGGGCTGACAATTTTCTTTACATGAAATTTCTACAGGTATATACACATATTACACCTATATTAATAGTAGAGGTAAAATCTTCTCACCTGCTGGAAGAATTTGGTGGAATGACTGGTTCTGTATCTTCACCTTCAGAATCATTAATCCAACCTCTACTTCTTGCAAATGGCAAAAAGACTAGATCGTTGTAAATGAACATGCCAATCACAAGTATAGTAAATCCAATAGGCTGAAACAAGTAATACAAGAGTTACAGGTACAGCATTACCATAAATACATGGTTAAAACATGCAGGATCTCATTATTTGCTTTCTGAATAAAGAAGTGTATACTTTAACTTACATCCTAAGACAAATTGACTTTGTGGCCTGGTTAAACTACTTATTGAGAATGGTAATAGTTACAAGCTAATGAAAGTAACATCTGATTAAAGTTTTGATGAATTGTGATCAGTATAAATATCTTGATGATTGTAAAGCACTAATTTAATTGTTTAGCTGAGCAACAAATTATAGTCAAGCTGAAAGCCAAGATATAAATATTTTGTAACTACTACTGGTTAATTTTAAGTGAAAATTGAGGGGGAAGCAAGAACATTTCATTTTAAAATTACTAAAAATAGGCACGTAGCAGTCTAAACAAGTAAGGCCTGTGCTCAATATAGCTCAGGTGTCTCCAAAGACAAGGCAATCGCAAAAAAGATGATATAATCTGCTATGATCATGTTGCTATAAGGAAATGAACCGTGGCATGCCAATGAAACTAAATCTCTTAGATTTTGTTGATTTAAAAATAAAGCTTCAAGTAGGATTAATAAGAGTTAGATGGTAGGAAAGAGTAAGAAATGATACCATAAGGAACATAACAGAAGCTCTATTTGTAAATGACAAAAGGTAAATGGACAGCTTACACATCCATTATAAAACCCATGGGAGATTGTACTTGATTGTCACCTAGGCTCTTGTGGGCACCTAAAGAGTTGGAAGACCCTAATCTACTTAGAGAACTATGAGAAGAGAGACTGGAGATAAGTAAAGGTTTGCAAAGGACAAAGCACTAGAAAGACAAGTGGTGGAATTTGTGCTCTGTGCTATTGGAGGCAATGATGATGTAGTCCATAGTAGCTTGCTTAACATTTAGCCCACCAAATAGCACAAATTTATATATACATGACCTGTGTGATTTTTTTTAGCTATTGCTGGGAACTATGAGGTTTTATATGGTCTCAAAGAAGGTAATTTATATCTAAATTTAGAGTATGTAATTCAAATGTCTTTCAAAATGCTGATGATGAGAGTGATGTACAAAGCATTTATTAAAACTGCGCTAATTGCATAGCTTAAAATGAAATCTTTTGGTCTTCATACATCACTGTAGGACTTCATACTTCTAGTATTTAGTTCTTTAATATTAAAGTAATATACAGCAAATAAATACTTTGTAGCATGTTTTGGATTAAAACTCATAAAACTGGTGTGTACTAGCAAGAGCCAAACAGCCTGAAATGTAGGTATGTACTGTATAAGTCCTTATATGGCTAAAATGTCTAGTTTAACATATATGGTTACCTGCAAATATTGGAAATCTTGCCAACCAACTGCCAATGAAAACAGCCATATTACAAGAGTTCGAACGGAATCTAGGACCATTCTCGTCGTGGCAGTTAATTCCTTTGTAACACTAACACCAGCAAAATTGAAGAATGCTATACTAATTATGTTGCCTGTAAAAAGCACAATCAATTAAATGGATCATTTTAAAAAATTCAAACAGATCTAATACACTTTGAATATCATGATTTTCAAATATTTCTAAAACAATTATGGTTAAAAAATTTAAATCTACTACTGTACACCTGGTGGTGCTGATGGAACAGTAATAATATCCAAATAAAAACAGAATAAAACAATAAGTTTAGACGTTTTACCTCCTACAACCCTTAATTCATGGCTTGGATTTGCAAGCAATAAACTATTTTCCAAAGCTCTACTATTGACCAAATGTTATCATTGTTTTCATCATGACTTATATTTATCAGCTAACTAACTTTCAGATTTCTTATTTAGTACTTAATCATATGGAAATACTGTGAAATTCACCTGCAATGAGAGTTTGAAAATTCATCAGCTGCTTTTCATGTTTTAAGTAAAAGAATTTTGTTAGCATTCTTAGATTGTGTCTAATGTTGATTCTGCCATTAAGAAAACTTTTGTAAAGTTAGATTAGTATACAGTTATAGCATTCATTGCTGAATCCCAGTGTATATGTGAGGAACAGGTAATTCATTCCAGATGATAAATGGAATAATATTAACAAAAACAATGATGCACACTGATTTCTTAGAGAGCTCAGAAGAAAAGAACTGACCAGTACAAAGTACAAGACAAAGCTATGAAGTGAGGGCTGTAGCTGGCTGAAGCAGTTCTCTAAATATAATGCTCTTGCCCATCCTCAACAACGGTCAAGTTTTTTTTTAAATAGACTTTTTGATTTGGTATTTACTGTTCAGTTACAGCCACATTTTGAAATTTATAAGGTTATTTATGAAAAACATTCTTCACCTCCCTAAAGATGAAAAAAAAAAATGGTTATTCATATGCTGTCTCATAATTGTGAGATATACGGGTAAATTATGAGATAAAATTAAAAACAGGAATTGTCCAATGGCTAAGTCTTAAGATATTATGAGATAACTTTTGTCAGGTTAGAAATCAAATACTAGTGATATTAACGGAGCCAACCCCAATTGGTGACATTTCAACTTGCCTAAAACAGCAGCAATAAGTACAGGATTGGACCCCATCTGATAGAAAGCATCCGGAACATCTTCCAAGACACCTCGTGGATTACCACTAAAAATACCAGCTGGTATCCAGTACATGGCAATCAGAAGGATTGAAAGAACTATGAAACCAAATGATCCTGAAAAGAAAGATTTTCAAGTTTAATCTCTGTAGCATACCACCACAGATATTTTCTTTTAACAAACAATCATATATACACCTATGAAGGAAAGTGTATCATGTAATTCTAAAGAAGTCAATGACCTGCAAGTTTATAAAAAATGGAACTCCTTCACTACAGTTTTACATACCTTCCCAACCAACAGCAAGAAGAGCAGGAACATTATAGCGGGTGACAAATTTCTCTTCTATCACCATTTGAGATGCTGTGACAATCTGAGCAGCAATAATGAGGAGATCACCTGAAACATATTATAATTCAACTAATCAAAAATATGTTATAGTACCAGTATTTGATATTTCTATATTTTTGAGTCTGCTGTCTAAAGAAAATGTCTAAAACTATAAAGACATGTACTATATAAAGAAATAAAACATTTATACATACTACATAAATATCTATCATATTTAATGGATAAAACAGTAAAAAAAAAAAAAACAAGTCCTTACTATTAGTATTAGAAAATAGCTTAATCAGTCCATTCATTGAATATCTCTTAACTCTTAATAGGTCTACGCTGGAGCGGTTATTCTTAAAAAAATTAAGCTGGTCTTATGAACCTAATAAACATGACAGAGATCCAGTCATTCCAACTTGACATATCTTCAAAGAAGAAATGTCCTACTGTGCATGCCTAAATCAGACAGCACTCTTCCACGATACATTCTTCTATGTGGCTTGAAGCCCATTGTGCTACCATGCTTACCCGGATCAACAATGTTTTTCCCAATTACAGTTCCGGATTCGCAGATTTCTCTAGGTAACATATATATTCATTATTTGTGGCAAATTTGCCTATATGTAGTTTGCCACTGAGAAATAGTCACTAATTACTGTATTTTCATATCATTTTCATGACTCAATGCACTTTTTCGTGATAAAACTTAAAATACTCGGGTAGGGTATACTGCGAGGCCCCCATATACGCATTCGCCCGATTCGCGGACTCACGGATTCACAGATTTCTCTCTGGACCATATCTACCCATTATTTGTGGGAAATTTGCCTATTAGCAGTATTTTTCTATTTGAAATATCCAAAAATTCCTGTTTTTTATCAATTTCATCAGAAAATGCACTTTTTGTGATATAACTATTAACCCTTAAACGCCGAAGCGGTAAAAAAAAAATTGTTTCCCGTGTGCCGGAGGTGTTTCGGAGTGAGCGCGGAAGCGGAAAAAATATTTTTTTCAAAAAATCACAGCGCGCTTAGTTTTCAAGATTAAGAGTTCATTTTTGGCTCCTTTTTTTGTCATTGGCTGAAGTTTAGTATGCAACCATCAGAAATGAAGAAAATTATCATTATCATATATAAATAATGCGATATATGATAGCACAAAAAGGAAATTTCATATATAATTGTATTCAAATCGCGCTGTGCGCAAAACAGTTATGGGTAACAAGTTACTTTTTTTTCGTTGTAATGTACACTAAATTTCGATCATTTTGGTATAAAACACATTGTAAAACGATAAAAGCAACACAGAGAAAATATTATCACAAAATAATGCATGAATTCGTAACGCGCGGACGTAAACAAATATTTTTTTCAAAAATTCACCATAAATCTAAATATTGTCCTAGAGACTTCCAATTTCTTTCAAAATGAAGACAAATGATTGAATATTACTATACTGTAAGAGTATTAGCTTACAATTGCAGTTTTTGACCATATCTGACGAGTTAAAGTTGACCGAATGTCGAATTTTTATATATATATTTTTTATATGCAATTATTTCGGAAATAAGAAAAGCTATAACCTTCAAATATTTTTCGTTTCATTCTACATGAAATGCGCACATTTTCATATATAAAACTCTATGAAATACCTAATATGAAACGGAGCAAATATTCCGAGAATGGGACGTACGTATTTCGGAGATTTGTGGCGGAGAATCCGCACGCGGAGGGAAGGAAAGTTTTTTTTTTAAATTCACCATAAATCTAAATATTGTGCTAGAAACTTCGAATTTGTTTCAAAATGAAGATAAATGACTGAATATTACTAGACTGTAAGATTCGACCATTTCGGTAGAGTCAAAGTTGACCGAATGTGGTTTTTTTTCTATTTATCGTGATTTATATGCAAATATTTCAAAAATGAGAAAAGCTACAACCTTCAATTTTTTTTTTTTTAATCTACATGAAATTGCGCACATTTTCACACGTAAAACTTTATGTAACGTCTAATTTAAAATGGTGCAAACATTACCACAATCGCACGTATGATTTTTTCGGAAGAGTTACCACACGGACGTAAAGAAAATGTTATTTTTTTCATGAATTCACCATAAATCAAAATATTGTGCTAGAGACTTCCAATTTGTTGCAAAATGAAGATAAATGATTGAATATTACTAGAATATAAGTGTTTTAGCTTACAATTGCGTTTTTCAACCATTTCGGTAGAGGCAAAGTTGATCGAAGGTTGAAAATTTGTCACTTATCATTTTTTATATGAAAATATTTCAAAATTGATAAAAGCAACAACCATGGGTTGTTTTTAGTTGTATTGTGCATGAAATTGCACACATTTCCATATATAAAACTTTATGTAACGGCTAATTTTAAAATGGTGCAAACATTACCACAATCGCATGTATGATTTTTTTCGGAAGAGTTACCGCGCGGACATAAGGAAAAAGTTTTTTCATAAATTCACCATAAATCGAAATATTGTGCAAGAGACTTCCAATTAGTTGCAAAATTAAGGTAAATGATTGAATATTGCTAAAATATAAGAGTTTTAGCTTACAATTGCGTTTTTCGACCATTTCGGTAGAGTCAAAGTTGACCGAAGGTTGAAATTTTGGCACTTATCGTTATTTATATGAAAATATCTTAAAATTGATAAAAGCTACAATCATGAGTATTTTTTAGTTGTGTTCTACATAAAAATGCGCACATTTTCATATATAATATGATATTGTTATGTTACAATAAAGTTTCATACATACTTACCTGGCAGATATATACATAGCTAAGACTCCGTCGTCCCCGACAGAAATTCAAATTTCGCGCCACTCGCTACAGGTAGGTCAGGTGATCTACCTGCCTGCCCTGGGCGGCAGGACTAGGAACCATCCCCGTTTTCTATCATATTTTCTCTCTTCCACCTGTCTCCTGCGGGGAGGCTGGGTGGGCCTTTAATTGTATATATCTGCCAGGTAAGTATGTATGAAACTTTATTGTAACATAACAATATCATTTTCATACAATCAACTTACCTGTCAGATATATACATAGCTGATTGGCACCCTTCGGTGGAGGGTAAGAGACAGCTACTATATGGAATAGACAGGTAAACAACATATGTTGTAGGTATAAATAAAACCTTGGTTCCTACCTGATAGGTGGTAGACTTCGTGGGTGTTTGCCCAGTAGTCTGCATCACCTCAAGAAACTTTAGCGAGATATGTGATCTATGGCCAAGAGTTCTTGTGGGTCTGCCGATGGGGTCTTACCCACTTACTCAGCAGAGCCTAAAAGGACTTTGTCAATGGGTGCTGATCCACTTATATGACAATACACCTTATGAAGGAGCACACAACCAATCCCGACCACCTGATCCTAACCATATGTTAGAACTAAGGATTGTTACGAGTTATCCCCGAACTCGTCACAACAACCGTAACTCAAAAACCACTACGCACACATACATAATTTTCCAAAAAAATTTTACTCAACTAATTGGATATGACAAGAATTCTCTTATGAACAACCTAGACGGCCGCCCGTGCGAGCCTGAATCCTCCATTGTTCGAAGAGATTCTCGACCATATCCAAACAGAAGAACAGATATACATTTAAGGATTGGTGTCGGCTCCCGTACCCAGAATCGTATCTGCCGATACGATAGTGGACCTAGAGAAAAGCACTTCTCATACGTCACACGCACGTCTTTCAAGTAATGAGATGCAAATACTGAGTTGCATCTCCAATATGTCGTATCTATAATGTTTTTAAGCGACATATTCTTATAAAACGAGAGAGACGTCGCAACCGCTCTTACTTCATGAGCTTTTACTCTCAGTAGTTGTAATTGTTCGTCAGGACAGACCTTATGAGCGTCCGTAATGACGTTTCTTACAAAGAACGCTAGAGCATTCTTGGACATCAGTCTTGTGGGGTCTTTTACCGCGCACCAAAGACCTTGTCTAGAGCCTCCCAACTGACGCTTCCTCTGAAGATAGAACTTCAGAGCTCTAACAGGGCATAGAGACCTCTCTGCTTCTCTGCTACGAGACTCGACATTCCTTTGACTTCGAATGACCTAGGCCAGGGATTCGTGGGATTCTCGTTTTTCGCTAAAACAGGGTCTTAAACGAGCAAATAGCCGAGTCTCCCTTGAATCCTACTTTATCCTGCAGAGCTTGTAACTCACTAATTCTTTTTGCCGTCGCTAACGATAAAAGGAATAGGCATTTTCTATTTGTTATGTCTCTAAATGATGCCAGATGCGGAGGCTCGAATCTATCCGAAGACAGATATTTGAGGACTACGTCCAAGTTCCAGTTCGGAGGTACTGGTTCCTTAGAACTTTGAAGTCTCAAAAGATCTTATGAGATCGTGGAGATCTTTGTTATTTGCCAGATCTAATCCTCTGTTCTGAATACAGCCGAGAGCATACTTCTGTATCCCTTTATTGTGGATACGGCTAGATGAGATTTTACTCTCAGGAATAGCAAGAAATCAGCAATTTCCGCTATAGAGGTAGAGGAGGAGGACAACTTCTTGGCTCTACACCACCTTCTAAAGACCTCCCACTTCGACTGGTATACTTTCGTAGTGGAGGTTCTGCGACGCTCTCGACGGATCGCGCTTGCCACTTCGCGAGAAAAGCCTCTCGCTCTGACAAGTCTTTCGATAGTCGAAAGGCAGTCAGAGCGAGAGCGGGAGGTTTTGATGGTACCTCTTGAAGTGTGGTTGTTTGAGAAGATCCGTCCTTCCTGGTAGGGATCTTGGAAAGTCTACGATCCACTCTACCACTCCGTGAACCATTCCTGGGCCGGCCAAAAGGGGGCTATTAATGTATCCTCGTCTCTTTTGACGCCACAAACTTTTTCATTACTAACCCCAGGATTTTGAATGGGGGAAAAGCGTAAACGTCCACTCGAGACCAGTTTAGCAGGAAGCGTCTACCATAATCGCTCTTGGGTCTTCCACGACCGAGCAAAACACTGGAGCCTTTTTGAAATGTATGTTGCGAAGAGATCCACATGAGGAGTTCCCCACAGAGACCAGAGATCGAGACACACTTCCTCGTGCAGAGTCCCATTCTGTCATGAAGGACCTGGTTCCTCCTGCTGAGCCTGTCCGCCCTCACATTCCTTACTCCCCTGTACGAACCTTGTCAGCAGGGAGATGTTCCTGTGAGACGTCCAAAGTAATAGGTCTCTCGTGAGTTCGTAAAGGAACGAGGAGTGTGTCCCTCCCTGTTTCCGAATGTAGGCAAGTGCGGTGGTGTTGTCCACGTTTACTTGCACTACCTTGTCTCTCACCAGAGGTTCTAGGCTCTTCAAGGCCAGGTGTACGGCGAAGAGCTCTTTGCAGTTTATGTGCCAGGACACCTGTGCTGGTTCCCAGGTGCCTGACACTTCCTCTGAGCCTAATGTCGCTCCCCAACCCAAGTCTCCGACGCGTCGGAGAACAACACTAGGTCTGGGTTCTGTGTTCTTAGAGAGATCCCTTTGTTCTCTTCCAGAGGTAGCAACCACCACTGTAGGTGTGCCTTTATCTCCACTGGAATGGGAAAAACGTCCGACAGTTGTCCGGTTTTCCAGCTCCAAGACTTCTTGAGGAAGAATTGAAGTGGACGGATATGAAGTCTTCCTAGAGGGAAGAATTGTTCCAGCGAGGAAAGCGTCCCCAGAAGGCTCAACCATTCCCTCGCTGACGTTTGTTGCTTCTCTAAGAAGAGAGAGATTATCCTCCAACCTTTTGCGGTTCTCTCTTGCGAAGGAAAAACTCGAAAACCCCGAGAATCCATCCGAATCCCAGATAGACTAGGTCTTGTCTGGGGGTCAGCTGAGACTTCTCGAGGTTCACAAGCAATCCCAACGCCTTGGTCAAATCCAGAGTTAACTTTTAGGTCCTCCAAGCACTGTCTCTCCGATCTGGCCCTGATGAGCCAGTCGTCTAGATACATATAAGACATTCACTCCTTTGAGATGAAGAAATCTCGCCACATTCCTCATCAGGCTTGTGAAGACCTGAGGAGCTGTGGACAGGCCGAAACACAAGGCTCTGAACTGAAAGATCCTTCCCCCCGTCATGAAACGGAGGTACTCTTCTTCGACTAAGGGTGGATCGGACGTGAAAGTAGGCGTCCTGGAGATCTAGAGACACCATCCAATCTCCTTGTCGTAATGACGCTAGGACTGAAGCAGAAGTCTCCATGGAGAACTTCTCCTTCTGAACAAATTTGTTCAGAGAGCTGACGTCTAGTACTGGTCTCCATCCTCCCGAGGCTTTCGCCACTAGAAAAAGGCGATTGTAAAACCCCGGGGAGTTTTGATCCAGTACTAGTTCTATTGCACTCTTGTCCCACATTTTTTCCACCATCGATCGAAGAGTATCCCTCAGCACAGGGTCCTTGTACTTGGCTGATAGTTCCCTTGGTATTGACGTTAGGGGCGGAGTATTCAGGAGGAAAGGGATACGATATCCCTTCCTTATGATATTCAATGAAGAACGCGTCTGCGTCTATCAGTGTCCAGGCCTCCACGAATCCCAGGAGCCTGGCACTACTGGTGCTTGGAGGAGAAATGTTTCATTTTCCCTTTTTAAAGGGACGAAAGGCGGACCTACCTCTCTTCTCTGGAGCCTTCCTTCTTGCGGGAGGTCTGGAGATCGGACCACCTCGAAAGGGCTGCATAGAAGTGCTAGGTCCTTTCTTGTCAGATACTAAAGCAGGTTTCTTCTTCCTAGCCGACTGCGTCAGAAGATCCTGCGTCGCCTTCTCAGTTAAAGAGTGAGCCACGTCCTTCACTAACTGAGAAGGGAACAAATAGTCAGACAGAGGTGCATACAGTAGAGCTGCCCTCTGAGCATGCGAGACTGCCTTTGTTAAGAAGGCGCCATACACCGTCCTCCTTTTCTTTAAAAGACCTGCTCCAAATAATGAAGAGACTTCAAAAGATCCATCCTGTACCGCTTTGTCGATGCAAGACAAAATGCATAACAGGGCTTCAGGTTCGATTCCCTCTGAATCATGAGCTTTCTTGGACATCACCCCAAGGGACCAATCCAAGAAGTTGAAGACTTCCAATACATGGAAGAGTCCCTTGAGGAGATGATCCAGTTTCTGAAATACTCCATGTAATTCGAGCAGAATTGAGACTTGGACGCCTTGAAGCGTCAACTAACGTCGTAACAAAAATCTGCCTCTGTTGTAGAAGGGAGAGCGATACCCATATTCTCCCCCGTCTTGTACCATATGCCTCTTTTCCCAGCTAACCTTGCTGGAGGCATGCAAAATACTGTCCTGACTAAGTCTTTCTTCGACTTCATCCAGGAGTCTAAGGCGTGTAAAGCCCGCTTCATCGAGATGGTGGGCTTCATCTTCAGAAAAGACGAGGGCTTCTTCGCCTTCGCACTAGAAAAGAGCGAGCGTGGAGAAGGAGGAGCAGCCGGAGTCAACTCGTCTCCGTATTCCTCAAGAAGCAGGGTAGTCAACACCTTATAGTTGGACAAGCCCTCTCTTCCAAGATCGTCATCATCCGAGTTTTCCTCCAACTCGGGATATATCTGAGTTTCCGTTCTCCTTTCTGAACTTTCCTCTTCTGGAGGAGACAAACTCCTGATAGGAGAGGGGCTAAGGGAATGAAAACTCTTTCCTTTTTCCCGTTTTGATAGACTTGGAAGGCGTCACAAACCTGCGTCTTCTCATGAACTGTAGAAGACGCCTTGTATGACGCTTCCCGCTCTCCGAGCGTCATGTATGACGTCTCTTGTTGACGTCTAGATGACGCTTCGCGTCTGGAAGACGCTCCGCTCTCTAAGGGCGTCGCTTGAAATGACGCTTCACTTCTAAAAGACGTCTTTCGTTTTTCTTGTCTTACAACACTCTCGTCCGCCCCCGTTCTAGTTCTCGAACTCGAAGCTCCTGCCAGACGTTTAGCAGTTTCACATCTGTCTGACGCTTCTCTTCGAGCAGGTGAGAGAGGACGAGACTTCTTAATTGGAAGCGTCACGTCCTTCCGACGGGGCGCTAAAATCCCACAAGAGATGACAGTTGTTCCTGAACCGCCATAATTATCTTTCTTGACGCTTCTCCCACGTCTAGTGCATGATGCCTCTCGTCATCACTCGGGGAAGAAGCATGATGGGGTACTTCCTCATAAGCGTCAGGTGACGCTGACGCCACCTTCGCCTTCTTAATAGCAGACGGGGCGTCATCCGAGAAGCGCTCTGGGCTCGAATCAATGTCTTGCTTCATATGACGCTTCAGCGGTCTCGATAAGTTCGACTCCTTCCACCCTCGTTTAGGTGAGGGAGAGGGAGAGGACGAGAAACACTCGCGAAGGACGCTTTTCCTATAGCGCCCTTGAGCTGGCTGCCATGAAGCAGAGCTAGCTGAAGGGACGTCTGACCGTTGGGGATTCCCCACGACCTCCTTAAGGCTTTCGACTTTCCTTCTCCTCTGGGCATGGGAGCTTGGAAGAGGTCTAGGCCTGGGAGCGCCGCAGGGACGATCAAACGCCCCCTCCACAACACTGATAGAACTCACTTCACTAAAATGTTCACTATCACTAGCCTTACCTTTCGAGTCAGCCATCTTGGACTTCATGTCTCTAATAGTCGCTTTCAGATTGGCGATTTCCGATGCCGAATCAGAAACACACTCTGAGAATGAGATCTATAGGAGAATCTTACATCAGTAGGTTAGAATTATCCGTAAAAGGCTCAATAGGCCTTGAACTCACACCTTTCAGTCGTCTAACTCTATCCCTCTCTAACTTCTTCAAATAAGAAGTCAAAGTCTTCCACTCTTCTGCATTCAAACCCTCGCATTCCTTACAAGTGTTAATAGCAGAACACTGAACCCCCCTACATTTACGGCATACAGTGTGAGGATCAACCGAAGCTTTCGGTATCCTCACCCTGCAGCCTACATTCACACACATTCTCACACTCACATTAGAATCAGACATACTGAGAAAAATCCAAAAGAGTTATTCCAAAAAAAAACAGTCCACAGTAGCGAATGCCAAAACACGATCCAAATACGTCACCAAAAAGCCGAAAAACGTTGATCAAAGGTTGAAAAATGAATCTAAGTCAGGAGGTAATAACAACAATGTTGATACCACCGGCGACAGAGAAAATATGATAGAAAACGGGGATGGTTCCTAGTCCTGCCGCCCAGGGCAGGCAGGTAGATCACCTGACCTACCTGTAGCGAGTGGCGCGAAATTTGAATTTCTGTCGGGGACGACGGAGTCTTAGCTATGTATATATCTGACAGGTAAGTTGATTGTATGAAAACTCCATGTAATGGCCTTAACAATTTAAAATGGGTACAAAAATTATGTCAAAGTGACGAAATAATTTCCGAGATGTGTCACAGATACTGGTTAGTCGCGGCAAGAAAGAAATTCGCGCTTGCGCGCCTGCGTAACGATTGTAAACAAAACAACACCTTGATCCGTGAACTCCAAGCATCCCCCAAGGCGCGTGATTCAAGAGTTTTTGGCTGGTAGGCCTAAAAGTATTTTTCCGCGAATTTTTAAAAAAACTTTTGTATGTCGACGTAAAATACGTCCAGTCGGCACCCGAGAGACAAAAAATGTCGACGTAAAATACGTCCAGTCGGCGTTTAAGGGTTAAAAAACCATGTATAAACATTTCTAGTGGATTTTTCTTGAGTTTTACCTACCAAAATTGGCCATTTTTATATTGGAATTTACCAATTGATTTTTTTTTTTTCTTTTTGAATTTCTGTGCACCCTAATGGGTGTTCTGGATTTGTCATTTTACTTGGACCAGGGTGTTCCTTTGTAATCTTTTCCTTGTTTGAAGCTGTACCAAGGAGATTCGGGAGTGACATGCCAATAGTCATCAACTGTGCCACAGTTTTTTTTATCATGGGGCCCAGGGATACTCAAATTTTCAAGTTCACTAATCATAAAAAATATTGGAGAAAAAAAAATTAATCTTGAAAAGATATCATTGGCTTTACGTGAAGTTAAATCTTCCACCAATGGCACAAGTGAGAAATGACTCCCAAATGTCTGCATCCCTACCCTACCACAAAAGGGGATAGCATAACACGATTAGTATGGCTGAAGTGTAAGCAAAACCCACTTGCTAGGACTAAGAGTATTACGATAATACAATTATCCCCATCTTAATCACATCATGGGCAAACTGGACAGAATGCTAAGAGCTCTATTCCTAGAACCAGGTCCCCCAGGAATCTGTGGTCCAGCTCCGCAGAATAGATCCGCCTGAAAACACAGGTCTGAACATTGTCTGGTAGATGATGGATCTACACCACAGTTCTCACTATTTAGCTTCAGATTTAACTTCACATTAAGCTATATGTTTTCCTATTTATTAGATTTGGAAAATTTTGACAAAAATGGAAAAATCCACAAACATTAACTGAAAAATATGTAATGTTATATATGGGACTCTTAGGTTCGAGCCTATGAAGAAATTCCTGAGGTTTGAGAGCCCCCCCTCACCAAGTCAAGGTGGTCCCAAAATGAGGGGGAGATTAATAAGTCTGCAACTTATTAATGATGGGTTTTAAATTTTTTAGAGATAGTAAGCAATCAATGACAGCAATGGATATATTCTAGTTAAAGGTGTACTGTCTGTATTTTATTTCTCTTTTACATAAGTGAGCAGGATGCCAAAATATTTCAAAATTTATATTAGTTTCCTTATGATTTATGAAATTAAAACTTTGGACTATAGCTCACCACTAGGACAATAATTCTGAAGAACTTTTTTTTGTATGGACCTGATTTTCACAAGCTTCTCTTGGACTTCTATTGAACAAGGATAAAAATACTCAACAGCAACTAATATGATTCTATACCTATTCTTCTTTTTGAGTCCTGTGTATAGTTCCTCCTAACAATATTCTATTCATTGTTGTATAAATGACTGGCTTTAGAAGCATAAAAATACTGCCTAGCATACTGTATACTGTTGTACTGTACTTAACAAAAATAGAAAAGAACCTACCTGTGATAATACCATTAAGAGTATATTCACTTTCTGCTGTATTTCCCAAGAAATCTGATACTCCAACTACAACCAGACCAGCAATGACAGACAAGATACCAATCCAATGGTAGTAACGGAGCTTGCGACCAAGAAATGCCACAGACAGAAGGCCAGTAAATACAATTACAGCACCTAAAATGAAAAATATATATTTTTTGAAAAATTACACAGTATGTAATACAACAAAAGCCACAAAATCAAATTTACTCTACAGTAAATTCTATTCATTAAAAATTTCATAGGATAAATTTTAATTACAAAAAGTGACTATATGAGAAAGAGACATCCCTGGTGAATGTCATAAGCAAGAATATAATTCCATGACCTCTAAACCCCACTGGCACATGCTGAGATTAGCAGGGTGTGGAACCCATGGCAATTGGCATTTAAGGTGATGAATGATTATTTATAAAATTCAGGTTGTCAAGCCAAGTACTGGGGCCCTTAAGACAGTAAAAAGGAGGAGCTCGAGGTCCTGAAAAGCAAGGAAATAGAGTATAAAGATCTTAAGGTAGAACATGGAGCAAACACCACAGTTGCACAAAGAAGTAAGAGTTTGGACAGCATGACTGATGAAAGGAAGCAGGAATGGAGGTAGCAGCAAGCACCTTTTACTGATGCCTACAGTGTGCCACATGAGGTGCACCGACAGCACTTTCCCTTAACTATAGGGATTGTATTTAAATGTTAAGAAGATTATGAGTCTGTATTTTTTAAATAAAAGCAAAAAGTCATCTATGTAACTTACATCCAACATTTCATAAGCTTTTCAAAATGGCACAAATTAATTCTCTTTATTTGGAACTTATGTCTACCAACTGAGAAGAAATACTTTCTACTATGAAGATTTAAAAGCAACCCATCAAAGTGTGTTCTCTAGAGCAATACTAAATTTGAATAATAAAGGACAGGTAACAGTAATATTTACAGTAAGATTTTCTTTTTGATTAAAGATTTATGTTTCATACAAAAAAGTCAAGTACTATAAACTGGGAAGAATTACATAAACTTGGTTAAGATTCATTTCCATATTAAATACATAGGTTATTATCTGCAAAATACAAACCTCTCAACATCTGAAATGAACTGGCATATGTTAAGGTCAAGCCCAGATACATGGTTGATGTGGCTAACATGTCACACATAGCTGGAACGAAGAATATATACTTGGGAAACTGACCAGCCTGTGAAAAAAAATACACACTTTCAAACCCAACATTCAATGAACTTGTCAGTGAAAGTATCTTAAGTACAGAGTAAAATATCCAAATGCTGATTTAATCATCTAAACCTATTTAATTAGCTTATATAGGTACAATATTGTCACAAATCAACAACTACAAAACTTAAAACCAGATACCATATTAAGTAAACATTTTTTCTGGGATAAGATTCAAACCAATTGTACAGTTTTTAATTATGTTCCAGGCTCAAGAGTAATAAAACAAACATATATCAATCTGTAACCCAGTTAACGGCAGATTTTGTGTGAACATCTTGATTAAACCTAAAGCTCTGGTACCATCCAGAGCTAATACCTACACTCTTGAGTTGTCCAGCACACTCGAGCAATTTTAAAGGTCCCTTGGGACGGCCCTCTCCTAAGTAATGGCTAAGGAAATGACATTTTCATGATAAAATGAAGTTTTATATATACTTACCACACAATTACATTGCTTACAGTTTCACTTGCCAGCAGCTTAAAAATTTAAAAAATTGCAGCAGCACTAGTATCGGCGTAGGTAACTAGCCCCGCCTACTTTCAGGGTAAGAGGAACAACTTCAGCAGGGATTTCAATTGTTTTCACCTTTTTCCCATATGAGGGGAGGAAGGAGGGCTTTGATTTGTAATTACTACTTGGTAATAACATAAAAACTTAATTTTATAATAAAAATATTTTTATAATACAATAAGGTTTTGTATATACTTACCTAGAAATCATATGGCTATTAGTTTCCACATATAGCAGCCAAATTCAAATTTTCAAGGGTAGTGCTCCAATTGCTCAGTGTAGGCAATACATACTAGGATTGAATTAGCTAAACACTTCATTCTGTTTTATGCATATGTCCATCAGACGGGAGGCGGGTGGGCTCCGATCATATAATTACTGGATATGTACAAAATGACAAATTTTTAACCAATTTGTATTTTTCATAGCTAACAAACCTGAGGTCTTAACATTAGGATAATACTAGCGCCAAGCTGGAAACCGGTAGAATTAATAACAAACTTGTGAGATCCTGGGACTATTGGCATCTATACCAGGTCACGGGTATAGATGCCAATAGTCCCACTCTTTTCCTATTATTGAGAGGAGTGTGTTGCTACTGAAAAGTATCCTACACTCTACATTATCTTTACAGTATGGCTGTCCCCCTCACCTGCATCTAGTCCGTTCCAGCTCATGATGGTACTCTCCTCCATACTGCCCGTAGGTAAAGGAGTAGTTAGAAAAGTAGCAAAGAAGAAAGACCGGTCATCTCATTCACTCTACTTTCATACCTTCATCTTAGACTAGACACAAACTGACCTGCCAGGGGTACTGGATGAGCTATACCACCTGCTGGGCAGCCACCACTGGACCCAAGGAAAAAGTGTCCAAGGATCTATCATCCGAGCATGATCACGGCAGTGGGTTGGAGTAGACTGTAGGTGCTGTCAAGATCTACTCAATATATAGCAGCAGGTCAGCAGGGGGTCAACCGCTAGCTGCATTTTCATTGGCCGGTGGCGCAATGCGCTCCTGCCATTGGTTGAAGGAAGTTTTCTTCAAGACGCTTCTCATCGTTGAAGGTCGCGCTGTTGCAGCCTGGCAGACCGTTGAGGCTGGGGCATGGCTTCCCTAGGCGTTCTGTCACGACGGCTCACGATGTCATTGGCTGCTGGGCTGCTAGTCTCATCTGGTATTCTCTCTTTGATTATTTTTCTCAAAGCATCTTCGTGGATGCTTTGAGAAAAATAATAAAAGAGAATGTGACCCCTACCGAAGCCGACAAGGAACTCGAACTTGTAATTTATTAGCAAAATCGACGTATCCGGGACCTTATTATGAAGAACAACCCGACCCCCACAGCAAGAGACCTCTTGAAACAGTCGAATGTAGTCTACCAATTCTTATGCCCCATCCATGGATGTCCCGGCTCTTACGTTGGTATGACTTCTATGAAACTGTCTAAGAGGATTTCCTGCCACGTACAAGAAGGAGCGATTAAAAACCATATCATGACAGCACACCAGGAAGCTATCTCCCGCAATGGTATTATCAAGAATATCAAGATACGTAATAGGGAGGGCTCCTGACTAGCGACGCTTGCGACTGCTCGAGACACTCCTCATACAGCAAGAGAAGCTCTCATTGAATAAGACGCAGGAAGTGCTTTTCCTCCCCACCAACTTAAGGAGACCTATGTGTATAAATAATACAAGTAATACCAGACCGAGCGACACCCCCGATCAAAGAATACCAGATGAGACTAGCAGCCCAGCAGCCAATGATATCGCGAGCCGTCGTGACACAACGCCCAGGGAAGCCATGCCCCAGTCTCGACGGTCTGCCAGGCTGCAACAGCGCAACCTTCAACGATGAGAAGCGTCTTGAAGAAAACTTCCTTCAACCAATGGCGGGAGCGCATTGCGCCACCGGCCAATGAAAACACAGCTAGCGGTTGACCCCCTGCTGACCTGCCGTTATATATTGAGTAGATCTTGACAGCACCTACAGTCTACTTCGACCCACTGCCGTGATCATGCTCAGATGATACTGGGAGAAACGTTGACCACTAGATTAACATATATTTTGACCTATATGTTCATTTACTGTGACAAATAAATAAATTTGTAACCATTATCCCTGAAATTGACTCCTCCTGATGAGTAATATCGGCGCAATACTCGCCAGTTGTAGTAGCAGAGAGAAAGCTATTATTAGAAAAATATAAGAGACTATTTTACAAGGAATGCAGTGGATGCAGCAATATCTTTCAATAATAATAATAATAATAATAATAATAATAATAATAATAATAATAATAATAATAATTTTATATCAACAAGTTGTTTTTGCATTATAGTACCAAAGCCAATAAGACTTTAGTAATGTAAAAACACTGCTTTTATTCTCATGAATTCAGATGTATGTATTTTCAAATAACGTAACCTTCTAAAAAACTATATACGTATTTATATCACCAAGTAGTTTTCATATTAGTCTCAAGGCAAATTCGACTCTAACATAACAGAATATTTACGAATAACTGACTACTCAGAAATCATAACCTATTAGAATTATCAGGAATTGAAAGTGCAGTAGAGCCCCGGATCTCGACGCTAATCTGTCCCAGAAGGAGCGTCGAAATTTGATTATTTCGAGATCTGAATCAAGTTTTCCCATAAGAAAAAACTGAAAATGGATTAATCCGTTCCTGACCACCAGTTATTACCCTAACCTTGCCTTTTTATACAATAAATTACATGTAAATTACAACTAAATAAGTTAAGAGTTAAATAAATATCATTTTAAACATGATATTGTTATGATACAATAAAGTTTGTTCATACTTACCTGGCAGATATATATATAGCTGTATTTTCTGAAGTCCGACAGAATTTTAAAAACTTCCGACACACGCAGTGGTCGGCCAGGTGGTTAGTACCCATTCCCGCCGCTGGGAGGCGGGTATCAGGAACCATTCCCATTTTCTATTCATAATTTTTATTTCCACTGTCCCCTGAGGGGAGGTGGGTGGGTACTTGATTATATATATCTGCCAGGTAAGTATGAACAAACTTTATTGTATCATAACAATATCATTTTGTTCATGAAACTTACCTGTCAGATATATATATAGCTGAATCCCACCTTTGGAGGTGGGAAGGGACAGAATAGAAGGATTTTAGGAAACAAATGCATGCAGATGATTTACATCTTGGTTCCACCTGTTAGCATAGCTGGCTTCGTGGTTACTGCCACGTAAGTCTGCTTGTGCTACTAGAGTTGCCAGCGAGGTAGAGACCTATATAGCTGGTGCACTCCAGATGATCTGTCAACAGGGGCGAGACCACGACGTGACTAGACCATATTGACCATACCATGAGGGCTAAGAAGTAAAATAAATATATATATATATATATCACCACCTGACCAACCTAGCCAAAGTTAAGGTGTTTTAACTAAGGCTTAAGAGTTAAGAAGTCGCCGTTGTCGGCGACTCAACTAAATTAAGAGCTCTTCCTAACCATTTCTACAGGATAGGATGAGTGGTACTTCTTGCCCCCAAGATTGTGTCTGCAGACACGTATGGCCCTAGCGAGCAGCAGATCTCATATGCCATCTTCACATCTCGCAGGGAGTGTGAAGTGAACACAGAGTTGCTTCGCTAAAACATGGTACTCAGGATGTTACTGAGTGCCATGCTCTATTGAAATGCTTCGAGGCCGCGCCCTCACCTCGTGAGCATTTAGATAAAAAGATTTCAAATCTTTGTGCAAACACAATGAAGGAGCATTTTTGAAAGAACTCCTTAACACTAAAGCCAGGGTGTTCTTCGATATGGGCAAGTCTGGTCTTTTTCGGAACACTGCAGATTGCCCGAATGACTTCGACTTTCTTGGGTTTTATGTAGATAAAACTTGAGAGACCCGACAGGGCACAGGACTTTCTCTGGCTCCTGCCCACTAACTTGTGCCATCCTTGCTTCCAAGCTCCTGGCCGGCTGGCCCAAGGACAAAACGGGTTTCCATTCTTAGGCCACAACGGAAGGCTTAGAGAGCACACCGCCTTGTGTTCTCTAAAGCCAAAACTTGTGACGATGGCTTAAATTTCACTAACCCTCTTTGTCGTATCTAGGGTGGTTAGAAGAAGGCCTTCCTGATCACATGCAAAAAGTTAACAGGTAGGAGAGGTTCGAATGCTTTAACATCAAGAACTTCAGACTACGTCTAAGTTCCATATTGAAAGCTTCGATCTGACATGCACAGTCAGTCCGTCTGTACTAAAGTCAGGTGACCGACCAGTTGACCAGTCAGACGAATCAAGGACAGCAAGGCTGTACCCTGAAGACCATAAGGCACTATTCTTCGCTGAAGGATGAGTGTCTGGACTGCCTGGGCGATTCAATCTAAGCAAACCTTGGGGGTGTGGATCACACAACCCAACGTCGTCAGCGAATCAACTGACTCGAGCTTCTGGTGCCAGGAGAAAGGAGCGAGACAAAAAGGCGATTCAGTCCCGAAGGAAGAATGCCTGACAGTCCAACCTGGTCTCATGTTACACGATCATCGGGGGTGGTATAAACGCAACTGACTTCGTCAACAAGAAACTCAGGGCTACTATATGTCGCCTGATCTCGCACGAGTGTCTGACTCCGAGAAAACAGGTGAGACAAAAAGTAGATGGTGAGCGAGTTTCGAGATCCCACAGAACTCAAAAATCGTGAAGGGCTTTGTTGTTTGACAGACGCAAATCTCTGAGCCAACAAAGGCAGTCAACAAAACATATTTGCATATTCTTTAATAGTTGTGACTGCCAGCTTATCCCATTCTTCAGACGGAAAAGGAAGACGGTAATCTTATTCCTGTCAACCTCTCGATAGTCTGAACGTAGTCAGACTCAGAGCGGAGAGGTTATAGGTACCTTTCGAGTTAGAGTAGACCGACTCTCTCGGAAAAGGTCCTTGGAAAGTGAACTAGGAAATATGTGACCTCTGTGAATCCAGGATTCTGAAGGCCAACATGGGGCGATCAGCGTCATTGTCGCTCCCTGTGACGTCATAAATCCTCTTATTACATTTCCTAAGCGATTGAAAAAGGGGAAAAAAAGAGACTAAACATCCATCCCCGTTCAATATCATAGGATGGCGTTTAATGGTCACTGATCCCCGGATCGAGAATAAGGAGCAGAGAACGAAGCCGCCTCTTCGTCCTCAACATATCGAAGAGAAGAATGAAAGGGCGTCCCTAAAGTCTACACAACTCTCAACTTACTTCTAAAGAAAGATTCCACTCGGAAGTGAATAGTTGCTGCCGTCGATCGAGACGATTCGTACGGACTTTTGCAATCCTGTAACGAACCTGTAGAGGATCGTTACATTTTACGCCTGTGTTATAATAGGCTCTTTCTCGTAAACTCGAACAAGGACCGAGAGAAGATACTTCTTAAGATATGAGAGAGCTGTGGAATATCAGAGTTGATCTGGACCACTGGTTCCCAAAAACTCGTTTCGAGGACTGGAGGGACTACCGAATCGCTTTTACTTCTTTCAGATTAAGATCCAGGACATCTGAAACCCTATCCAGATGTCTGGCACCTTCTTTCTATCACCTCAGGTGATAGACGCACTGAGAGATGTTCAGAATCATTGCTAGATCTTGAATAATATTTCAGTTTTCCCGGTAGGAAAAAACTGTGGTCTGAATTGCAGTCTAATTCGGGGAAACAAACTTCTTCAGGAAGGAATGGTCCCCAGCAAGCTCATCCATTCCCTCCCGAGTATGCTTACTTCCCTAAATAAGGCTGCGCTTTGCCTAAGCAGGAGAGCAAATAAAAGTGCAATGTTGCGGTAGACTCGTAGTTCCATACCGTGCGGTAACGAGCACCGAAAGGATTAAGAGATAACTGTGTTGAACATAGTAAGGCAAAACGAATGCAACGTTTATTCATTCACGTAAGAAATCCCCTCAATCTTAGGCTAAAGTCCGTGATTGTAGGACAGAGATACAGTTAGTCAGTCAATCCCGCAGGAGAGACGTAACCGTCAGCACAGAGATACGGTTAGTCAGTCAATCCCGCAGGAGAGAGAGACGTAACCTACCCGCATGGACAGCGCACGATCTGTCACTGAATACTGGCTCGGTTGGACTGGAGGACAGACAGCGTGACAGCAGCAGCAAGCAGCTTACGAACGTCGTCTCTTAACTTTATGTCTGGGTTGCCAGCTACCCTATTCTACGAAGAAATAGGTCCGTTATTTTTGAGCAGAAAGACTCTCAAGCTGGTATATTTAAGCGAAACAGAAAACGCTAAATATATAGATGCGTTTGTGTCGTCAGAACACTACCATACAACGGTAAAAGATAAATCGGAAACTCCTGTTAGGCTGCAGGGAGTAACGATTAAATGTCCTTAAAATTAAAATAAGACAACAGACCTCTCGGTTGCCATCCGAAGAGGTAACTACAAGCAAGCGTATATGACTTGAACCAACCAGAAGTAAAATAACGCAAGGCAAAAAATGAAATTATATCACAATAAAGTTTGTTCCTAACTTACCTGGCAGACATATATATAGCTGAATTCGGAAATACAGCTACATACATATCTGACAGGCAAGTTTCATGAACAAAACTTAAGAGAATCGAAGCAGTCGAAGCAGTCAGCTCAAGCTTCTTATGTTATTGGACATAAGCGTTCATTGACGTAGTCTACAAGTCTATTTCTTGTACGAGTCTGCGAATGACGAATGAGAGCTCTTCCGAATCTTGTCGATAAGAGCTTATTCGCTTACGCAATATCAAGTTAATGAGATGTTTGTCATGAGAACTAACCCATTTACGGGACAAAGAGATATTTTGTCAAAGAGGGGATACCCACTTACTTGACAAAACGAAAGTATATTGTCAATGGGGGAAAGTCACTGAATTGACAAAACGTAATCCAGGGAGTCGAGCATTTAATTTTTCCGATTCCCGTCTCAAACGAGGACAAGGGGCAAGAATCCTGTTAAGAGACTGGGCTTACGGCAAGTAGGACGACGATGTTCAATTCGGCAGCGTAGTCCCGACTAGAAACTAACAAAATCTATCATCTGAAAAACCCTTTCAGATGGGCTAAAAAGCTTGGAAAATTATCCTGGGAAGAGGAAGAAACTCTCCAACCAGCTTCCTCTCCCGTATCACAACTAATGCCTGCTAAAGCTTAAAATTATTGCAGTATGGCAAAGGAAGTCCTGTCTTGCGCTTTCCTGAAGAGCGTCCTTTTGATGAGTGCCTTTGCAAGAATCCTACTGAACGTTGCCGAGAGTCCTGACGTGCAGGACATCGAGCCTTACATAACCCGTAACTGCCTTAGCGCAAAAGTCTTGACTGCGGTAGTGGCAACTTAAATTTATGGCAGAATGGCAAAGGTTGCGGTAGAGCAAACGAGATCTTCCTTAACTCCATCCACCTATGCGAAAAGCAATATTAATTGACAGAGAGCTCTTGAATTCACGAAACCCGATGTCTGCTGGGTTTCGAAGAAGAAGTTGTCTGTTCACTTTAAGCTTCCTCCGAAGCACTGCCTACTTCACATTCTTTGCAGGTGAGGTAGAAGGTATCACCGAAGGTAGAGGTAAAATTCTTTAGGCCCAAATCTGAAACAAGAGCTTGAAGAGTTCAACAGAAACGTTCAGCCAGGCGACACCCCCTGCGGCGTGCGCTGGTGCCGCTCGGCGTCCACTGGAGCGCGCTCGGCGTCCACTGGAGCGCGCTCGGCGTCCACTGGAGCACGCTCGGCGTCCACTGGCGCGCACGGAGCGCGCTTGGCGTGCACTCGCGCGCGCCTGGAGTCCATCCGAGCGTCCCAGGCGTCCGCTCTCAAAAGCTTCCTGCTACTATGACTTCTTTTACGTATTTCTCGGTGGAAAGACGGACACGAGTTCAGGCGACGTTCGCCTTCTTACTTCTCCCTGAAACGCATAACGAGAGAGAGAGAGGACGTGAAGCGTCCTCTTCTATAAAAGCTTCTATTTAGAGGGCGCGAGTCCTTCCGCAAAGCTCCAACCCTGCACGGAGAGGACGCTTCGGAGGACGAGAAGCAAACTTTCAGGATTCGTGCACGCGCACGCACTTTGGCAGTCTGGGGATTTTCATCAGTAACTGCCGAAGGCACGCCAGATCGGTGGGGGTTCCTTGTAACCCTCCTTCGGCTTTCGACATGCTCCCTCCCCAGGTCCTGGGAGTCAAGCAGAGGTCCAGGCCTAGAGGCGAAACGAGGCCGATCTGACGCACCCTCCACTACACAAGGGGTATCACTGCACTTCTGCACTTCACTTTTACTCTCTAAAGCAAGCACTTTCGATTCTAAGTTACGAATCGAAAGAGTATAAGAGAAAGGGCAATTCCTCTACAGACACTGCTTAGGGGCCCGAAGGCAATACTGCTGGGTTAGGAGTAACAATTACAGAAGTAGCACTTCACAGCAATGAAGAAGAGCGAGCACCTCTCGTAGACATATTCATAGCCCGTAGGCCATACTACAGGGTTAGGCAAAATTAAAAGTCTACGGAAAAGGTTAGCAGGTTTCACACCCTGGACTTTTGTTTACGGATTAATTGCGTATCGGAATCATACGTCTTCCTTACGGAATTAGACATGTTTACTGATTAATTGCGTACATACGAATCATACGTCTTCCTTACGGAATTAGACATGTTTACTGATTAATTGCGTACATACGAATCATACGTCTTCCTTACGGAATAGACAAAGTCTCACACTCCTTACATGACAAATCTCAACAAAGAAGGAAGACCCATACCCCTCGTACATACCAAGTGCGGATCTACCGAAGCTTTCGGTAGCCACACCCTATCTTTGCAGACAACCCCGTCTGAAACTAGCCTAACTAGATTCAGATATTTTAAGCAAAAATGAATCAAATTCAAATCAATTTAAGATAACGTATGCCTAGCCACAAATCCAAGTAAATAAATCAAAAGACAATTAGGATACTTAGGGCAATGAAGTTTCCAAAATCCTAAGACGGAGGTACTGAAAACAGGTGTTTTCAGCACCGGCGACAGAAAAATTATGAATAGAAAATGGGAATGGTTCCTGATACCCGCCTCCCAGCGGCGGGAATGGGTACTAACCACCTGGCCGACCACTGCGTGTGGTCGGAAGTTTTTAAACCAAAATTCTGTCGGACTTCAGAAAATACAGCTATATATATATCTGACAGGTAAGTTTCATGAACAAAATATATTTATAATTTTAAATATACAATACACAGTATAAAAGAAAACTGGCCTATTTCCAACCAATTGTTGACCGAGAGCCATAGGCTACCTAGGTAACTAGTAAGTAGAATGTAGTGTAGTGGGTAGGCATAAAACGTGTTGCTAACATAATCAAACATTGAAAAGCAAGTCTAATTATTACAGTAAATTAATAAACTATTACCCTATATTGCATACTTTTTATTTTTTGAGCAGAAAAATTATTTCCTAGGTAATATGTTTTGGATATTTGATGGAGATAACCTTCATATAACTTTTTTCAATTTATTAGTTTTCTATTATAAAATATCACTACGTTGTCCCCAGGCAACATCGTGCAACTTGTATGAAATTATAATAGTAATTTATTATGTAAATACATCTTCATTTATGACTTATCTACTGCTAAATAGAATGAACTAGCAATTCTCTGGTATAAAATTCTTTTTAAATTATCATAAAACTTCATTTTAAAAACAAAATGTGGACAAACTTCTACACTAAATATCTTTTCAGTACAAAATATATTCTGATAGATGCAAACAGTCCCTTCACGATAAGATAAAACGCTTTTATGAAAGTAGACATAATGCATAAATTCTTACAAATGGTTTCCTCTGAAAACAGCAAATAAAAATTAATTTCTTTTAAAACCAGCTACTAGAAATTATTTTCTTTTGAAAGCACTATGGCACAGAATAGGTAACTTTTCTAAATAATGTTTTATGCAGTATAAAAAGTGTTACATGTGAAATTTTTGGAAGCAGTTTGTTCTGGGAGTGAAACAAATTTACTCTACATTTGCAGCAGAAAACCTTGCATATTCCTGTACATCCTGGGTACTTGTATTGCCCCTTTTTCTCTGCAAACTCAGGAAAATAGCCAATCATGTCAGTTCTTATTGGATTGGCTGTTATTTTTGCTGTGAGCCCTTTTTAGCTTTTGCTCTGTACAGGTCATCTACATTCACTGATGGCCTTCCCCTTTTAGGTCCATGAACCTTTCCTTTCAGTAGTAAGCAATCTAATACTTCCAGCTTGAACTTCAGAAGGGGAAGTTTATCTTTTTCTCTGGAGTACCACTCAGATCAAAGTCTCTGATGTAAAGAAGCTATGCTTGTATTAGCATCCCATAAAAAAAAAATGCCAGAGAAATTTGTGGTACCATTTTTTGGACCTCAGACCAATTCTGTATAGGGCTAACAGGGAATCAAGGAGGTCCACCCCACCCATGAATGTATTATATATCATGATAATTGAGGGACATGCTATTCTACATAGTCCTTGGAATTTTTACTATCCTCATTATGTATAACATACCAGTAAACTTTTCAAACTCATCCATTGTCAAATTCAGTGGTTTGTTAGGATAATTTTGCATTGCATATATGTTTGACTCATCAACTAATAATTTTTCCATGGTATTGTCAAGTAATTCTTCAAAATATTTTATAGGACTCCTCACACTACCATCACCAACAAAAACTTGGCCTATAAAATCTGTCTAAAGAATCTACATCTTCTGACTTTTTTGTCTTCCTAACAGGTTTTCTGCTTTTCTTTCCTTTAGTACAGGTGCTTGGATAATCCTCCTCTTCAGTTTCTTCATCATCTTCTGTTTCATCCTCTGAAATCTGGATTTCCAAATCTTTTCCAGGTTCATTTTCATCATTATCATTTTCACTCTCCAAATTTTCATCTTCAGATTCACCTTGTTTACCTGCCTCATAACCATGACCATAAAAAGATGAAGGATTCATATTTGATATCTGTGGGTGAAAAATTCACAGTACTAAGCTAGAGAAATGTGCCTAACATTTTTTGTAACACACCATAATATAGAGATGCATATATGCCCCCTTTAGGTGAAAGATGTTACTTCAAGGACACACACTTACTACACTGCAAGTGCACGATGTTGCTTCAACGTTACAAGCATAATACACCATAGTGCATATGCCTCAAAGACAAGCAGGACTGGCCTCAAGTGAATAATAGGTGAATAATAACACTAACTACCAAAAACTGGCATCTGACTATCTATTTTACATATTTTGTAAATTCTTGTAACACTGTAACCCCATATCATTCTAATTCATACTATAATTTTAGAAATAATTAGGAAGATCCTTGTAACATGGATATAACCTCTCAAATGTACATAATGTGGCTTCAGAGCAACAAACAAACATCACTCTAAAGCATGTCAATTAAGATTTCAGAAAATGCTAATGAAGTCATCATTGTAATTATACATGATTACTTTATACACTGCGATTTTTGGATGAACATATATGCTTATGTATGGGAGTGACAGACCTTTGTTTTTGGTTAGAATCTAATAAGCTAAGGGAGGTAAAAAAAACCACAGTTGTCCTTGATGAGGCATGGGTGGGACTGAAATAATGATGAAAATGGAAGGTGTCATAGAAAATGTTATGGCAAGGAGTAACTCAAGCAAATTTCAATGTGTTAATTCAAAACAACATTGATCTATCCATTATTTTTCATTGTAAACCTTAGTCAACATTATGCCATATAGGGTTAAAATTAAACCCAATTCATATTTGTTATCAAAAACTTACGAAAAATTGCATACATTAAGTCGGCAGGCTAAAGTCCGTGATTGTAGGACAGAGATACAGTTAGTCAGTCAATCCCGCAGGAGAGACGTAACCGTCAGCACAGAGATACGGTTAGTCAGTCAATCCCGCAGGAGAGAGAGACGTAACCTACCGCGCATGACAGCGCACGATCTGTCACTGAATACTGGCTCGGTTGGACTGGAGGACAGACAGCGTGACAGCAGCAGCAAGCAGCTTACGAACGTCGTCTCTTAACTTTATGTCTGGGTTGCCAGCTACCCTATTCTACGAAGAAATAGGTCCGTTATTTTTTGAGCAGAAAGACTCTCAAGCTGGTATATTTAAGCGAAACAGAAAACGCTAAATATATAGATGCGTTTGTGTCGTCAGAACACTACCATACAACGGTAAAAGATAAATCGGAAACTCCTGTTAGGCTGCAGGGAGTAACGATTAAATGTCCTTAAAATAGACAAACAGACCTCTCGTTGCCATCCAAGAGGTAACTACAGCAAGCGTATATGACTTGAACCAACCAGAAGTAAAATAACGCAAGGCAAAAAATGAAATTATATCACAATAAAGTTTGTTCCTACTTACCTGGCAGACATATATATAGCTGAATTCGGAAATACAGCTACATACATATCTGACAGGCAAGTTTCATGAACAAAACTTAAGAGAATCGAAGCAGTCGAAGCAGTCAGCTCAAGCTTCTTATGTTATTGGACATAGCGTTCATTGACGTAGTCTACAAGTCTATTTCTTTGATACGAGTCTGCGAATGACGAATGAGAGCTCTTCCGAATCTTGTCGATAAGAGCTTATTCGCTTACGCAATATCAAGTTAATGAGATGTTTGTCATGATAACTAACCCATTTACGGGACAAAGAGATATTTTTGTCAAAGAGGGGATACCCACTTACTTGACAAAACGAAAGTATATTGTCAATGGGGGAAAGTCACTGGATTGACAAACGTAATCCAGGGAGTCGAGCATTTAATTTTCCGATTCCCGTCTCAAACGAGGGAAGGGGCAGAATCCTGTTAAGAGACTGGGCTTACGGCAAGTAGGACGACGATGTTCAATTCGGCAGCGTAGTCCCGACTAGAAACTAACAAAATATATCATCTGAAAAAACCCTTTCAGATGGGCTAAAAAGCTTGGAAAATTATCCTGGGAAGAGGAAGAAACTCTCCAACCAGCTTCCTCCCGTATCACAACTAATGCCTGCTAAAGCTTAAAAATTATTGGCAGTATGGCAAAGGAAGTCCTGTCTTGCGTTTTCCTGAAGAGCGTCCTTTTGATGAGTGCCTTTGCAAGAATCCTACTGAACGTTGCGAGAGTCCTGACGTGCAGGACATCGAGCCTTACATAACCCGTAACTGCCTTAGCGCAAAGTCTTGACTGCGGTAGTGGCAACTTAAATTTATTGGCAGAATGGCCAAAGGTTGCGGTAGAGCAAACGAGATCTTCCTTAACTCCATCCACCTATGCGAAAAGCAATATTAATTGACAGAGAGCTCTTGAATTCACGAAACCCGATGTCTTGCTGGGTTTCGAAGAAGAAGTTGTCTGTTCACTTTAAGCTTCCTCCGAAGCACTGGCCTACTTCACATTCTTTGCAGGTGAGGTAGAAGGTATCACCGAAGGTAGAGGTAAAAATTCTTTAGGCCCAAATCTAAACAAGAGCTTGAAGAGTTCAACAGAAACGTTCAGGCCAGGCGACACACCTGGCGTGCGCTGGTGCACGCTCGGCGTCCACTGGAGCGCCGCTTGGCGTCCACTGGAGCGCGCTCGGCGTCCACGCGGAGCACTCGGCGTCCACTGGCGCGCACGGAGCGCGCCTTGGCGTGCACTCGCGCGCGCCTGGAGTCCATCCGAGCGTCCCAGGCGTCCGCTCTCAAAAGCTTCCTGCTACTATGACTTCTTTTACGTATTCTCTCGGTGAAAGACGGACACGAGTTCAGGCGACGTTCGCCTTCTTACTTCTCACTGAAACGCATAACGAGAGAGAGAGAGGACGTGAAGCGTCCTCTTCTATAAAGCTTCTATTTAGAGGGCGCGAGTCCTTCCGAAAGCTCCAACCCCTGCACGGAGAGGACGCTTCGGAGGACGAGAAGCAAACTTTCAGGATTCGTGCACGCGCACGCACTTTGGCAGTCTGGGGATTTTCATCAGTAACTGCCGAAGGCACGCCAGATCGGTGGGGGTTCCTTGTAACCCTCCTTCGGCTTTCGACATGCTCCCTCCCCAGGTCCTGGGAGTCAAGCAGAGGTCCAGGCCTAGAGGCGAAACGAGTGGCCGATCTGCGCACCCTCCACTACACAAGGGGTATCACTGCACTTCTGCACTTCACTTTTACTCTCTAAAGCAAGCACTTTCGATTCTAAGTTACGAATCGAAAGAGTATAAGAGAAAGGGCAATTCCTCTACGACACTGCTTAGGGCCCGAAGGCAATACTGCTGGGTTAGGAGTAACAATTACAGAAGTAGCACTTCACAGCAATGAAGAAGAGCGAGCACCTCTCGTAGACATATTCATAGCACGTAGGCCATTACTACAGGGTTAGGCAAAATAAAGTCTACAGGAAGGTTAGCAGGTTCACTACCCTGACTTTTGTTACTGATTAATTGCGTACATACGAATCATACGTCTTCCTTACGGAATTAGACATGTTTATGATTTAATTGCGTACATCGAATCATACGTCTTCCTTACGGAATAGACAAAGTCTCACACTCCTTACATGACAATCTCAAACAAAGAAGGAAGACCCATACCCTCGTACATACCAAGTGCGGATCTACCGAAGCTTTCGGTAGCCACACCCTATCTTTGCAGACAACCCGTCTGAAACTAGCCTAACTAGATTCAGATATTTTAAGCAAAAATGAATCAATTCAAATCAATTTAAGATAGCGTATGCCTAGCCACAAAATCCAAGTAAATAAATCAAAAGACAATTAGGATACTAGCGGCAATGAAGTTTCCAAAATCCTAAGACGGAGGGTACTGAAAAATGTTATTGTCATGATACAATAAAGTTTATGCATACTTACCTGGCAGATATATACTAGCTATAGACTCCGTCGTCCCCGATAGAAATTCGAATTTCGCGGCACACTCTACAGGTAGGTCAGGTGATCTACCGCCCCGCCGCGGTGGCGGAATAGGAATCATTCCCGTTTTCTAAGACAGATTTTCTCTTCCACCTGTCTCCTGAGGGGAGGTCGGGTGGGCCATACACCGTATATATCTGCCAGGTAAGTATGCATAAAACTTTATTGTATCATGACAATAACATTTTTATGCATTCAACTTACCTGTCAGATATATACTTAGCTGATTGGCACCTTTGGCGAGGGTAAGAGACAGCTAATCTACTGAAATAGACAGGAAACAACATATGTTGTAGGTAATAAAATTAAAAACCTTGATTCCTACCTGTGTTAGCGAAAGACTTCATGGCTACTGCCTAGGAGCCCGTATCGCTTCAAGAGCCTCAGCGAGGTAGTGACCTCATGCGAAGAGTTCTTGATGGTCTGTTACAGGGGGGGGGTCTTACCCACTTACGCTTCAGACCTTAGGTTGGATCTTTGTCAATGGGGTCCTATCCACTTACATGACAAAACACCTTGCCTATTGGCATGATCATAGAGCACGCCACTAATCCCGATCACCTGATCCTTATTGGGGTTAGTACTACGATTGAAAGGAGTCATCCCCGAACATCCTTTCAAGCAACCCACAACTCAAAAACAATATAAAAATAACTAATTAAAAATATACAAAAAACAAATTTAAGGATCAGCGTCTGCTCCATTTCCCAGCATAGTATCCGCTGATACATAAGGTCCAAGAGAGAAACATTTATCGTATGTTATTCTAACATCCTTTAAATAATGGGATGCAAATACTGAATTGCACCTCCAGTAAGTTGCTGCTAAAATGTTTCTCATGGACATATTCTTCGAAAAGAAAAGAAAGGGAAGTTGCCACAGCCCGTACTTCGTGAGCTTTCACTCTCAGCAGCTTTAAAGAGTTCTCTTGGCAATTCCTATGAGCTTCGGTAATTAATTACATTTCTGACAAAGAATGCAGTGCGTTTCTTTGACATCGGTCTATTGGGGTTTCTTACCGAACACCAAAGACCTTGTCGACATCCCTGAAGCTGTGTCTTCTTTTCTAAATAAAATTTTAAGGTCCTGACTGGGCAAAGGGACCGATCCAACTCTCTTCCTACCAGGGAAGAGAGTCCCTTGACTTCGAAACTTCTAGGCCAAGGTTTAGAAGGGTTCTCATTCTTCGCTAGGAAAAGATCCTGAAAGAAATGACAGCCGAGTCTTTTCTAAATCCCACCCGAGAGTCCAAAGCATGCAATTCACTGATCCTCTTAGCAGTTGCTAGAGCCAACAGGAATATGCATTTGCTAGTAAGATCTCTGAATGAGATTTTATCTATAGGTTCGAACCTGTCCGACATCAAGAACTTTAGGACAACGTCCAGGTTCCAACTCGGGGGAATCGATGATCTCAATTTCTTAGTCTCGAAAGACCTGATGAGATCATGAAGATCCTTATTATTCTCGAGATTCAGCCCTCTGTTTCTAAAAACAGCTGAGAGCATGCTCCTATATCCCTTGATAGTTGATACGGCCAATTTGGATTCTTCTCTTAAGAAGAGGAGAAAATCCCTCCGCGAGTTCGGTTACAGAGGTATTGGAAGAGGACAGCTTCTTCGACCTACACCATCTACGGAAAACTTCCCACTTCGATGGTAGACCCGCAGGGTAGAGGCTCTCGCGGGACTTCTAGGCAATTGAAGTTGCCACTTCTTTGAAAAGCCTCTCGCTCTGACCAGTCTTTCGATAGTCGAAAGGCAGTCAGGGAGAGACTTTGGATGTTTTTGTGGAACCTCTCGAAGTGGGGTTGTCTGAGCAGATCTGTCCTGTCGGTAGAGATCTGGGGAAGTCCACCGTCCATTCCAGTACCTCTGTGAACCAGATTCGGGAAGGCCAAAAGGGAGGGAGCAATTAGAGTCATTCTCATTCCTTCCGATGCCACAAATTTTCTTACTACTTCCCCCAGCACTTTGAATGGGGGAAAGGCGTATGCATCTATGCTGACCAATCCATGAGGAAGGCATCGATCGCTGTGGCTCTGGATCTTCTTCTAGCGAGCAGAAGTTGTCTATTTTCCTGGAGAGGAACGTGGCAAACAGGTCGATCTGGGGTCTCCCCCAGAGTGACCATATTTGTCTGCAGACTTCTGAGTGGAGCATCCACTCTGTCGGGAGAACCTGGTTCTTTCTGCTCAATCTGTCTGCCCTTAGGTTTTTTACTCCTTGGACAAACCTTGTACGCAGAATAATGCCCCGTTCCTCTGTCCAGGTTAATAGAGCTCTCGCTATTTCGTTCAGCGAGAAAGAGTGAGTGCCCCCTTGATTCCGGATGTAAGCCAGAGCTGTGGTGTTGTCGGAATTGACTTGAACTACCGCCTCTCTGACTTCCGCTTCGAAGTATTCCAGGGCTAGATGAATTGCCAGGAGCTCCTTCGCATTGATGTGCAGAGTAGTTTGTTGTCTGGTCCAAACCAAACACCTGCTACTTCCTTTGGACCCAGTGTTGCTCTCCAACCTGTTTCCGAGGCATCGCGGAAAACAACACTCGGTGAGGGTTCCAGAATCAAGAGGGACACCCCTTCGTTCCTTGTTAATGGGGTTAACCACCACTTAGTCTTGATTTTATCCCCTGTTGGATGGGAAAAACGTCTGACAAGTCTCCTGTCTTTTGACTCCACATCCTCTTTAGATAAAATTGCAGAGGTCTGAGATTGAATAATCTTCCCAGGGAAATGAACTGCTCTAATCGAGGAAAGGGTGCCCAGCAAACTGAGCCATTCCCTCGCCGAGGTCCGTTCTTTCCTAAGAAGTTCGAGATCTTTTCTAAGCCTCGAGTAATTCTGTCTTGAGATGGAAACGCCCGAAAACCCCGAGAATCCATCTGTATCCCCAGATAGACTATGTCCTGTCTGGGGATCAATTGTGATTTCTCGAGGTTCACGAGCAGTCCCAGAGATTTTGTCAAGTTCAAAGTCTTCTCCAAGTCCTTCAAGCACTGAATTTCCGATTTTGCTCTTATTAGCCAATCGTCCAGATAAAGGGATATATTTATCCCCTCTAGATGTAGCCATCTCGCAACGTTCCTCATTAGCCTCGTGAACACTTGAGGGGCCGTTGAAAGGCCGAAGCATAGGGCTCTGAAGGTGTATACTTTCCCCTGCATCATGAATCGGAGATATTTCTTCGATGATGGATGCAGGGGGACATGAAAGTATGCATCTTGTAGATCTAAGGAGACCATCCAATCTCCTGGACGAAGAGCCGCAAGAACCGATTTTGATGTTTCCATAGAGAACTTTGTGTTCTCCACAAATCGGTTCAATGCGCTCACATCCAGGACCGGTCTCCACCCTCCCGAGGATTTCGGAACCAGAAAAAGACGGTTGTAGAATCCTCGGGAATGCGGATCCCGAACCACTTCGATGGCCTCCTTTTGCAACATCTGTTCTACCATGTGCAATAATGCTTCTTTCTTGGCAGGGTCCCCTGTATGGGCTGACAGTTCCCTCGGTTCGTAGTCAAGGGAGGTATGTCTCGAAAGGGGATCATATATCCCTTTGTTACCACGGAAAGGGACCAAATTTCTGCCTGTCTCCGAGCCCATTCTTCGGAAAATTTCCGAAGTCTGGCTCCTACCGGTGCTTGAAGGACTGTTGTCTCATTTAGCTCTCTTGATAGGTCTGAAGGAAGGCCTACCTCTCTTCTGCACTCCTCTCTTCTTAAAAGAGGGTCTGGCCGAGGTACTTCCTCGAAAGGGCTGTTGAGGGGCCCGAGTCTCTCTCTTAATAGGACCAAAGTCCTCGATTTCTTTGCAGATTGGGCCAAGAGATCTTGTGTGGCCTTTTCTGTCAAAGAATGAGAAATATCTTTTACAAGATTTGATAATTGGAAACAATTGGTCCGACAGAGGAGCATACAGAAGAGATGACCTCTGAGTAGGAGTAACTGCTTTCGTCAGAAAAGAGCTAAACAAGACTCTCTTTCTTCAGAATACCAGTTCCAAACAGAGAGGCCACCTCTCCTGATCCATCCTGAACCGCCTTGTCCATACAGGAAAGAACACTATGAAGGACTTCTGGACTAAGAGATTCCTCCTCTTGTGTCTTTTTGGCCAACACCCCAAGGGACCAGTCTAAGAAGTTAAAAAAACTTCTAAGACATTAAACAATCCCTTGAGGAGATGGTCCATCTCAGAAGTCCCCCATGTGATCTTTGCTGATGACAAGGCTTGTCTCCTAGACGAATCTACCAGATTCGAAAAATCTGCTTCAGCAGTGGACGGGAGAGTTAGACCCCGTGGTTTGCCCGTCTCGTACCAAATTCCCTTCTTCCCTGATAGTCTGGAAGGAGGGCAGGTAAAGACTGTCTTCCCGCCTTCTCCTTGGATTCCAACCAATTTCCTACGAATCGGAGAGCCTTGTTCATGGAAATGGTTGGCTTCATTTTAATAAAAGATGATTGTTTCGGGACCTTCGTGCTTGTAAACAAGGACCTTGGAGAAGGAGGAGCAGTAGGGCTTAAAGAGTCCCCAAACTCTTGAAGTAAGAGGGCTGCTAGTCTTGTAATCTGACAAACCCGGAGCCGAGTGATCTTCAGAGTCCGAAATCTCTTCCAAATCCAATTCCGAAGAGGATTGTTTATTTCCAGTAGGAGACTGGCCTCTTGCAACATCCACCCCACTCTCGCAAGAACGACGACCGCCTGTGCGATAACTTGCGTCCCTACGAGAGATAGGTTGATCCTGCAAAACGACCTTATCCTTCTCCTGGCAAGAGCGATGGCCGCTTGTGCGACACCTTTCTCTCCTGTCAGACGAAGGACGTCCTCTCCTATCACTTTCTCCGGAACCACCTATGTCCTGACAAGGAATACGGCCGCTTGTGCGACAACTAGAGTCCTTGTCAGGTAAAGGTTTTTGGTTTATCCTTCCGAAGCTAAACAAATCCTCTTGGCTTAATTGTCTTTTGGAATAATTCCGTCTCTTATTTGCCACTTGTGGCTCATTGCGCCGGGTTTGGCGCTCGTGATTCCTTGCGCCAAGCTGGCGCTTCTGGCGCATTTCGGCATGGTGGCGCTTCTGGCGCATCTGGCGCTTCTGGCGCATTTCGCCAGGCTGGCTCTTCTGGCGCATATGGCGCATTTCGGCAGGGTGGCGCTTCTGGCGCATCTGGCGCCTCTGGCGCTTCTGGCGCATTTCGCCAGGCTGGCTCTTCTGGCGCATATGGCGCTTCTGGCTCTTCTGACTCGTATGGAGTCTCAAACTCATCTGGCGCATCTGGCGCATTGCGCCAGGTTGGCGTTTTTGGCGCATTCTTCATACTCCTCCGAGTATAAGCCGAAACTTCCGTTTCTTCTTTCTTTCCCTTCGTCTTCTTTATAGGAAGAAAAGAGTCCTTTCTCCTGGGAGTTTCCTTAGTAAAAACTCCTACTAAGGCTGAAAGTTGCTCCTGCACATTTAGGATAATTTTTGCAGCCGCACTCTCTTTTTCCTTCCCTGATTCAGGTGAGGCATGTCTCGAAGCGGAAGGAAACTCCGATTTCCGTTTAGGAACCAATCTCCTTCTCTTCTTCTCACAAGGTGATAGATCGGAGAAAAGCTCAGGGCTTGAATCCAAAGTAGGAGCCTTCCAACTCTCTTTAAGGGCGTGACAGTTCATCAGAACTCCATCCCCTTACATTCGGTGAAGAATCTGACGAAGAAAAAACACTTCTTTAGGATGCTTTTTCGATAGCGATCCTTGGCAGTTCGGGTCGTCACAGAATCTGCCGAGGGGACGCCTGATCGGTGGGGATTCTCCGTAACCTCCGTAAGGCTTTCGACATTCCTTCTCCTCTGGGCCTGTGAGCTTGGAAGAGGTCTAGGCCTGGGAGCGAGACGAGCCGATCAGACGCCACCCTCCCCACTGCACTAGGGACACTTAATTCACTATCACTGTGCTTACCTTTCAACGTCAGCATTTGACGTTCCATCCTTTGTAGCGCAGCCTTTAAGATCTGCAATTTCCGTTGCCGGATTTGCAGTCTTAGTACTAGAGGAAGAAGATAGAGGTTTAGGGTTAGGTGTTAATTTAATAGGCTCGTTAGAGCGAGACCTACTACGCTTCTGGAGGAAGCCTTCCTAGCCCTATCCATATCTAATTTTTTTTTTTTTTTTTCCGTTTTAAATTATGAATTTTAAAGTTCTTCCATTGCTTCCTCATTCATATTTTACCACATTCATCACAGTTGTTTAGAAATTGAACATTCATTCCTTCTACACCCCTTACAAAACTGTGTTGAGGGGTATACCGAAGCTTTCGGTATCCTCACCATGCATCCCTCATTTACACAGTCTTCTAACCGTAAAGCTAGAATCCGACATCATGAGAAATATCCAAAACCAAGTCAAAAAAAAAAAAACAGTCCACGAAAGAGTATGCCAAACCAAGATCCAATACGTCACCAAAATAACCGGCTTAGAAGATCAATAGCGATGAAAAATACGAAAATCAAATCAGGAGTAACAACAACAATGTTGCTGTCACGGCCGATAGAGAAAATCTGTCTTAGAAAACGGGAATGATTCCTATTCCCGCCACCAGCGGCGGGGCGGTAGATCACCTGACCTACCTGTAGAGTGTGCCGCGAAATTCGAATTTCTATCGGGGACGACGGAGTCTATAGCTAAGTATATATCTGACAGGTAAGTTGAATGCATAAAACAGGTGTTTTCAGCACCGGCGACAGAAAAATTATGAATAGAAAATAGGGAATGGTTCCTGATACCCGCCACCAGCGGCGGGAATGGGTACTAACCACCTGGCCGACCACTGCGTGTGTCGGAAGTTTTTAAAATTCTGTCGGACTTCAGAAAATACAGCTATATATATATCTGACAGGTAAGTTTCATGAACAAAAATACCATTGGTACAACGCTTGATGTTCCTTACCTAAGAGAAGTGCTACAGGTAGAGGTAGACACTGCCTCTAGACAGTACTCAACTCATCTTATCTATGTAGGGTGAGGCTAATTGGCTAGATGCACCTCTACAACAGTGGGGCTTTGCAGCAAGGCATGAACCCAGTGACTACCAAACATACAAGTAGTCAGTTGCCCCTGCCTTGGGCATATAACTGACAAACCAAAGGACCAGAAAAACAATTCAACTATCACATACACTGCAAAAATATAAAAGACCACCCAACCAATGTGTCGTATCTAACTCTATAGTAACCTCAGAACTGTCACCTTGAGGGGAAAGGGAGAAATCCGCTGCCAACACTGCCTGCTCCTCGTCAGGGGGCCGACAGATCCTACCTTTGAGGCTTGCGGTTCTCCATGACCCCTGGCACCCATTAGGGCTGGTTCTGGAACAGACCGAAGGGCTGAGAAAGAACGATTAGAATCTACTATATTACTACTACCACTATCTCTGCCTTTGGTTAACTTATTCATAAGGCTAGAACCTAGGCTAGACATACTGGTTGATAACCTGTCCTCTCATTTTTGAATAACTCTGATTCTAACACTTCTTGATCTACTGACTGAACCCCTAAACCCATCTTTGACTGACACTACAACTGAACCTTTGTGCATAAAAATAAAGAGAATGCTGGTCGTGTTTAAGGGCACTCATCCTATGCTTGCAGGACGTGTAGCATTGATGAGTTCCAACATCTCCAGCAGTTGAAGGCTTGGTCGTTGAAGCTGTAGATGAAACGGAAGCAGAGGCGCTAGCAGATGACGACATCTTCATGCCTCTCATCCATAGCGAGTCCAAAGTAGTCAAAATTGGGAGAGATGTTCCAAAATCCAGTGTAATTCCAGGAGAAAGACATTAAAAACATGCCAAAGTAGTAATCTGTTATCCAAAAGCAAAAAATCTTTGAGTGGGGGTTGGCCTAAAAGACCAAATGTTTGCCTAATGTGAGATTACCTCCGCACAGCACGGCCAACTTGTCGGCCCCTAGTGGCTGGTATATGCAGCAGCGTTGCCAATGGGACCTCAGGTAACTCGTTTGACTAGATTGGTAGCACTGACAATTAAAATTGCCCACTTTGTGAGTAAATCTTTGGGGATATAGTTTGGTCTGGTCAGTGACCAGGACTAATTCGGGTGTTCAGGTAGTGTATTGCAATATGTAAAGTAATATAAAGTCAAAGAGAGGAAAAAGTTATTGAGAAGTCCTACCTCTTGACTACTTGGTGACATTTCAACTTGTTCCTGCCTCTGTCGTCGAGTAATACAACGTAGAACATAAAACGTCACCATACCTTTACAAGAAAAAGGAGCAATAAAATGTAATGTAATAAATAATAATATAGTTTACAAGAATGTCGTACCTCCTTCAACAATAAAAAGAAAATGTTCATTAACATAAGTTAAGACATAGCTTACTGGACAATTATGAGATTGCTTATGGAATATAACCTTGATCAGTGACTTGGACATAGGAAAGTAATGAGTCTGAACTTGTTCAAACTAACTTTGGCATTATGTACTTGACTTTTGTATAAGGACTAATTGCAAAGAACTGCTGTATTACATCAAATAAAAGGAGACAATACGTCTACAAACCCAAGCTGTAAATACATAAAATGCACAATAAATGACATTTAAAACAAAAAAAGACTTTGGCTAATAACTAATAAAATTCATGAAACTTTACAAGGAATACTAAGAAAATTATTTTACTTACATAATATTTCACCTAAGAACATGCCATCTGCTTGAAAGAACGGATGATTGAAACTGTCCTCTTCGCCATTTTTGTGACTTGCTTTCATCGTGTCTGCCCATCTAAAACATAATATTGTTTGAGCACCCTTTACAGTTTTAATGACGTAAAAAATTATAGTATGGGAAGAAAACAGTATATGCAAAAAATAAATAGTTTTTAATACTGTCATTCTACAACAAGATTTTTCATAAATATCTTACAAGATTTTAATGTCAACATATAATATAGAAAATTATATTTTATCATAGATGCAAACCCATTTGCAAATTAATCTTTAGTCCACCTTTCACAATGAGGGCAATACTTGAATCCAAAGGAATAATTTTATCATTATCATAAAGTACTTTAACAACACCACAGAATTAAAAAGCTTGTCTCAATAGTCTAGTTCAAATGATGAGTAATAGTAGTTAACTGTATGGGTGTTGCCACCACTGCTGAAATACTTATACCTCACCACTCATCAAAAATAACCCATTTAATTATTTCAGCAAAACTGGATTAATAGTACTCTTTATAATATCATTTGTATCTAAGAAACATGCATCTTTACAAAATACACGATACAAGCCAAACCCTTTATTTCAGACATCATAATTAAGAAAAAAATAATGACCATGACTGCTACAAGATATTTTAAATTTGTCACTTGTAACATTCTATGTAATTTAATATATATTTGATTCTTTCATACATGAGTTGAATCTATGATCTATAAAGAGACTATGCCTAAAGCAACTGAAAACAAAAACCATCTTAAACCTCTAGCTGACAAAAAAACCATCTGCCCATTCAGGCTAAAGACTCCGAACATCATTACTTCTGCAAAAACAATTACTGCTGAGCAGAATGAACCCTACCAGAAGCTACAAAAATGCATGACTTAACATGTAGAAAAAGAGAGGAGAATCAAATTGGGTTACGCTGATAAGATTTGTAAGTGAAAAATACTGCATGACAATTATTCTCTTTGGGTAAAAAAATTGGGGTGTAGACCAGCCAATAACTAAACTGTAAAGATGCAGGTTTTAAAATAACACAAAAATCTCAAAAAGGGATTACTACAGTAGAGTAGGCATGAAGCCAACTGAAAGGTGACCATGCGACATATTCTACAAACAAAGGCTTGGAATAGCCAACTCTCATTAAATGCAGCAACAGTCACGTAATGCCACTAATAAACAAGTAGATTAACAAATGAACTGGCACCCTATTACAAGAAAGCAAGTGACAGTATCATATACACAAATTAGGTCAAGTAAAAACACTTTATAATGAAATCATCTTTTCTGCTCTATAACACCAACCTGCCTTTATCCTTACCCTGAAGTTTATTCTGATAAAAGATAATTTGAGAGCAGCACTGGATTACCTTACATCATATCTGCTTACCAGTTTTTTTTCTTATCAAACAAAATTACTTGCCTTGTCTAATCTCACTTCTAATAAACCTAGAAGCTGCTGTTGGCCATCTCCTTAGAAATGCCAAAGTACCATAAGTACAGCGTTCTTCCTACTCATCATGAGGGTCTCAAATACCTGGATTGTTAATAATTATTGAATTTTCAATAGAAATTTCATATACAGTATTACATACATCATTTTTAGATACCAAGATTGGCTTCCAATAAGAACGCAGTAATTTAGCATCTTTAGCTAGCAAATGTGCAAAACCTTCTTAAAAACAAAGTAATGTCTTTTTCTATGGCTGATAAAATGGAGGCTACAAATCACAGCTAAATGCAACATACTCCTAAAGCATACCCAGGAAAAATGCATATGCAAACCTTCAACTTTACAATGAAGTCCACATGCATCACATCCAAAAGGGGCTTGAAAGGCACCTTCGTGAGACTCTGCAAAATAAGGGACATCTCAATTAAGAGGCCAAAGTTCCCAGGGAGAGTAAGACTGCTTGAAACTTCTCATTAGAATAAACAACTCCCCCTTTCAACTTGAAAACCTGCAACAAGGCTCAGTGATAGTCTTTTACTGTCTCAGTGAAGGTAGATGTACTCATCTGCAATCACCTGAGCAGATGCTCTGACCTGAGAGCCCTTCTACAACACCGATCACAGATGGCCCACTTTCCTTAGTACATGTTTGCTGAGGATCGATAAAGGCACACGAACATATCCTTTGCAGACCTGCTGAAAAGATTCTCTTGCAGGAGCTGCTGGATGACTTCCAAGTGTGAAGCTGCAAGGTGTGGCCAGCTTGTGGTACTTATGAATGTGGGTTATAGGGGCAGCTCTCTAGGTGCTTCAACCAGCAGTTGGCAGATCGAGATACTACTCGGCTTGTGGCCAACAAGGATCCACCAAAGTTATCTGAAGACCTAAAGTAATGAATACTTGGTAGATCACCCTGCAACAGAGTAAATGTGTATATGTACAGGTTGTCCCAGGGGCATTAAAAAGCATCTTCCATCACTACTCAAGGGTCTGGGACTGGGTAACAGAAAATTGGATGCTTTCTGTTCAGCCAGATTGCACAAGGCAGAGCTCACCACATAAGTACAGCAGGGGCTTCAGAGGAAGCGACAAAAGACAACAGCTGAGGAATGTCCTTAGAGGACAAGGAGGAATGGGAGAATGTCTCTAGTTCACTAGTAAAAGAAAAGTGTAGTGCAAAAATTTGTTAAAAAATATTACCCAGCCAAAACTGTTACAAACCAGGTTGTAAATCTGTTGAATGACAATGCTATCTCTTACTTTAAGAGCAATTTAAAATGCAGGAAAAAACAAATGTCACTGGACAGGTTTCCAGTGAGAGAGAGAGAGTGAATCTCCAAAAGAAAGCAGTAGATGATGCCTGCCATTTTTATGGAAGGGGAGACTCCCCTTCCAAAGGACATCTCTTCAATTTCCCACTACCTATCACATACACCACAAACTCTCCCAATTACGTACAGGTAAAGTGAGATCTAATTTTTTTGGTTTCATCTATTTATTTTATGTATTTTATAAAATTGCTCCATGGTAGAACTGTGAAATTTGAAATAAATTTTTTCATTTGTTGCAGTTTTGGAAGTCTGAAAAGGATTAATCTAATAACCATTATTTATGAGAAAAATTCACTTGGTTCGTGTTGTGTACTGGGAAAGGCAGCTGAATATTTATATACAAAACAAACTAAATGAAGAACAAAGAAAAGCAAACTGAGCCAACAAAGCTCCCATAAAGAACAATGGCAAAAATGTAAGCATCTAAATAAAAATAACTTACTGAAAGTGAGCAAATCCTCTGAATGCAGAAATCACAACAATACCAAAACAAGTGAGCAGAAAATAAATGACCAAATGTGTAAAGAAAAATAAATTAATTGAACTTTACAATAAGGGAAAGCTGCTCAGATAATCCTCAGAAGCACATCATCACATCAACTTTTAAGATGTATTAAGTAATGATGCCTTACCTAGCAGGTCAGAGGAATGTGTGCTAGGCATGTACAAAAGAATTTTTTGTCTTTTGAAGACCCACCAAGTTGGCATGACTAAAAATTGATTATGGAATATGGGTTCTTATGATTACATGGGAATTCAACAGAAAATTTGAAATCCAGCTGAGAAAGTGCATGTGTCAACTTTTCTTGTGTCCAAGTTAAGGATTCTGGGCATGTTACAAATGCAATAGTACATGTAAAAATAAAACAAAGTCATCCACAGACATTTCTGAATCCTGTAGGCAAAGTTTTGAAGAATCCACAGACAGAAATATAAAAAGGTAGTCATTTACTTCAGAGTGAAACAAGGCTGTGACTCAACTTTTGTACTCCTAGTTAACCTGTTGTATATACAGTGTAATTCATAACAAACATCATGAAAATATCTGATGAATTATTCAAGCACTGAAAGATACAGTATATTTTCTAATGCTGTAGATATAATTATCACAATAGGACCTCTTCAATTTAGAGGTCGATAGAGGAATTATATAATTTATATACACTATATAATACAGGAGGTGAAAACTATAACAGCTGGTACTTCATATTAAGATACAAGAAATTTCTCAAAATATCTTGGGTAACATGAATCTCAAATATTCCGTATCTAACATAATTACCTAATTATAACTTACAGCAATGCTAGAGCAAAGGCAAAATTTTTCAAAACAGGGAACTATTCAATAGCTACACCCTAGTTTGGATGATATCAAGGGTGATAAATGTAAAGTATCTTATTAAACAATGAAATTTTATAACCAGGCCGAAGACCTATTAACTGAAGAGCAAAGATCTGTACATACTATAAAGAAAAAGGTAACATCATATAACACATTTTAGTAAAGAACTTGCAAAAGACTACTTCTCAAAAGCATTTGACAACTATCACTAAGTCACAGTAGTACTTACTTGGTTGATAATGTATTTATGGAACCCGTAAAAACCATCAAAAACGCTATCATTAATTGTTTTTGTGTCCACGCCATCTTTGAAAATATAAGTACGTATATCGGAACAAAATAACTGCTGAGGGTCTGGCAAGTATCCAAGTAAATACAGTTCCTTTCTGGGCAAGGCCCTACAAACTACTAATGGTAGGGAGAGAAAAAGTGACCGCAAACACCCTACTGACTCATCCCAGTGGTACTTGACTTGTAAGTACCTGGGGGACAGTATAAGAGTCACTGATTACAAAACAATCTTTATCATTTTAATCTCAAGGCAGCATGGTAATGAAATGATGCTTTATCTATATTTGTTAATGACATTAAATTTCCATCAGATTAACTCTTATGTAATTCCAATAGCCTTCATTCAATATTTTGCTATTGCTGATAGCTTTGGATATAGACATTATCGATTACATTTAATAACTTTAATTCATAAAAGGAACCACTAAGATCCCAAGCTATATTCAAGACTAAATATAATGTGCTTGCAAAAAAAATACAAATCCATACACAGGTCTGCAGGAAGCTTCATGCAACATGGCACTGCTTAGTTAAGAAAATCAAAACACCTCAGAGCCAATTTACTTAGCAATTAAACATAATTAATCTATTTAAGAAAAGCACAAAACAGAACAAATACAGTACGTCACTGACATAAGACACAGAAAGCCTGGAAGGGTAAACTAACCTGAACATCCTAGGGCTAAACAACTGATATACTAATGCACAGCTAGGGTAGAAATGTGTACAGAATAGTAATAAATGGAAATCTATAAACACAGCCAAAGACCCATACACCACATGAATATTATTCTCTGAAGTCATACAGGACGGACGATCTAGCACAAATAAGTTAAAAAGAAAAGAGAAAGGAATTCACATTGCACTATTCTACACTGTATATAAAATACACTAGTCCTATAAATGCACTTATTCACAATTTTGTGAACTTGATTGCTAAGTCCATTACATACTTGCTGAACATCTGTTGCAAATTGGAGAAAACTTTTTGAACAAAACAAAATGGACATTCCCATTCAAGGAAAATTTTCCAAAAAACCAAATGCCCACATATGACTTGTTTTAACAATAATAAATAACAAAGAACAGTGGAATAAAGGATAAATAAAAAAAGATAACATACAATTCAGCATGAAGCTAAAATACATAATAACTTATCGGAGAAGCATAAATATTACATTGCATACAGTGCCTCTTTTAAAACTCAAAATGGGTGGATGGATCAATGTTATTCATGAGTATCCACAAGACTGTCAAGAAAACAATTCCACAGATTTGCAGAACAAGAAATAAATTATATATGGCACCTAAAAAGAATAAGGGGGCTGAGGCTCTTCAAAACAGAGCAGAACACATCAATTCCAACACCACAAGGTGATAGCATTTCCCTACTTAGGTATACACAACTCATTTCATAGTCAAAGTGGATAGGCTAGCCTATATCTGATGATGTTAGACCATAATTTACATTGTTAACAGAAAATCAACACAATTAGCAATTTCCCTTCTATAGATAAAGATCACTGAGCAACATCCAAACAGAAAGGCAACTCTTCTATCTCTGTAATCAAAGGAAGTCTTACAAACAATACTAAGCTCAAAAGATGCAGAGGTCAACCCTAAAGCATAAGCAATGTGTTATCATCTTTGTATCAAAGCATGCATAAGCTACCCTACATTCAGAAGATATTCATGGTCAATGACACCATAAAACAAGGTCCTGCATATTACTCCTGATAAAAAAAATATATATATTTCATAAAAGTACCTATAGCTATCCATATATGGTAGAAGAAATGGCAAAAAATAGTGAAAACCTTTTAAGAACAGGGAGGAAAAGCCCATCTCGGCCAAATCAAGCAATGATGCTCTAGGTTTAGTCAGGTTAAGATCCATTACGTTTTTGTGGCCTTTTTTTTTAGCAAAAACATTCATATGCCCATTACCCAGTAACTACGTAAAGATAAATGGTTAACTGGCTTGAAAATCTGCACTCTACTTTTAATACTAGGTAGGGGCTAGGTCTCACTTCGACTCGTCGAATGTTTAGTTACACATAAAGCCCGTGTCTTTTTTTATGGGTTTAGGGGAGAACAGACTGTTAAATTTAAGTTTGAACGTCCATATTTAAACTATAATATATGCATAAGGTTCTGGCGGAATCATCCTACTTTCATGCGGTCTCGGCATGGGACAAATCATGTGACGATTTGCTCTAACAACGAAGGTCATTGTCTAGCAAGCCAAGTCATAGCTTTCAAGGTGACAAAAATGGCCATGGTGAAGGACTGCAATTGCCTATCCATCACGTGACTCTTGGTTCAACCCTACAACATCCTTGCATGACCAAAAGATATCTAGGATAGCCATCATACTCCAGCTCACTGCCTAGATAAGCATTAGCTACACAATAACATACGCCTTCCTAGATAGACCATTCACTCTATCGTATTCATTCACCACTTACTTTGTAGAAAGGGTATTAATCGACCCCGTAAGAACCATTATAAATGCCAAAATCAGCTGTTTTGTGGTCCAGGCCATCTTGACAGGTAGAAAATGACGACAAGACGCAGAGGGACTACGAGTTCACTGTTGACAAGTTCACAACTTTCTGTCAGACACCCACCACCGTTGTCGTTCTGCTGCTTCTTCTTCTTCTTCTTCTCGATCTAGGAAATGGGCACCGAGGACTGTGTCCTCGCCTCTCTTTCGGCCAACAATAGTGACTCATCATGAAGATCTCGTGACCTTTACCTTCAGGAATTTTGCTTTACTCTACAATCTCCCATACAAATAAAAGAAATGGGATCAGCTTATAATGAACAGTATTTCAAATCTGTTTTTACAAGAAAGGCCGAGAGCTGCATGATACTTATTTTTCTTTATTTGAAGATGGCATATTACGTCATTGCAATTCTGGGTAGCAGTAGGTTTCATGAGAACAAAGGGGATTGACTAAGTAGAAAAGGCATACCGAAATAACAGTATAAAGCAAGTCATCAAGTTAAGCTAAAAACGAAGGTCGGAAAGAGGTATAAAGGAATAAAAGTGTCATGCAAAAGATCAAAGACTTACTTCTGCTATAATTATGAAGATATTTTTTCATTAAGAAGAAAAACACAGGTGTTTATTAAGTATCACACCCAAATATTTTCTCTATCTTATATAAATAATATAATAATATATATTATATATTATATATATATATATATATAGATATTACATTATATTATTATATATATATCCGATGTCTGCCTGTTCCAACTACTTTTTGCGTTAATATGAATTGAATGTTAGGCAAGAATAACACTACAAAAAAATATGAGTGAAAAAATAGGTAAAGACTTTACATAAACGTCTCAACTGCAACGGACTAAATGAGACAATAAATTCATAGAAAATAACGAAGAGCAAAAGGGTTAATCTTTGCGAGGTAAGAATGAAGAATCTGTTTTGTTAACGGAGGTGAAGTTACTAGCGAGAAAAGTGTTAAGTCTGTCATACAAAATGATAAAAAGTCACTGTAATACATATTCAGCGATTTAAGAGAGTACACAATAAAGGCAGTATTATAGTTATGGCAAATTAATTTAATGCCATATATATATATGTATATATATATACCTAGATATATATATGTATATATATTCTATATATATATATACATATATATATATATGTATATATATATATATATATATATATATAGTCCTATCATTTTGCCTGTTATGTATATATATATATATATATATATATATATATATATATATATATATATAGTATAATAGGCCTATTCATTTTCCTGTGAATATATGTATCACAATGACTATAATGACCAAATTAAACTGAGGTCATCTATAAGTAAATACTTTTCTTAACAGGAATATAGAATAAGAATACGAAATACAAATTTAGTACCATTTTGTGGCTTGCTTAGTTACCGATGAAGACTATTAGATTTAAAGATTTTCATGCCTTCCCTTGCCATGGCTTATCTAAATCAGTTTTCTTCGGGACTGGCTATGCAAGGACAGGTCGTACTTAAACTTTTACTCTGTATTTCGTATGTTTACCTTCATCAATCCTTTAAGGTAAAACCATATACAGTATATATATATATATATATATATATATATATATATATATATATATATATATATATATATATATATATATATCATACGTCTTTCAACCACGGAAAGGAGTTGCTTCCTCTCTTCGCTTTTAGCAAGTGGTGTTCAGGTAAGGTCGGTGGTCGCGAGCTTAACACTCAGAGATTTTAAGAGGCTTCAGTACCAAAAGTGCTTGACATTTCTTGGCTGTCATACCATCCATGGCATTAGCTTTATCTCAAGGCTACATCTTTAAATGCTGGTGCTTATCGTAAAGTTTTTTTGTCGAACAACCTCTCATTTATGACTCAAAATCTCTGCATGGAAACTACTCTTGAACACGTTTTACTCGTGAAAAATAATCTTGTGACTGAGATTCGATTTACGGCGAAATGCTGTCTTATTCAGAGTATATTTGTATATGATTCCAGCTCCATCATTCCTTATGCATGCTCATGTGATACACTTTATGTAGTACTCCAGAGAAAATGAGACAATGGAATGGTTACAAGGGAAAGTTCTACTATTCGGTTCCGCCACCCAAATGGGCACCTCTGGAACACTTTTAATTTAGCATTTAAATGAATAAAATTTACCCTTTCAAAGTGCTCCCAAGGGACTCCTTGGAAGGGCGAGGCTGTAGTAGAACAACACTTCATTAAGACATTTCTCAGTTTCATTTTCTATCATGTGTTAAAGTACCTATCATATTAATCTTGGTACGAAAAGTACACGCAAACAAGTTCCTCAGTAAACCACTGGGTATCCTTATCAAAAACAGGGGACCATTGAGTTCAATTAGGAATTGAACTCAATATTTTCTTGGCTCTTCGTCCACATTGACTCAGAAAACCGTGTACCTATCATCACTTACATGTGACAAGATAACTCAAAAGTTGACTGATCCACCTCAAACGGTAACACTGCCACAGTTATGGTACATCTAGATTCTCTATCCTCAGCTGCGGCAGACCAAAGTCGACAAACTACAGCAGACACACATGATTGTGAATGAACGGGTCTGTAGAGCGTTTCGACTTGCTTGGGAAATATATATATATATATATATATATATATATATATATATATATATACATATCTATATGTGTGTGTGTGTGTTTCCTATTTACAAAGGAGATTACGGGTTAATGTAGCGGGAGCAAATGATGGACTATACTCTGTTTTTTCCATCTGTCCACCCGCTTGTGGTGTTTGCATATGGTAATACTGCATCCTGGGCTTTAGATAGTTACGTTATGTGTAAGTTTTATGTAAATAAAAGGATATCTGGGTGTACATTTGCAACTGAAAGGTGTTTTAATAATTTACTGTATGCGAATTACACCGTTAATATTCGAGATAAGATATTATTATTGTTGAATGTAAGCTGAATGCAACTTTCTAAAGCCCGGGACGCAGTGTTACCATACGCAAACACCACAGGCAGATGGACAGATGGAAAAAAAACAAAGTATAGGCCTATAGCAATGCAAAAAAAGAAAAAAAAATCCAGTGATCAAAATAGGGGAACAATAAAAACAAGAATATAATAATGATCCAGCGCAAGAGTGACAGAAAAATGATGAAATCCACACCAGATCAGCTCGGATAAGATGCATGAAGTAAATTTGAGTCTGATAGCGTCCGAGGCTGGTGGTACTAAGCACTCGCCGTTAACGGCTCGGGAGGAATGTCATCACACGAGCGCGTCTTCTTATCATCTCTCAGTATTGACCTCCTTTTCATGAAATACGAAGACCGGGGAAGGGGCTTTTAGCTATGGGGATGCGAAGGGGCTAGCCTTTATCCGGTCACGAAGGAGTTAGCAAATTTAGTCGCCAAATTAAGGAGCAATCAATATCACTGGTAAAAAAAAGCTAAATTTATGTTTTCTTCTTTACCATCAATATGGATCACTTGCTGTAAAGATTGCTGGTATAATGATGAAAGATTCCGGAAAATGCAAGTGTGGTAAAACTGAAATGGCAATTCTTTAACTTGCTCGTAAACGCTGTCGCAAAGTTTGGCAGCTATTATCTGTTAATTGGCATTATTGTTATCGGTAACAGTGCGCGCGCGCGTGTGTGTGTGTGCAATTCAAGTTACAAGTGTATATTGACTAATTTTCTTATGTGAGTCATAATACGTTATGGCAAACGAAGATCGTAAATCATTAATTTTGTGCTTGTGTTAAAGAAATGACACTTATTACTACTGTTGCTACCCATCATCTCTCTCTCTCTCCTCTCTCTCTCTCTCTCTCTCTCTCTCTCTCTCTCTATATATATAATATATATATATATTATATATATATATATATATATATATAGATATATATAATATATAGATATACATATATATATGTATATGTATGTGGCTGTCTACGTAGTATATATTTGTCACGTGCAGTTTGGCGACTTACTGCTGACACACACACACACACACAAAGGTAAACGGCAACTAAGAAAAGAAGCCAAATAGAGCATTTGGAACTTTGTAACCATTGCAAGCGACTTGATATGGCTCGGTAACTCCACCCCACATGAATTGTAATGCTGACATAACACTCGGCACTGCCCGAGTGGTGTCTGCAACCTGTTATCAAGTTACAAGCCCAAAACAATGTAATCGAGTAACCTGCCGAACAAAAGGCCTGGAGCCACAAAACCAAGGGGATGAACCAGATAAAAGCCAAAAGCCTTCGATAAATTATAGATCTCGTCGGTATACGAGTAATCGACTACGTACTGGACTCAAGGTCTAGAGTCCTTGGTGGGGACTGTTCTTTTCCAGCGGTTTCATGGACTGCAAAAGGTGCGTTTAATTAACTTCTATTTCATATGTCAAGGGTGCGTTTCAAAAGACAGCTTGGACAGATGTGCTCTTCGGGATTTTCTTTCCCTTTTTTCCAGGTTGTGAAGGAGCAATATTGTGTGACGTGTTTATAGAATTATAGTTTCTGGTGATTTCCATCTCTGCCGTGTTGCGCTCACTGCGAAAATTTGTATCTTTTATGCGAAAAGTGAATGTAAATTTTATGTGCTGTTTATGATAATAATTTAACTTCTGGTGTATTTCATTTTTGCTTTGTTTACCTCCATTTTAAATGACTGTCTGTGCATTTTGAATTCCAATAACATAAAAAAAAGTTTCTTGGTAGATTATGGGCAAGTTTAAGACATTATTTTGTTGTGGTCTTGCCTATTAGCTCAGATATTTGTTAATTTTTCTTATGTTTTTGTTTATTGCGTACTTCCACCTGTTTATATTTTCATGGCATTTTACAATACTCGTCTTCGAAAGATTCTTTCTCGCTACAGTTTTTTCATTCATCCGTTTCCACTTTCCTGTCCAACTCCCTCGACTCTCAATTTTTTCCTCTCCTGAAAAATAAATTCTTCTGACTATCCCTTCGAGTCAAGATGCTTTGTAATAATATTAATGCAGGGGTTTGATTAACAGGTGTCAGCTGGATATCGGAAAGCGGTAAAGACAACAAATTCTAGTTGTCTTAACCAGTTTACAGAAGAAGAAGAGAAAGAAGAAGAAGAAGAATGGGCTGGACGAAGAAGCAATTCGTCTTGGCTCTGGTGATGGTGATCACCGGATCCATTAACACTTTGTCTGCCAAGTGAGTTCCAGCTTCATTTCGGGAACTTTGTGACTATTATATTTAAGTAATAAAATTATTAGAGGATTAGGCCTAATATTTTTCGTGAGGGTGACCATTCTATTTAAAGAAAAAATATTAGAGATTTAGGACTAATATTTTCGAGAGGGAGACTATTAGATTTAAATCTAAAAAATATTTGAGATTAAGGCCTAATATTTTCGAGAGGGAAGCTATTATATTTAATGTAAAAATATTTGATATTTAGGCCTAATATTTCCGTGGGGGTGATTATACTTCAATAAAAAAATATTAGAGGATTAGGCCTAATATTTTCGTGAGGGTATTATCATATTTAAAAAATAAAATATATTAGAGAATTATAGGCTTAATGTTTTCGTGAAGGTGATTTTCATATTTAAACAAAAAATATGAGAGGATTAGGCCTCATATTTTTGTGTGGGTGGGTGAAGATAGGCCCCCAAGAGTTGAGTCCTATGTCAAGAGTTATAAAACAGTCGTGTTATTAGTTATTCAGCTTCTTGCTTCCATGTGCTCGCGAGTCATTTGTTTCAGCGAAGCGCATTACTCAGTAATTCTTAATTGTAACTATTCTGTATCCAATCTCTGGTTTATTGAGGATAACGGATCGATGTACTGTCAAGTCTGTTGTCCATAAGGCAGAAAAAAAGTTAGAATCCTTGAAGACATCCTAGCAATTAATCTCTAATGAATATTTACTATCCAACTTTGCTCTATATCCTTCTCACTCCTATTCCTCATGCGCCATGTACAAACATGCAGAACGTTAAAGTGTAAGTTTAAAAGATCATATCATTTTCCAGATGGGCGGATAAGATCAAATCCAAGAATTCTTTCGGAGACGTTGTGGAATTTTCCCATCCGTTTTTCCAGGCCGATACCATGTTCATCGGAGAAATGCTTTGTGAGTACAAAACGTGTCAGTTACCACGAGTTTCGAATAGATGTCAATCGTCACTATATTTCAGCTGCCTCCCTCTCACCAGTCTTTGCAGCTTCTCTCTGCCTTTGCCAAGTAGCAATAACATGTCCTCATCGTCCCGATATTACACATTGCACCTGTGACTTTCATTGTACAAACCTGCATCCAAGTCGTTCAGTTTCGCCAGTTTCTGCAACTTCTGCTTACTTTTGACGGTTAAGTAGATACTCCCTGTTGCTGTCTCGAATGCCTAAAGCAGATTTTCTAAACTTCTAACTGTCATGTTGCTCACGATCATAAAGGGCTGAAGACGACCTCAGCGAAGCTCTAAAGCTCTTGTCTTATATCTATCCATTTAAACTTGGTGTTAGACGGTGGCTTTTTTTTTTTTTTTTTATTCTTAACCATCAAGGGTGACCATGGAGACAAAATCTCTACTGCAGATTTAGCGTACCGGTAAAATCAATCAGTCATTTTTAGTTTTCTGTAAAAGAAAACTATTAATAAGGTTAAAGTTTGTCTGTCCATCAGCACTTTTTCTCTCCGCCCTCAAATCTTGGAAACTAATGAGGCTAGAGGGCTACAAACTGATCATCCACCCTCCAATCATCAAATAGCAGCCCTCTAGCCTTAGTAGTTTTGGTTTTATTCAAGGTTAAAGTTTGCAGTGATCGTGCGTCTGGCACCGTTAAAGGTACCAACAACCCAGGCCACCACCGGGCCGTGGCTGAACGTTTCATAGGGCAAGGCTGAGAGTTTCATACAGCATCATACACTGTACAGAAAACTCTATTCCGCCGAAGAAACTTCGACGCATTTTTTACTTTGTTTATTTTGCAAGCACATTCCATTGTGTCACTGAAGCAGTGATGATTTCAGATATTAGTCAGTAGAAATGACATCACAAAAACAATCCCATCCACGGAAAAATCAGACAATATTACTTAACTGTAATTCAGTGTGCTACAAAAAAGAACCTTGAAAATATTTCTCGAGGAGCAACATTAGTACAATCCACACATACTAAAAAATAATCCCTCGTGTTTCTTATGTATCCATCGATAACATCGATAAAAAAAAGTCCATAAAGAACACGACTAGTTTAGGAAAACAGTGACAAAGCCAAATGGTATCTTATTATCACTGATGATAAGGCCGTGTGGCCAAGCAAAATAGATATACTATATGAAGCCGGTCAGGAACCTATCTCGATCTCACTCTCTCTAGCTCTCTATCTCTCCCCATCTCTATCTCCCTCCCGACACCAGACCTGAGAGAGTGTGTGTGTGTGTGTGTCAATCGCGTATTCTTCTTATCCAGGGCTGATAAACATTATCTTATTTACCAGATGTTCATAGGATTCGCTACATCCCGATAGAGAGAAGAGGGGGGGGGGGGTGGGGGGGGGGAGGCGCGCCTGTATTTGACCTCTACCGAATAATCTGGGATTCTAAAAATGCTCTTCCTGGATGACTGCAGTTTGAACATCTAAATCTAATCTTATAATATGTCAATATGTCTCTCATATTCCCGTATGAAGAATTCATGTGATTAAATTACTGTGAAGTCTGTGTTGTATACTCTCCCCTCTGCTAAAATAAAGATGGACTTTGCGAATATAACCAAGTGCATATACAGACGTTTTTGCTTTTTTGACTTTCCAGTACGGATATATATATATAATATATATATATATATATATATATATATATATATATATATATATATATTATATATATATATTCTTCAATGTCAGGCAGTTCGTCTCGCCAGCTCACCTGAACTCAGGACAAAGATAGCGCAGTTATCCCTAGTCTCTTGCCAGTCTTCGCCCTCCAGTAATTCATTCTAACTTCGTAGATTCATCCACCCATTCAAAATACAGCCAACTGAGTAGCCTTAGAGACTCCGGTATGTTTACGCAATTACTACAGGAGCGAGGCGAAAGAATGGTTGATTTATTATTATTGTTATTATTCACATCCAACATTCATATAGAACGAGGTACCTACATGTGATCATTGAGATAAATGAGCGAAGTAACACACATGTGTAAATTATACCTCAGTTATGGCGAATATGAAACTTGACTATATTTGTGGTTTAATATTACACACACACACACACACACATACACATAACATACATATATATATATATATATATAGATGATATATATATATGTAATATGTGTGGCACAGTGTCCGTTATTCCAAAAGACAATAACTTAATAATACATAAGAAAAGGGCACGAAACGGATAATAAGGAAGAAAGGGAAAGGGATACGATAATGACTTTTCTTTGCGAAGGGATTTTGTTACTCAAAACATTAGGCTTTTAGCCATTAGACATCTGGTTTTTTCATCTCCCCCAAAAAGCCTCTGTCCGTACCAGCGATTAGTGACCAACAAGAGATTATAGTCGACGAGGGATATCGCCCAGGCACCTTCGAGAAATTGGAAACTACCCTCATTAGCGTGAACAGGTCAGAGAGAGCCATCTGGCATACGTTAAAAGGGAATTCTATGACCCGTTGTTAGAAAGAGGGAAGTACCAAACTCTTAAAAGCTCCACCCTCCCAAATATAGGCCTCTAGTATCGACGAATCAAAAGCCATGAGTGTTGGTCATAAGACAGCCCAAAAGGGGTATCAACGAATGACCTATGAGGTTACCAAGGCATACGCCCCTAAGAAGCCAGGACATGAAGAAGGAGGCGTATACAAATTCAAAGCCTACGAATTACTGTAGAAGACCTGACAGGAAGGCGGTCTCGTATGAAGTTAGTAGCCACTAAGAGACAAAAAGTCTTTCAGAAAATGCCACACCCAGTCAGAATCCAAAAATCCAAAGGCGGGGCTAAGGAGATTTCAACTGAACAAAAAGGCGAGACAGAGAGAGAGCAGGCAGAAAAGAGAGCAGAGAAAAAAGGGGAACAGAGAAGCCAAGAGAGAGAACAACCGGGGAACCGAGCCTGATGGGGAGAACTGCAGTGGCATGGCCGTGAAACCGAGAAGGACAGAAGAATCCCCAGAAGAAGAACAGGTGCAAAGGTGTGGTGTGCGAAGCAATCAAGACAGTGAAAGTGACAATCAATACTCAGTAAATTTCCCTCGTGCCTATAGACTCGTAATTGCAACAAGTGCCAATTAAGTTTTATCAGTCCAAAAGCCCAGTAACTCAGAAGGTGGAAAAACACTTGTAAGAACCCCTAACGAAGAATAAAACGTAATTTGTATGAATATATCAATTTCATTTCTCATCTAAAAGTAGAACCCTTCCTTTTAACGAATTCCAGATTAAGAACATTGAGCAAGACAAGAAGAATTTATATAAGCCTAATTCCCCAAAGTACAGCCTCCACGGCACACGTTACCTTAGATCTGTGCAAAGAAAGTAAGTACCGTCACAGATTTATTGGTGGCAGCGGTGGGATACGATGAGATAAAGATTGATATAGTGACAAGATTAATTGATGTCGAGCGGTAAGGATAGGAAGAGACCAAAAGAGACAGCAAAAGCAAATGGTGATTTAGCGGAACGTGATACGAAGACACGAATGACAGTTAAAAACAGCGGCCGCGAAACGGAATCAAAAGTTTAGTGTCGGCAGAAGAGATTTCAATCCATTCACGCCACTCGAAAAAGAAAGTTCTCCCCAAAGACAGTTACCAGTGCTTCCCCAAATACAAGGACAGTTACCGAGTTGTAACAATAAAAGCGCTCCAAAAAAAAAGCCACCCACACTTTGCGAAAGTAAAACTCCACTCTGAAGAACAAGAACAGTCGTTCCACTAGAAGAACAAGATGTCGAACGCATAAAAGAATATATCAAGAGGAAAGAAAACAATTCCGAAAACGCATCAGTCAACGCAATCGAGAGAGAGAGAGAGAAGTCCCCTTCCCGCAGACGTAACAACGCATCATTCAACGCGCTGGTAGGCGAACGCAAGCTGTCAGACGTAAACCCGGGAGTCGAAGACGACGAAAGAAGTTAAGTCCAAAATAATATCCTCGCACTTACATAACATCAAACTTTATTGAAAGTAAATTACGCGATTAACATTTCAGTTAGACAATTTCTGGTATTTCAAGATTAAAAGATTTTCACTCTGAACCTTTTTTTTGGCAACGAAACTACGATATTTCTTTAGTTTACTAATTATAACTAATCAGCTACTAAGACCTTTTCCCGAACATTTGTATTTACTAACCAAAACTTAAATTTAATTTCTAATTTTGATTGTGTCATTTTATGTTATTTTTTGTGATTTTGGTTTTTTTGTTTTTCGATTTCTTGTACTTTGTTTTGTTTTTTTTGTTTTAGTATTTGCTTTTACTTTTATTCGTTACGTCGAATGAATGTTTACTTGTTTTTTTATTTTGTTTGTTTAGGATAACAAGGGTAATTCACGGGAGGTCTCTCGTTAGCGTACAACTTTTATTTTTACGGTCAGTTCAGTATCGTTTTACCAGAACTATTAAGAGGGTTTTTGTTGTTGTTTAAGAATCGCTTACCGATAACGTAAGACTTTGAGAATATTTCTGGGGAAAATTCTTTTATTTTTTTGGTGATCGAATACTTTAGTAAAAATACTTTATTGTTATTATCATTTTCTTTCGGGTTAATACTGTCATAACTTTGATACTTTTAATGATACTCAGTACTTAAGAAAATTTCCATTAACGAGTCGATGGTCAAAGGGAGACCGACTCCTTATCAGAACGTAAGAACGCCTGTGCTCACGAGAAGTCAAACAAGGAAAATAAACATGCCGGAAAGTACACAGTCCGCGAATTCGAACGCAGCAGTAATGGGAACACATAAGGGGCATGTGATTAATCACATAGCTAAATTTTGCGGAAGAAAGAACGGTCAGTTAGCTTGTAACTTAGAGAACTGGATAGAGCAGGTGGAGACACGCCTAGATAGCATAACGGGGACAGATAGAGAAAAGCTTATTGAAGCCAAGAGTTATCTTGATTTGGAAGCCGGAGGAGACTTAGAACGATACGTCCACTCCGAGACTTACCGAGATCTTAAGAATTGGGAAGAACTGAAACGGTATTTTAGGAAGGTTTATTCCACAGTTGGTGAAAGAGATCCAGTTACTAGCTTGGCAAGGATAGTGCGTCAATTTAAGTTAGACGAAAGACGTTATCAAGAGTTTAGCTCTCAGTTGTATAACAATATGAATGAATGGGGTAACTTCATGGAATCCACAGGTTGGATAGAGGTAGAAGGAGGCAAGCAAAAAATGCTAATGAGTCATGTTAAAAAAATATTTAGACTAGCAATAATGATTGGAAGTCTGCCAACGGAAGTTATTGCAAGGATGACTCGTAAGTGGGAGACATCCGATGATGTAGCAGAGATTGAAGAGGAGGAAACAAAGCAATCCTAGGTTAGAAGACCTGAAGGGAATCCTATATACAGACCTTTAGTCGCTATAGGACAAAAGAAAAGGGTCCAAATAGATCTAGGACACCATCTAGAAATCAGAATAAGATGCCAGGTAATCTTCTCAAGGAGGATTTTCGACAGTCACGTTATAACTGTCAGAAGAGAGGACATTATGCCATGACTGCCGGAGGGATAGCCTTCTGTCCCTTCCATAAGAGAACAGGACATAGTGCTCGAGAATGCAGAAATAAATTTGTCTCAGCTCCTAGAGGTAGATCTCAGTCGAGAGGCAGAAGTAGAAACAATAGTCAATCTCCCCCAGTTAGAGGAAATAGGGATTCCGTCCCAAATAGATATGCTAATCAAACAGCAAGTATAGGGTATCAATCAGCTCAGCCAATGTCAGACGACGCAATGGGAAATTTTCTGCTTACTGGTACAATGAATCTTCCTCTATAACAGAGAGAACGTCCGGAATGTCAAGGCTAAGCCCAGCTACACAGGTTAGCAAAGTTGATGTAGGGAATGAATATATTATAGACCCTTATTTCCCGCACATGTCGGTCTAGAGAAACCTATTGTTACATTCTTTGATACAGTAGTCCTAAGAATATAATGTCAGAAAAGGTGTATCGTTTGTATTTTTCTCACTTAAGTTTGAACACAGCAGTAGATTGTAGAATCACAGACGTCCAGGGTAATGATATCCACGTAATTGGACAGTTAGATTTTCCATTTAGGCTAGGAAGAATTGCTCTAAGAGAAAAGGTTCTGGTAGCCAGAGATATACAATTAGCTTTTGCTCATTTGCTGATAGGTTACCCACTATGGCTAGACAAGGGATAAGCATTGATGCCCCTAGGGAAACAACTAGTGATTAACAACGGTCGTGAGATTTCTAGAATACCAATATGCAAGCCAATAAAAGAACCCAGACTCAAGAGAATCCCACACTGAAAGGTATCCTTAAAGAAGGATAAGACAGAGGAAGATATCCAAGAATGCATCACGAGTTCACAACAGATCATTAACCTCTTAGAATCAAATCAATGCACTTATTTAAAGTTAGAGAGGGAATTAAGACTTAAACCAGGAGAAAGCACGTGGGTAGAATGTACAGTAAATCCAATTTTTGAGGGAAGGAAATTCTCACGCTTACTGAAAAGTCGCAAGTAAATGGAATACATTATTCCTCTAGTTTACATGAAGTCAGACAGGGCAAAATAGCGTTACAGATTACGAATAACAGAGGAGGAAAGGTTAAGTTAACAGCAGGTACAGAGATAGGCCTAGCAGAAGTATACTCCATACCTATCCGAGTTGTAGAACGGGAAACGGTAGCCGCGATCAGTAAAGGAAAGGAAATGAAAAATTACGCTCAGGACATAAAACTGAGAAGAGCTAAAATAGGATCTCATTTAAAGGACATTAAGGAAAAACCATGTTAGAGAGGAATTCATAGACTTACTGTGCGAATATAATGATATAGTCGCTCTAGACGGCGACACCTGGGAAATACACGCGAAATAACGCACAAGATAGACATTCCATCGAACACAAAGCCAATCTACATACCAGCCTATAGAGTAGCACATTCCCAGAAGGAGATCATTGAAAGAGAAGTACAAAGAATGAATAGGCAAGGAATAATAGAACCATCTAAATCCCCATGGTCCTTTCCACTTTTGCTAGTTCCTAAAAGGGACAAAACTTATAGAATAGTTGTGGATTTCCAGAAAATTGAACCAAATTACTGAAAAAATGATCCTTATCCAATGCCGTCAATGCGAGATCTTATCGCTACTATATGGGTCCAAGAGATACTTCACCACAATAGATTTATTGCAGGGATTCTTGCAAATCCCTCTAGACGAAGAAAGTAAACCTTTGACTGCTTTTTCCACTAGTAACGGCAGATACCAGTATGTAGAATGCCTTTTGGTCTAAAGTCAAAGTCCGGTAACTTTTGTAAGATTAATGGATAAAATTTTGGGCGATTTACTAGGCAAGACGTACACTGTTACATAGATGATTTGGTAATAGCAACAGACACTATGAGGAACACATAGACTTAGTCAGAGAAGTCCTAAAGAGATTAAGAAAAGCCAACCTGAAGCTTAAACTGAAGAAGTGTAACTTCCTTAAAAGGAAAATAGACTACCTTGGTCATAGCACTACAAGTGTAAAAGGGCGTAGAAGTAAAAACGAATTAAGGATTAAGTCGATTAAGGAATATCCAACACCTCAGTGCAAGAAGGACGTAAAGTCATTCTTAGGTTTAGCAGGATTTTACCGCAAGTTCATAGGGAACTTTGCAGTCATATCAGCTCCACTAACTGAACTTTTAAAGGATCATGTATCATTCACATGGACATACGAGCAGCAAGAAGCATTCGATGAATGAAAGAAAGATTAACACATCCCCCAGTACTTAGCTTCCCAGACCTTCGGCAAAGATTCTTTTTAGCCACGGATGCAAGCCACATTGGTATAGGAGCATGTTTAATGCAAAGACAAGATAAATAAGTATAATGCGATAGCTTATTACCAGTAGGAAATTAAAGCCCTCAGAAGTGAACTACTCAGTAACAGACCTCGAGTCTCTAGCTATAATAGACGCTTTAAAGCATTTCAGATATATCATTTTTGGTTACAAGATAACCGTGTTCACGGATCATTCAGCTGCAGTAGAAATGCTAAAGAACCCTAATTTTTCTGGACGAAGAGCCCGTTGGTTCATGACAGCCCAAGATTATGACATAGAAGTGAGATATGTCCCTGGGAAGACGAATAAGGTAGCAGATGCATTATCAAGATATGTGTCACAAGGTGATAGTATAAATATGATAATTCAAGAAGAAGAAAAGAATGAAACAATGTGCAATGACATAAATGTACTCACCATGCATTATACAGAGGAGCTTTCCCGGCAAAATTTCATAAAAGAACAAGAAAGAGATGAAGATATAAGGGAACTGTTTAAATACGTTAGAAACGAAAGAAAACACAGCCAACAAGAATTAACCGAACTAGGTAGGAAGGTTGGATGTCCCACAGATGCACTAACGGACATAGATGGCGTATTAATTTGGATGTGTCACGAATATGACCCATTTGGTCAATTTCTAGGTGTACTGCACAAAAGGTTAGTACCTAAGAGTCTAAGAAACAAGGTCATTGAGCTAATGCACGACGATGACATGAGAGCTCACCCAGGAAGGGATGAGACAATTAGACTAATCCAGAGAACTTTCCATTGGAAGGGAATTCACAAGGATGTTAGTAATTATGTGAAGAGCTGCAATACATGCAACAGCTACAAGGAAGAACAGACAAGGAAGTACCACTAGGGAAATATCCTATCCACCAGACTCCTTTCGAAAGAGTATCTATTGATCTTATCACTAATCTTCATACCACGAGTAAAGGGAATAAGATATACTAGTATGTATCGACGCGCTCACGAGATATACAGAGTTGGTACCACTAACTAGTAAAGGTGCCAAGGATTGTGCAACCGCTCTCTTTGATAAGAATATTTTGCAGATATTCTGCCCCACAGCTCATTATCTCTGATAATGGGACCGAGTTCAACAAACTCATTAGTTCAAGAAATTTGTAACGCCTTTAAGGTAGAAAAGGTAGCGATACAGCCGTATCACCCAGCTAGCAATGGCTTAGTAGAAAGGAATAACAGGAAGGTTTTAGACGTATTACGTCACACAGTAGGACAGGATCCTGACTGGGACGTCAATTTACCTTTAGTCCAATTATCATTAAATGCAAGGCATCATACGAGTACTCGAGCAACTCCCATAAAAGCTTTGATGGGATATGAACCCAGATTACCTTATGCATGGCTGAATCAGCCAATACAGCCTAATTACTCTGAAGATATCATGAAGATAAGAATCGGGAAACTTTAAGTAATACACAAGCAATTGCACAAGAATCTAGAAGAAGCCCAGCAGAATATGATAGAGAAGCATCAAGAAGGATTAAGGCCTGTAGGAGCTACAAGAAAGGGGATGAAGTCTATATTAAGAAGGAAGTAAGAAGTGGTATTAATTATAAGTTAGCCACAAAATTCACAGGACCATACAAGGTCGTAGACGTACAAGAAACTAAGATAAAGGTTAAGAAAATGAATAACCAAATGCCTTCCACATATGCTGAATCATTAGAAGAAGAAGAATTTTGATAAACAAGGACAAGGTCAAGAGAACCAAAAGAAGTTGAAGAATCCGAAATGACAGAGTACTCCAGAAGAAATTCCAGAAGAAGGAACTAGATATAACCTAAGAAATAGAAGAGTCACTTTTCAGTGAAACAGAAGAGCAAACCCATTAATTCATCCAATTATTCCCATGTATTTATTTGATTTCTTTATTGCTAAGTTTACCTTCACCGGTTGACTTAGGAATAATCTTTTATTGTTGCAATTCTTACTTTAATTAGTTGGTTTGTAGCAATTTTTTTTTGGTTAAGTGCACTTAACTTCAAATTATTTTGACTTGAAGGGAATTATTTGGGTATGTAAGAAACGGTTCAATGCGTAGTATAAGAATTTTAAGACGTATATTAAGTTTAATCGTTCCATAAGAACATTCTTAGAAGTAAAAGAATAAATAAGACGGGTTAAGATAGAATATTAAGAGATTTTAAGATAAGACAATTCGTTTCAGAAATTATTAAGATTTTGAAGGGGTAATTAATACACCTACTTTGTTCAAATCCATAAGATGTTGATTGATGATAACTTACTAATAAGATATTAAGTGATGAAGACTCACTAACAAGATAGTAGTTGTTGAAAACTTACTAACAAGATATTGATTGGTGAAAGCTAACTAATTGTTGTCACAGTAGAAGAAACCTACAAGTATAACCACTAACCGGTTCCTTTAACCGAGTTGCCAATATTGTTTTAGTATCAAGCAGTGAAGTTAGATTGTTTAATGTCAAGGTTACTCAGAAATTACAGTAAGAATGTCCAATGAAATTTGCATAAACACAATACACACTCTCAGTAGGAAGTCAAGGACACACTTGTTATTGCATACAAATACACAAGGATATTTTCTCCCAGGACTTGTCTCCAAGCAGCAGGTCACAGCCAACAAGAAGCCATCAAGTGTCGTCAACAAAGAACGAAATTTATTTTTCCATAAAGAAAGACGATATCCACCTAGATAGAATAGGACTGAGGACTGAACCAATCATATACTGTAAACTTGGATAGTTACCATTATTTTTTGCTTCTACCATGCATTTATATAACTTATGTGACTCAAGGGCTTATGTATGTTTAACTTTCAGTTTTCTTGTTTTTTTTGGTGATTTATTCTTTTTTGCATTCAGTTTCATGTTTCTTAATGTGATTTACACATATTTGAATTCAGTTTGATGATTCTTTTAATATTTCTTAATCAAGTATTTGTTCATGTCCATATTCAGTTTTTTTAATGTTTCTCTGAATGTTACTTACTCAAGAATTTATTCATATTTACATTCATTTTGATTGTTGCCCTTAACATTACTTAATCAAGGATTTGCTCATGTTGCATTCACTTTTGATGTTTTTGAGTTAAAGTTTCTATGATTTCCAAGAAGCATAAGTTAGGAGTCCTCTTGTAGGTATAATATTTGCTTCAGCTTAGTTAACGCTGTCGGGGGGAGGAGTCAGCGAGGTAGCGGGCCGAGACTGTAATAGTGTGGCAGCAGTGTCGTTATTCCAAAAGACAATAACTTAATTATACATAAGAAAAGGGCACGAAACGGATAATAAGGAAGAAAGGGAAAGGGAATACGATAATGACTTTTCTTTGCGAAGGGATTTTGTTACTCAAAACATTAGGCTTTTAGCCATTAGACATCTGGTTTTCATCTCCCCCCAACAAAAAAAGCCTCTGTCCGTACCAGCGATTAGTGACCAACAAGAGATTATAGTCGACGAGGGATATCGCCCAGGCACCTTCGAGAAATTGGAAACTACCCTCATTAGCGTGAACAGGTCAGAGAGAGCCATCTGGCATACGTTAAAAGGGAATTCTATGACCCGTTGTTAGAAAGAGGGAAGTACCAAACTCTTAAAAAGCTCCACCCTCCCAAATATAGGCCTCTAGTATCGACGAATCAAAGCCATGAGTGTTGGTCATAAGACAGCCCAAAAGGGGTATCAACGAATGACCTATGAGGTTACCAAGGGATACGCCCCTAAGAAGCCAGGACATGAAGAAGGAGGCGTATACAAATTCAAAGCCTACGAATTACTGTAGAAGACCTGACAGGAAGGCGGTCTCGTATGAAGTTAGTAGCCACTAAGAGACAAAAGGTCTTTCAGAAAATGCCACACCCAGTCAGAATCCAAAAATCCAAAGGCGGGGCTAAGGAGATTTCAACTGAACAAAAAGGCGAGACAGAGAGAGAGCAAGCAGAAAAGGGAGCAGAGAAAAAAGGGGAACAGAGAAGCCAAGAGAGAGAACAACCGGGGAGCCTTGATGGGGGAGAACTGCAGTGGCATGGCCGTGAAAACCGAGAAGGACAGAAGGAATCCCCAGAAGAAGAACAGGTGCAAAGGTGTGGTGTGCGAAGCAATCAAAGACAGTGAAAGTGACAATCAATACTCAGTTAAATTTCCCTCGTGCCTATAGACTCGTAATTGCAACAAGTGCCAATTAAGTTTTATCAGTCCAAAAGCCCAGTAACTCAGAAGGTGGAAAAACACTTGTAAGAACCCTAACGAAGAATAAAACGTAATTTGTATGAATATATCAATTTCATTTCTCATCTAAAAGTAGAACCCTTCCTTTTAACGAATTCCAGATTAAGAAATTGAGCAAGACAAGAAGAATTTATATAAGCCTAATTCCCCAAAGTACAGCCTCCACGGCAACGTTACCTTAGATCTGTGCAAAGAAAGTAAGTACCGTCACATATATATATATATATATATATATATATATATATATATATATATATATATATACATCTATATGTATACATACATACACATATATGAGTACCATATGACAGCTGACGGCAACCAAAGTAATAATCAAAATAAATATAAGCATAATGTGTTTTTGGAAAAGTAAACAAAAGAAACAAACATTCAAAAGGATTTTTGTGTGTGTGTGTGTGTCTCTGGGACCCTTCCACAGCTGATTCAACCGCCCGCTTCAGTTCTCTTTCATTTCTCGCGTCATTTGAGCAGGTTATCACTAAAGCGTTGCCTCAGCACCTTTCCCGCCTCTAAACTTTACAGCAAGCAGCCAAATTGGTGGCAAAATCACAGTAATGTTAATTAGTTTGTATACGTATCTGGCAGCACAAAAATTGAAGCCCGTCAAAGTGTTTGCGTTTGTACAGGACAATGAATGATCGAACACGAAAGACTTCATGTCTGCCACCAATGTTCGCTCATAGTAGTAGTCGAAATTCGCCTTTGAAACGGCTCCCTTGCTCGTTTATTTTGCCATTATACGAGGTATTTCAAGTATATTTTCTCTACGATACCATATGCTTTTGAAAAATTCTTTCCTATTTTCAATTTCCTCTTTGGGCAAATCTGTGAACAGTAAGATGCATGCTACTATCACTCTTTATCTGCGCAGTTTAGCAGGAAAACGGTGGTGGTAATAGAAGTATTAGAGATTTGCCTTTGAAACGGCTCCCTTGCTGTATGGGTTATCAGAACATGGAGCCATCTGTCAATGACTCTGTAGGTATAGCTCTTTCTTTAACTCATTCTGTGCGGTAGCATATAATAGCAAATGGGTGCGTTGGTGTATGTATATACAGGGGACACCTGGAAGGGCAAATGACTTGCATGCATAACTTGCGCCAAATTTCTACAGCATACCAACTATAACATGAGTTACTAGTACGAACTATCATTTACTTTAAATATCGTTATCATCGTCTGTTATCAGCACATTCTCTTGGCCAAAGATTCGATATCTATTCAGTTTTTTGCTTGTTTATGACCGTGCTAGAGTAGTAAGTGGTGATTATAATAATGTTTAGTTATTTAAAGCTTTATCATTCCTTGTTAGATGAAATATATACAGCGATTTATATTTATTTGTTGGTGAATGAATTACATCGCAATTAAATATATATAATATATATATATATATATATTATATATATATATATATGTGTATATATATATATATATATATATATATATATATATATATATATATATATATAGTATATATATATATATATCTTCAGCAGGAGCAGCAGCGAATTATATTTATCGAAAGCCAGGCTCGAATGATTCTGGTCGAAATAAAATATATTGCGATTAACACATATAATTTCTTGGTGAATGAAATTTATCGTGAATTAAACCTATTTACATCTTTAGTGAATGCAATGTATCGAGTTTTAAACATGTTAGAAAATTAAAATATATATTGTATTTTCAACTTTCACATTAACGATGAATGAAAGTTGCATTGTAGCCTATACGTATATCAACAAACTGAGCATGAATTATGGAATTTAGTAAAGTTAACATTATACTAATACTGTACCGGATCAAACGAAAATGACGAATAATAATTAAATTTCTGGGTTCGTGAGTTTCAGTTGTTTTTCGCGACTTATCACAAAAGATCTTACATCACAAATCCGGTGTGATTATTGTCCATTACAGATAGACGATAACTATTCGGTTTTTTCCTAATTAGTCTCATGATTAAAATACGAGATTCATTCTCTTTCAGATAAGGAACTCGATAAGGACACCTTACCACAGCGATTAAATAGCTTACGGGCTTTATCGCGTACAAGTAATGAGGCATTATCAATGCACGATTTCAGATTGGTTATGCGTGTATATTTCTACGAAACTCGTTCCCATGTGTTCATATATATATATATATATATATATATATATATATATATATATATATATATATATATATATATATATATAATATATAAGCGAATACCACAGGAAAATGATAGGCAGAAATTCAAGCGCTTTCGTCTTTACTAAGACATCGCTCCTTGACAATGTCTGTATGTAAAGACGAAAGCGCTTGGATTTCTGCTTGTCATTTCCTGTGGTATTCGCTTATTTAATCAAGTCACGTGCATCTTCTGAGATTTTTAAGCATATATATATATATATATATATATATATATATATATATATATATATATAAAATAGAGAGAGAGAGAGAGAGAGAGAGAGAGAGAGAGAGAGAGAGACGTCAATCAAAACAAGATTCCGGGAGACGTTATTGTGAACAAATTTGTTCCGAGTTCCGTCAGGTTTTGACCGATAAAAACATTTTCCGTCGACTTCCTGTTCGAAGGGACTGATATGCCATTTCCCCAAGTACCAAAAGATACTCTGTAAATTGGGGAGAAAGAGAGACAATCATTTCCAATCAGCTGAGGATCGTCAAGTTGAAAGAGAAATGACTGATAGTTACAATCACCGAGTTCCCTCCCCCTTTGGTCTTATGACGCTGATTGGTTTATAACTTTATATGCATTCATTTGCTCATTTTCATCTTTATTTTTAGCTCCTTCTTCGATAAGAACGAGTCTTAGATAGTTAGGCGATATTACCTAACAAGAGGTATGAGGACCCTGTAGTCCTGACACTTAATTGTTTAGTGTATTCGCTTACTCGGGGAGTAAGCCTACATATTACTTTGTGGTCGTTGCTGTTCTTCTTGTTGTGGGGGTAGGAAAGGTCTATGAAATGGGCCTAAAAAGGTCTGAAAAAGGTGTTTCGCATTGAGGTAAAGACACAGGAATTTTAGGAAAGGATATTTATGATTTATTTATTAGAATAAAAACGTAATGAAATAAATAATGTGCATGTTAAACAGTAGTAAAGACAAATTATTCCTAATAAGGTATAGCGCATTTATTTCAATTTATGCACGAGGGGAAAATCTTCATGCGTCCCGAGTAAGCTGGAGGTAGGATCACGCCTTTTTTACCCCCTGGTATTTTTTAAAACTGCAATAATCTGATTGCCTTACCAAATCAAAGCTTCAGTGTTTAATAGATTAGCTTTTTAAAAATGTGATAAGGGAGGCAGCAGAAATATTTCTATTTTCGGGATGAGGCTGCACGCCCCTATACCACTGTCTACCAACCCTGCAGTCTACTAGCTACCTAGGGCACTGTAACTTTCACGAAATTTGTCAGTATTGGTATGGCCGCGTCTGGGATTCGAACCCAGGCTCCTTTGCTAGAGAGAAATATACCGATCTCCAGACTGTGAAACCACTCTCTCTCTCTCTCAATATATACACAAAGATATATATATATATATATGCTTGCATTCACACATATTGCAATATATATATATATATATATATATATATATATATATATATATATATATATAATATATATATAATATACTGCTTATGTGTAAATTATTACAGTGAAGAATTTAAGGACTGAATGTACGTGTAACTGTGTCCAAGCATGTGTACGTACGCGACGAATCCTGGCATTTCCACGCTTATGTAATTAGAACCGTGACAAAATCATGTCAGGATATCACTGAACTCACGGGCGACCTTCGCCTCCCTATCAAAATTCGATTACCTTATCATGTCCCGCCACAATATCTTGTCGACTCCCGAAATTCCTGTTGTTGTCGGACATTCGTGCTTTTAAGATTAGCTACCGTCATTCTATTAACCCAGTGGGTTTTATTTTCTCGTCCAGTTGTGTGGAGTTTATAAAATGCATGATCCTGGAAGTTGCATAAATCTAGCGAATTTATGAACTGATTTATGAAAGTCAATTTATGCAAGTAAAGTTATGATTTGATTTACCCAAGTGGATTTATGAACTGATATATGGAAGAAAGTTTATGAAATGAGTTATGCAAGTGACTTTATGAACTTATTTGTGCAAGTAAATATACGAATTGTTTTATGCACGGAAGTTTATGAATGGATTTATGCAAGTTAATTTATGAATTTATTTATGCAGGAAATTTTATGAATTGATTTATGGACGTAAATTTACGAATTGATTTATGCAAGTTTATGAATGGATTTATGCAAGGAAATTTATGAATTGATTTATGGAAGTAAATTTACGAACTGATTTATGCAAGAAAGTTTATGAACGGATTTATGCAAGGAAAATTTATTTTAAGAATTGATTTATGGAAGTAAATTTACGAACTGATTTATGCAAGAAAGTTTATTTTATGAATTGATTTGTGGAAGTAAATTTATGAATTGATTTACACAAGAAAGTTTATAAAATGATTTGTGCAAGTAAATTTATGAACTGATTTATTCAAGTAAATTTATTAGTTGATTTATTCAAGTAAATTTATGAATTGATGTGTGCAAGTAAATATTTGAATTGATTTGTGCAAGTAAATTTATGAATTGATGTATGCAAGTAAATTTATGAATTTTAAGAGTCTAATCGGGTCATTCAGTTTACACGTTCGTTTCCAAAACGTGGAACGCCCTTCCGTCTTTCGTATTTCCCGTACCTTTTTAATGACCTATATCAATTTGGCTATTGTGATAACGGGCTTCAGTCGAACGTCCCTTATCCACATTTACCACTCAACTTCTTGCAGTTATTATCGAAGTGTTTACTCATCTTGAAGTTTTAATTATCTGTCTTCAGTGATGTTTAGTGTAACTGAAGATGAACTTTTCACTTGTGTATATTCCGGTTCACGCAGACGACTCATAGGCCTATGTCATACGAAATTAGAGGATAAAAGGTTAAGTCCTAAAGTATCCTCTTTAATGCTAACAACCTGTAAAACATCTACATTAAAAATGGATTGCTTGAGCCTATATCATATCCCTTTCCACACAACCGATCCGTGTAATGTACATTGCTGAATGAATTCTCTGAAGTTCTATCATGTTCCTTTTCCAAAATAATTCTAATTCAATCAAAATTAAAGGAATGTGTGACTGATCCCATATCTGACTCCTTCTCCAATAGACGATCCGCGCAGAAGAAAGCAAAAGATATTTGTTTCAGTAGATCCTTTATTCTAACCGTTGTATTCTGCTTCAGGTCTTGCGACTTTTTACGCTAACCTGGCCCTCAGACGACGCCGAAATCTGCATACGACGGAACTGGCTTTGGACACAGCAACGGTGAGGAAAAGTTGGAATGTATGCAGGGACAGTGACTAGGAAAGCATGACTTGTTTTGGGAAGACCAACGTATTCCGCTGGAATCACACAGAAGTACAAGGAGAATGAAAGGATGATAAGTATAAATATACATAGTCGTAAAGGAATAATTGTAATAATAGTAGGTGTGTTCAATGTCACTTTAGCTTTTCAGATAGAACTGGAGAAGAAAGATGAGTAAAGGTAATATGATAATCTAAGATATATTAGTACAGATAATGTAAGATATCTGGGAAACTAAGAAAGACAAAAAGCTGTACATAGTTCAGGGAGTGGCAGAAAGGTCAACAAGAAACACAGAATTCATAAAGCAGGAGGACACACCCAGATCACAGCTAATTGGCGCTGTGTATGTGAGAGCGCAGGTGTAATGTAATGCTTCGTAAATCTGGAAATATTTTGCACTGGGGTCCAATTGTAGCGAGTCCATCTCACAACAGAGGAAACCACGTTCGATCCCAGTACCTAGGACCACCAGCTGAGCAGTTGAATGGATGATGTACTTCAGAGATATTTTAATCTTTAGCTGGCAAAGATAATTCACTTTTAACAATCTCAACATCAGTCATGTGATGCAGGCTTTATCTAGAAGAAGGGGAGAGAGAGAGAGAGAGAGAGAGAGAGAGAGAGAGAGAGAGAGAGAGAGAGAGAGAGAGAGAGAGAGAGAGAGAGACTATCTCTCTCTTGGTATCTACGAACATTTCTTTTTAATGAAAATCATAAGCCTGCAATCAGTAATGATGACATACTTTATGCAATATTCTTCAAAGCAATGGTGACATTGCATGCTAAAAGTCCATTCTACAATATTTATTCCTTTAAAGCTAATCCGCACTACCGTGACAGGTTATACGAAAGCCTTTTCCTTCGTTTTCAGACGTCGGAGTTCCCCAAGTGGATATTCTGGGCCCCCGCAGTTTGCGACATGACAGCAACATCCCTCATGTTCGTGGGTCTGATCTTCACTTATGCCAGTTCTTTTCAGATGCTCAGAGGTACGTCTGTGTCTCTCTATTAAACACACACATAGATTACATGTATATATATATATCTACATATATATGTATATATACATATTACTAAGAAACCACAAAAAGTAAGCACGTGATTTTGTTTATTAACTAAAGCCACTGGGAAAATTTAAAAAAGGAAAGACAGAGTGCCAAGTACTTTCGTGTATTTAACACATTTTGTGCCCCGAAGGTGTGTTAAATGCACGAAAGTACTTGGCACTCTGTCTTTTCTTTTTCAAATTTTCCCAGTGGCTTCAGCTAATATATACATAATCTCGACAATTATCTAGTACAAACTCGCTTTAATTTTCCTTTCCCCAGGCACTGATATTTCTCCTTTTCCTCACCTTTTAAAGTACTCACGTCCTTTTCTCAGCTTCTCGTTTCGTCCCTAAGCCAATCTCTGCTGTTACTAAATCAATCATAGACCAATGCTTCTTGTCACCATCGTTACTCATTTTCACCCTGGAAAAGGAGCCGTGATTGTCTTCACCGGCCTGATGTCGGTGGCGTTCCTCAACCGCCGCCTGAGGTACTACCAGTGGATGGGCATCGGATTCGTCATCCTGGGGTTGGTCCTCGTAGGACTTTCGGACTTCCTTAACTCCAGCGACAACAGCCAGCAGGATATCAACGGTATTATCACAGGTGATCTGCTGATCGTGATGGCGCAGATAGTGACCGCCTTGCAGATGGTCCTCGAGGAGAAATTCATAATGAAATACAATGTTCCTCCTCTCCAGGTGGTCGGTTATGAAGGTAAGAGTCAATTCATAAATGAACTTGCATACATCAATTCATAAATCGACTTGCATACGCCAGTTCATAAACTTGCATAAATTAATTCAAAAATTTGCATAAACCAATTCATAAATTTACTTGCAAAAATTCACAAAGTTAATTACATAAGTCAATTCATAGAGTTACTTGCATAAATAAATTCATAAATTTACTTGTATAAATTAATTCATAAACTAGCATAAATCAATTCATAAACTATCATAAATCAATCCATAACTTACTTGCATAAATCAATTCATAAATTTACTTGCATAAATCGATTCATAAACTTGACTGCATAAATCAATTAATACACTTACTTGCGTAAACCAGTTCATAAATTTAATTGCATCAACCTACTCATACACTCACTTGCATAAATCTATTCATAAACTTAACTGCATAAGTCAAATTATAAATTTACTTGCGTCAACCAGTTCATAAATTTATCTGCATAAATTAATTCACAAGTTTACTCACGCAAATCATAGCACTTAGAAGTGGCTCTAGTAGGTAATTTCTTTGAATATATGTTTTTGAAAAAGTAATTTTTTCATTTGGACTTTCAAATGACATATGAAGATTTATCAATCTGTTGACTGCTACGGACTGAAATGCGCTCAATAACGCATTGCTATATCCATTTCTTTATTTTCTTGATGCTCCTTAATGCATTGCAGTATATTTAAAACAAATATTTTTTCCCAAGGGATTTTTTTTACCTGTACTTTACCATACTTATTTTGTTTATCAGCTTTACTAACTTAAGCATTTATCAGTATGTTATTATACATACTTCCCTTCGCCTGATTCTGTTCTCATCTGACTACCTAATAATAATAATAATAATAATAATAATAATAATAATAATAATAATGATAATAATAATAATAATAATCATAATAAAATAATAATAATAATAATAATAATAATAATAATAATAAAATGGAAACTGAAAACCACAAAATTACCGAGTATAACTTGTTTACTTGTAATTTGTAAGTATTTACACAGTATTTTACTTAAAACTCGAGTACTTTCAGGCCCTAAGTGTCGCCCTTACTCAAAAGTACTCGAGTTTTAAGTAAAATACTATGTACACACTCACAAGTAAACAAGTTATACTCGGTAATCATGTGGGTGACTATTTCCATCTTCAGAAGAAAACTGAAAGTAGTTTTTGTTTGGTTAACAATAATAATATAATATTAATAATAAACTCCCAACACCCCCAACAACAAGCTACTACAACCGGAGAATGGAAGCCAGGAGGTGGTTCTTTCGCGTCATCTTAACATGGCGGTGAATCAAAGACTCCGGGCCTAGTTTATCGGAAGACGAATGAATCACCGGAAGACGCCAACATGACGAATTTGGTGACTATTTAGCTTTTAGGTCGATATCACCATCGCCATCATCTTAACTCATTGTCGAGGTCGCTGTTTTTAACGAGCATATTCTGGCTGCTTCTATCTGGAACAGATCTTTTCATAATTTATTTTGCCAGGCGTTTGACTGACAAATGCCCTCCTTTTGAATCCAGGCCTGGGACAGGGCTTGAGACGGATTCGAGCCTACCGTGGTTAAATGATGCTCGCGAAGTCCTATAATCAGCAGAGAATGCGTGAAATAATCACAAATGTTCTGATGGAAAAACAAATGACAGTTCTTTCATTTTGTTGGAATGGGTCGGTTTAGGTTGTTACGTAGGAGGCTTATCAGAGCGGCAGATAATTATGCTTGACATTTGGATGTGAAGATAAAATGTTATACCGATAAGCATTAAAACTCCACGTATCAAACTTCACGCGGAACAAGTTAAAAGGGACCCCAAATGTGATATATATATATATATATATATATATATATATATATATATATATATATATATATATATATATAAACAATAATATGGTAAACACCAGGATAACTGTATGACATTTAAATAAACAATGCAATACAGCTCATGGTTGCTTAAAATCTTGAATAAAATCAATTATTTTTACTACAAAGCCCTTGGGGACATGAAGTCAGGAGAACTATTCATACCCATCAATTCTGGAGATTATAATAATAATAATATTTTCTCTCGTATCCGATATTCCTTCCTTTTTCTTTTCAGGTATCTTCGGTTTCTTGACCTTGTCCGTACTCCTGATCCCTATGTACTACATACCCGGTGGAATGTTCAGCTCCAACGAAAGGGGAGTCCTGGAAGACACCCCAGACGCTTTCGTTCAGATAAAAAACAATCCTCTTTTAATACTCGCCATCCTACGTGAGTGCAGCCTAACGCTTTGTATAAGTTTCCCCTCTTACATGATTCCCGTTTTCTGTTCGGCAAATCGAGTCCTGGGCAAATCCAGTATGCGATATCGTCGAATCGTGTTATTTCAATTTACCTTATCGTTAATCTTTGATGAAATATTGCGATTTGGAGATTTACTCCGTGACGGATACGCCTTTCTTATGTTTCACAGAAGCAGAGATTTCTCATTTTACTACGCAATAGGATAAAACATTTAAATGGAACTGAAACCAAAAAACCAAAGAGATTTGGCTGAGGTGTTTGTATGTACGGGGAAAGTGTGATAAAAAAAAATAGAGGGAGTAGTTTTATACGTATATGTATATGTATACATATATATATATATATATATATATATATATATATATGTGTGTGTGTGTGTGTGTGTGTGTGTGTGTGTGTGTGTGTGTGTATATATATATATATATATATATATATATATATATATATATATATATATATATATACATATACATATACAGATAATCATGAATAAAGTGTTGTTAGCGGTTCCATTAAATACATTCAACTAAAGTCATCGTCAAGTGTCTAAAATAGTCATTTTATTTTCCCTCAGTGAACATTACCAGCATCGCCTTCTTCAACTTCGCCGGCGTGAGCGTCACGAAGGAGCTTTCTGCCACGACCAGGATGGTGCTGGACTCCGTCAGGACGCTCGTCATTTGGCTGTTCTCCATAGCTGTTCAGTGGCAGGCGTTCCAATACCTCCAGGTGAGACCTAGGCCTAATTTTTGTTCGTATCTACCCGAGGTTTAGAGACCCTGGTTCCGCCTCGTCTTGATTAGCTGGTAATTGTTTGTCATGACATTTTGCAAGCAAGCAAGCTAGGCTAGTATGGGATAGGGGCGTTATGGGAGAGGGCAGGGGGGAGGGGAGGAAGGTAACGAAACGTTTGGAGACTGAAGTACAGTAAAATGCTGGGCAACTGGGGTAGACCCACTTGCACATACGAGCAATCTGCCTTGAAGAGACAGCAAATGACAACTATTTTGTTTGCTACTAAAACATCTATTATAACAACATATGCTAGGGCAGTTACCTACCAATGCAATGAGAATGCAATTAGTCTTAAGTTAGCAAAAGTGGAAAATTTATTCACAAACACAAGGAAGAAATAAAATTCGATCAAAATGTCTCCTGTAATCTCCCTGGAGGTCGGATAAGTTGATTTAAGTCCCGGGAAGGGTTATTCTAGTCACTAGAGTGTCTCGAATGAAGTCATTTAAATTGATGTCATTCCTTTCAGCCTATAGGTTTCCTGATCCTGGTCATCGGAATGATGCTCTATAACGACGTCCTCATCATGCCATTTTTGAGGAGGCTGGTCAACATTACTGACAGAGTGCCGGAAGGAGCTCCTATACTCAGTGGCACCGTGGAGTAAGTAAGCCCTTCGCCAGACGTAGGACAAGGAAGTTACTGAGGACCTTTTTTGTTTTCATTGGATAAAAAACTATCCTTTTAATAATGCAGTAGTTTAGGGCAGGAATGTGGCGATGACAGTTTTTTTCTTTTTTTCCGGACCTGCCCCATCAGGGAAAACGATTGGTATAAACGAACATTTTACTTTGTATAACCAGGTAAAATACCTTCTTGAATACAGTCAAAGTAAAATACTTAAGAGATCATTTCTAAACCATTCTCCTTCAATTTTCAATTTCTCGAAATGCAGCTTCGTTTTCTTCCGCTCTATCTCGGTGCATCTGGAGGCATTTTATGATATTCCGTCCAGGAGGCGTGTTTAACCCACTCCCTCATATACGGCTTCTGCAGTCGGATGGTCAGGGTCATTGTTGTTGTGAGATTAAACAGGCCTTGCGCTACCATGAAGCCTATAGGTCGCACGAGCAGCTCCCGAAGGTCAGGGTCAAGTAGGAGAGCATATTTACGGATGACAAGCTCGATCGCTGAATTTCCATTGATTGTCTATAAGAAGTGGGGAAAGCTGGGTGATGGTAGAAATGCGTAGGATGATTTTAGAGGGTCATTCAGCTGATTTACATGACACCTCTTAAATTAAAACGACGGATGTTCCTTCGGAAATCTGAGGTTGGGTGCCATCTTTAGGTACACACATCCGGTAAATGGCACCATAGTCCTATACTGTGAATGGGACCACTGTCGTTCGTCAATTCCAGTGTAGCTGTACAAAAGAAGCAAGCGACACTATCAGTATTCAAATCACCATTCCTGTAAATTCTCCATTCCTATAAATTCTCGATGACGAGAGATCTAAAGGGCTTAAGCTAGCATTATTGCTTATGGTGTTGAGAGCAACTCAGTTATTTCAGGAAGGCAGAATGGGTGTCTTTGTCTCTCTCCCAAACCAATAAACCTCGGACTACCCTATAAAACCTCTCCTGACCTACCCCAGAAATGAAGGGCTCTCCGGTGGATCAAGGACAGGTGCTGGTATGAGGCCTGCTTAACCTAATAACAACTATGACCCTGGCCATCCCCACAGAAGCCCTACGAGAGAGATGTTGGAACCAGTGTTGCCAGCCATCTAAGAGGCTCCTTACCCTACCTAAGGCACTGAAATTACCCTACTTTCACTGTCATATTACCCTAC
>NC_087213.1:11885880-11890880 GCF_015104395.2 Macrobrachium nipponense | reverse complement strand
GTCTCATTAATCTTGATACTAAGGTATTCCAGAGAAATATTTTATACTAACTGGAATTCCCCAAGAACGAAGTAGATGAAAAGTTATGTCGAAGGGATCTGGTCAAATGAATAAGTAGTAATATACTGGAGTGCTACAAGGTTATGTTATTTCACCATTAAAGTAATGAAAGGGAGATGGAGATGGCTTGGGCATGTCCTTCGCATAACCCCTGGGAGAACAGTACGCGATGATGTCCTCTGGGATTCTGTGGGAGCCGGGAGTATTGGAAGAACCAAACCTACTTGGGTGAGAACTAAGAAAAAATGTTGGAGATGACTGGAGATTGGTAAAAGATAGAGCATAGGAACGAGATGGGTGGTGGAACTTCACCGAGACCATTTATACATATACGAGCTTGTTGGTGCACGCTACGTAAGCTGGCAAACTGGTGCTGCGTGCTCCCCTACCTTGCCCTTCCCCAACCGGGGAGAAAACACCGGTTTTTCAGAAAGAGGGTGGATTGTCTCCCCAACCCTCCCGTTCCCCTACCAGTTTATACACACACACACACACACACACACATATATATAAATATACATATATATATATATATATAGATATATATATATATATAATATATATATATATATATCTATGATTATATATATGTTCCTACCACCCCCCTCCCCGTTCACTAAACTACACAAACTGGAAACTTACCTGTAGTCAGTAGTGCCCTCTGTCTGCAATCATGTCATTAGGCTATTAAGATCTCATAAGTACAAAAATATACTATCTATTACCCAAAGCAGTTGATTATGAAATAGGACAAAATGATTAACAAGTCATAATGGCAGAAAGTCTAAAACTGCCCATAAGAAATCCAGTAAGTTAACATTCTACCCTCCTGACTAAGAATTCTCTCCCATAACAAAAATGTCAATAAGTTCATCGTATTAGTCAGGTTAGAGATTCCCGTCTCTAAATTAGCCATGGAATAGGACCCATCTTTATGATGCGGCGTTCTCTCCCGACACTCGGCGTGTAACACCTCTTAGTGTTCACCTAAAGGAATGTGACTTTTTGCAAGTGCCTTGGACTATTAGGCCTGTAACACCCGTACAAACGAACGTACATGCCTCTCTCGGTTAAACTGCTTGCGTATTCAAATTCCTTTCTCATGTAAGCTGCCTCTACAGTTCAGCCTGTCTCCAAGCGAGAAGTGATATGTGACTTCACTTAACATTACATTGGCATTTTAAACATATTATTAATCATTGCCCCCTCTTTTCATCTGACACACACACACACACACACACACACACACACACACACACACACACACACACACACATATATATAGATATATATATATATATATATATATATATATATAATACGTATGTATAGGCGGCTTATTTGAACCGAATATGCCAGCATATTCTCTTACTAGAAGTTGCATTTAGCCATGTGTATCTCGTGATTTTAGTTGTTAATAATAATAATAAACTGATTGTTTAGTATATAGTACAGACTTTCCTCTCTCATCGAAATTGGATGAAGTTTTTTAATAGCGCGTGTCAATTTCTCCAAAATGCTAAGTTACATGAGATATCTATGGCATTTTAACACGAGTTCATTGTAAATCTTTCAAAAAGGCGGCGCTGGATTCAGGATGATTTTCCAGAGAGAATATGACTTGTGGTGAACATAGAATCTCTCGCTGTCATTTTAATATTGAAAAAAATAAACATTCAATTAAACAATTTTGTCCATGAATAAATACTTTAAATTTGTTCGTCGTTGGCGTGTTTGTTGTCCACGCGCAATCAAATACTTACTGATATCTAGGACTGAGATAAATCGAGTGGAGATCATGCAACATTTACCAAGGACGCGGCGACGATAGGAGAGACATCATATCCTGTGGACGGTTGACGATCTTTACTTTATTTAGTCAACGGTCGATCAGTCCTGCTACGCTGTCCTAGGAATACTTCACGGAGACATTATAGTACGAACAACTACAAGTTCAGTTTTTCAAATAGTTACTTGGAACAAAGGTCGTTAGCAGCATCGGAGTCTGTTCACCTTCATGGGGTAAGATGTGATTAATTTCTACCGTTCTTCGTATCGATTATAAAGAACCATAAGAGTTAAAACTGATCTGTACCTGTCACTAAGTTGCAAAAAGAAAGCTTCATCGTCATTATTCATATAGGTCTAAAACAAAATCAAATACGCTAGATCTAACCTGTGCCTACAATAAACTGAAAAAGAAAGCATCACAGTCATTCTTCATATCGGTTTTCAAAAGAACCGCAAGCGCTGTAGTAACATAAAATTAAGGCAAAATGCATGAAATCCGTGAAAAAATTCCAAAGAATCTAATTTTTGCTGGAATGTGGCGGGATATGTTTCAAGTATCGCCAAAAAAAACGTTGTCTCGGGTGGGCTACATATACTTTCGACCACCTTCACCACCACACGTCAATTGCAATATCTCTTATGGAATTTGAGATATGAAGTTAAAAGTCCCATCGCATGATGAATTTAGATATTCTGCATCTTTTTTTCTTCCATGAACTTCTTTCCCATGAATGACCGTTTTTTACATAAAGAACGCTCCCTTTTTCCTTGTTTTGTAGCGATGACATTGGGTTACAATAAATTTCAATTACAATACCTCCTACGTATATAATTTGAGGTATGAAGTTAAAAGTCACATCACAAGATGTATGTTGATATTCTGAATCTTTTTTCTTCTATCAACTTCTTTCCTATGATTGACCCTTTTGTAGATACAGAGAAAGAAATATTAAATCTGACATCATTCAAATTTTGAACGGCCATAGCAGCCGCATTGTTAGATATTTGGAGACGGCGACAGAAGAATTGGACGTGTTTTTATGATTCTAACTTTTGTTCTTCTATGCCTTACTTTCATATGATTAGCGATTTCCAAGTTATTTTTGTTTAGCCATTTTTCTGATAAAAAAATGCTTCTATTTTGGCCATTAATGTGGGATACAGGAGGCCGAAAAATTATGTTGCCCAACAATGAGATATTAGACATATATCCCTCAAAATTCTCGCAAAAATCAGATTCTTTGGAATTTTTGTCACAGATGAAACCTAATTTCACGTAACTACTAGACCTAATTCGTGTCTATCAATAAGCTGCAAAGAAAGGCTTCATCGTCCTTATTCATACTAGTTTATGTTCTAGAAAAAAAAAAAAACATACGCTAGACCTAACCCGTGCCTATCAATAAGCTGTAACATAAGGCCTCATCGTCATTCTTCATATGGGTTCTTAAAGACTGCAAAAGTTAGACCTAACCTTTGGTTATCAATACGCTGCAAAAACACGCTCCACCGTCATTTTTTATATTAATTCTAAAAAAATCCTTTAAGTGCTAGACCTAAGTTGTGTCTATCAATAAGCTGCAACAGAAGGCTTCTTCTTCATTATTCATAGCGATTCTGAAAAAACTGCAAGCGTTAGACCTAACCTGTGCCTATCAATCAGTTGCCACCGGAGGCTTCATCGCTGTCCTCTCACTTTAGAGGTTATAACCGGCTCAACATTTATAGATCCTGAGTTTTATTTCAGAGAAAGGACAATCGTAGAATGCGTGATTATTCTAAAATTCAATTGTGCTTCTGTTTGCCTTTGAATAATTGTAACTTTTCTGGCGTTATGACTCTACCAGCCACAGACGCCTAGCTCTGTGACATAATCAGTGTTGTAAGTCAGCAATGCTCAGGTCAGTTTTAATGCGTAATAATAAGGGTGATAGGAAATTGTCTTCTGGAAGTTATATGAGGAGAGTTAGCTTAGAATAGCATATAAAACTCATTATATGAACTCAAGTGGAACTTTTTAAGTGTTCTGTCGTAGCAAGGCATTTTATGAATGCTTTTCTTTCAGGTTGTTTTATACACTAGCGGTTGTGCAAGCACTCCCTTAACAAAAGTAGCAATTGTCCAAACATATCGCGATTTCTTAATGCGCAGATTATAGGTGAACTTGAAAAACAGACTAGATGGAAGCATCCGGTCTCCTTCCTATCAATGCTTTTGTTCGATGGCGAAGGTTAAAATAAGGTCACTTCACAATCTGTTTAGTTACTTTGTCATTGGGCATTGAAGCATCGAAATTTTAGACGCAGTGAGACAAGATCGAAGAACTAAAGCTTCATGGGGCCATCTATGTGACTTCAATGCTTCATATTCATAATATTATATACATTATATCTATAGCTATCTATCTTTCTCATTTAAAACTTTATTACTTACCTAACCAGGTATACTAAGATGATGTTTTGCCTGTATACTGCAGTCACCTGTATAACCTTTCCGCATAAAAAAGGAACAGCGATTCTTCTAATCGTTTATTTGAAATCTTTTCATACAGAAGTACCTTATACATCATGGTCAACCGCTTCATAAAATAATCACAACATACCACAATATGCTCGTAATCAAGATCTCAGGAACAGTTGTAATCACATCAGATCTTCCAACCACTTAAACGCTCTCCTTATATTGTCTTTAGTAACCACTTCCAAAAAGGTCTTCAAAAGTACCATCGCAGAATGATTGGATTATCTTCACAAAGCTTCTCTCTAGTCGCATTTATCATTTTAATAATCATGAGCTCTTTAACCTCTCCATCTGAATTGCTTCCCTGCCGTATGATTTACTTTTCCACGAGGGTACGTGCCCAAGTTTTCCCGTGGATATTCAATATAACTTTTCCGATCAACATGACGCGAAAATTATATGTTTGTAAGTTCGTAAACTTATGAACGAATTGCACATGAAGGAATGTCGTAGTCTGCATAATAAATCAGGTGGGAAACCACCAATCTGGCGCTCTGGACTCCCCTATTTTATTATTATTATTATTATAATTATTATTATTATTATTATTATTATTATTATTATTATTATTATTATTATTTTATTATTATTATTATTATTATTATTCGGAAAGTAATATTTGAAAGTCT
>NC_087213.1:11853034-11885380 GCF_015104395.2 Macrobrachium nipponense | reverse complement strand
AGACTTTCAAATATTACTTTCCGAATAATAATAATAATAATAATAATAATAATAATAATAATAATAATAATAATAATAATAATAATAATAATAAGGGAAATATAGCCAGTAACTACAGGCCTATCACCTGCCTACCAATAATGTGGAAGTTACAAACACCCTTATCATCAGTGAAAGGCTATACAACTACCTAGAGACAAACAAACCATCCCCCACCTACCACAAAGGCTGCAGAAGGAAGTGTAAGGGCACAAAAGACCAGCTCCTGATAGACAAAATGGTAATGAAGAACAGTAGGAGGGAAGGAAAAACCAAACCTAAGCATGGCATGGATAGACTATAAGAAAGCCTTCGACATGATACCACACACATGGCTAATAGAATGCCTGAAAATATATGGGGCAGAGGAAAACACCATCAGCTTCCTCAGAAATACAATGCGCAACTGGAATACAATACTTACAAGCTCTGGAATAAGACTAGCAGAGGTTAATATCAGGAGAGGGATCTTCCAGGGCGACTCACTGTCCCCACTACTCTTCGTAGTAGCCATGATTCCCATGACAAAAATACTACAGAAGATGGATGCCGGGTACCAACTCAAGAAAAGAGGCAACAGAATCAACCATCTGATGTTCATGGACGACATCAAGCTGTATGGTGGAAGTTACTAACACTTATCATCAGTGAAAGGCTATACAACTACCTAGAGGAGACAAACACCATCCCCCACCAACAGAAAGGCTGCAGAAGGAAGTGTAAGGGCACAAAAGACCAGCTCCTGATAGACAAAATGGTAATGAAGAACAGTAGGAGAAGGAAAACCAACCTAAGCATGGCATGGATAGACTATAAGAAAGCCTTCGACATGATACCACACACATGGCTAATAGAATGCCTGAAAATATATGGGGCAGAGGAAAACACCATCAGCTTCCTCAGAAATACAATGCGCAACTGGAATACAATACTTACAAGCTCTGGAATAAGACTAGCAGAGGTTAATATCAGGAGAGGGATCTTCCAGGGCGACTCACTGTCCCCACTACTCTTCGTAGTAGCCATGATTCCCATGACAAAAATACTACAGAAGATGGATGCCGGGTACCAACTCAAGAAAAGAGGCAACAGAATCAACCATCTGATGTTCATGGACGACATCAAGCTGTAAGAGCATCAAGGAAATAGATACCCTAATCCAGACTGTAAGGATTGTATCTGGGGACATCAGGATGGAGTTTGGAATAGAAAAATGCGCCTTAGTCAACATACAAAAAGGCAAAGTAACGAGAACTGAAGGGATAAAACTACCAGATGGGAGCAACATCAAACACATAGATGAGACAGGATACAAATACCTGGGGATAATGGAAGGAGGGGATATAAAACACCAAGAGATGAAGGACACGATCAGGAAAGAATATATGCAGAGACTCAAGGCGATACTCAAGTCAAAACTCAACGCCGGAAATATGATAAAAGCCATAAACACATGGGCAGTGCCAGTAATCAGATACAGCGCAGGAATAGTGGAATGGACGAAGGCAGAACTCCGCAGGATAGATCAGAAAACCAGGAAACATACGACAATACACAAAGCACTACACCCAAGAGCAAATACGGACTGACTATACATAACACGAAAGGAAGGAGGGAGAGGACTACTAAGTATAGAGGACTGCATCAACATCGAGAACAGAGCACTGGGGCAATATCTGAAAACCAGTGAAGACGAGTGGCTAAAGAGTGCATGGGAAGAAGGACTAATAAAAGTAGACGAAGACCCAGAAATATACAGAGACAGGAGAATGACAGACAGAACAGAGGACTGGCACAACAAACCAATGCACGGACAATACATGAGACAGACTAAAAAAAAAAACTAGCCAGCGATGACACATGGCAATGGCTACAGAGGGGAGAGCTAAAGAAGGAAACTGAAGGGATGATAACAGCGGCACAAGATCAGGCCCTAAGAACCAGATATGTTCAAAGAACGATAGACGGAAATAACATTTCTCCCATATTTAGGAAGTGCAATACGAAAAATGAAACCATAAACCACATAGCAAGCGAATGCCCGGCACTAGCACAGAACCAGTACAAAAAGAGGCATGATTCAGTGGCAAAAGCCCTCCACTGGAGCCTGTGCAAGAAACATCAGTTACCTTGCAGTAATAAGTGGTACGAGCACCAACCTGAGGGAGTGATAGAAAACGATCACGCAAAGATCCTCTGGGACTATGGTATCAGAACGGATAGGGTAATACGTGCAAACAGACCAGACGTGACGTTGATTGACAAAGTCAAGAAGAAAGTATCACTCATTGATGTCGCAATACCATGGGACACCAGAGTTGAAGAGAAAGAGGGGAAAAAAAAATGGATAAGTATCAAGATCTGAAAATAGAAATAAGAAGGATATGGGATATGCCAGTGGAAATAGTACCCATAATCATAGGAGCACTAGGCACGATCCCAAGATCCTTGAAAAGGAATCTAGAAAAACTAGAGGCTGAAGTAGCTCCAGGACTCATGCAGAAGAGTGTGATCCTAGAAACGGCACACATAGTAAGAAAAGTGATGGACTCCTAAGGAGGCAGGATGCAACCCGGAACCCCACACTATAAATACCACCCAGTCGAATTGGAGGACTGTGATAGAGAGAAAATAATAATAATAAAATAGGGGAGTCCAGAGCGCCAGATTGGTGGTTTCCCACCTGACTTATTAAGCAGACTACGACATTCCTTCATGTGCAATTCGTTCATGAGTTTACGGACTTACAAACATATAATTTTCACCTCATATTGATCAGAATAGTTATATTGAATATCCACGGGAAAACGAGGCACGTACCCTCGTGGAAAAGTAAATCATACGGCAGGGAAGCAATTCAGATGGAAAGGTTAAAGAGCTCATAATTGTCAAAATGATAAATGCGACTAGAGAGAAGCTTTGTGAAGATAATCCAATCATTCTGCGATGGTACTTTTGAAGACCTTTTTGGAAGTGGTTACTGAAGACAATATAAGGAGGGCGTTTAAGTGGTTGGAGGATCTGATGTGATTACAACTATTCCTAAGACCTTGATTACGGGCATATTGTGGTATGTTGTGATTATTTTATGAAGCGGTTGACCATAATGTACAAGGTACTTCTGTATGAAAAGGTTTCAAATAAATGATTAAGAAGAATCATTGTTCCTCTTTTATGAGGGAAAGGTCATACAGATGACTGCAGTATAGTCCAGGCAAAACATGGTCTTAGTATACCTGGTTAGGTAAGTAATAAAGTTTTAAATGAGAAAGAGAGATAACTATAGATATAATGTTTATATGAATACGAAGCATTGCAGTCACATAGATGGCCCCACGAAGCTTTAGTTCTTCGATCTTGTCTCACGGCGTCTAAAATTTCGATGCTTCAAAGCCCAATGACAAAGTAACTAAACAGATTGTGAAGTGACCTTATTTTAACCTTCGCCATCGAACAAAAGCATTGATAGGAAGGAGACCGGATGCTTCCATCTAGTCTGTTTTTCAAGTTCACCTATAATCTGCGCATTAAGAAATCGCGATATGTTTGGACAATTGCTACTTTTGTTAAGGGAGTGCTTGCACAACCGCTAGTGTATAAAACAACCTGAAAAAAAAAAACATTTATAAAATGCCTTGCTACGACAGAACACTTAAAAAAAAGTTCCACTTGAGTTCATATAATGAGTTTTATATGCTATTCTAAGCTAACTCTCCTCATATTACTTCCAGAAGACAATTTCCTATCACCCTTATTATTACGCACTAAAACTGACCTGAACATTGCTGACTTACAACACACTCATTATGTCACAGAGATCAGCGTCTGTGGCTGGTAGAGTCATAACGCCAGGAAAGTTACAATTATTCAAAGGCAATCAGAAGCACAGTTGAATTTTATAATAATTATGCATTCTACGATTGTCCTTTCTCTGAAATAAAACTCAGGATCTATAAATGTTGAGCCGGTTATAACCTCTAAAGTGAGAGGCCAGCGATGAAGCCTCCGGTGGCAACTGATTGATAGGCTCAGGTTAGGTCTAACGCTTGCAGTTTTTTCAGAATCGCCATGAATAATGAAGAAGCCTTCTGTTGCAGCTTATTGATAGAGACAACTTAGGTCTAGCACTTAAAGGTTTTCTTAGGACCGATATAAAGAATGACGGTGGAGCGTGTTTTTGTAGCTATTGATAAACATAGGTTAGGTCTAACTTTTGCAGTCTTTAAGAACCCATATGAAGAATAACGTGATATTAGGTTTCATCTGCGGAAAAATTCCAACGAATCTGATTTTTGCTGAAATGTGGAAGGATATGTCAAGTATCTCATGGTTGGGCAACATAATATTTCGGCCTCCTTTATCACACATTAATGGCCAAAATAGAAGCATTTTTTTATCAGAAAAATGGCTAAACAAAAATAACTTGGAAATCGCTAATCATATGAAAGTAAGGCATAGAAGAACAAAAGTTAGAATCATAAAAACACGTCCAATTCTTCTGTCGCCGTCTCAAAATATCTAACAATGCTGCTGCTATGGCCGTTCAAAATTTGAATGATGTCAGATTTAATATTTCTTTCTCTGTATCTACAAAAGGGTCAATCATAGGAAAGAAGTTGATAGAAGAAAAAAGATTCAGAATATCAACATACATCTTGTGATGTGACTTTTAACTTCATACCTCAAATTATATACGTAGGAGGTATTGTAATTGAAATTTATTGTAACCCAATGTCATCGCAACAAAACAAGGAAAAAGGGAGCGTTCTTTATGTAAAAAACGGTCATTCATAGGAAAGAAATTAGGAAGAAAAAGGATGCAGAATATCTAAATACATCAAGCGATGGGACTTTTAACTTCATATCTCAAATTCCATAAAAGATATTGCAATTGACGTGCGGTGGTGAAAGTGGTCGAAAGTATATGTAGCCCACCCGAGACAACTTTTTTTGGCGATACTAGAAACATATCCCGCCACATTCCAGCAAAAATTAGATTCTTTGGAATTTTTTCACGGATTTCATGCATTTTGCCTTAATTTTAAGTTACTACAGTGCTTGCGGTTTTTTTGAAAACCGATATGAAGAATGACTTTGATGCTTTCTTTTGCAGTTTATTGTAGGCACAGGTTAGATCTAGTGCATTTGATTTTTTTTAGACCTATATGAATAATGACGATGAAGGTTTCTTTTTGCAACTTAGTGACTGGTACAGATCAGTTCTAACTCTTACAGTTCTTTATAATCGATAAGAACGGTAGAAATTAATCACATCTTACCCCATGAAGGTGAACAGACTCCGATGCTGCTAACGACCTTTGTTCCAAGTAACTATTTGAAAAACTGAACTTGTAGTTGTTCGTACTATAATGTCTCCGTGAAGTATTCCTAGGACAGCGTAGCAGGACTGATCGACCGTTGACTAAATAAAGTAAAGATCGTCAACCGTCCACAGGATATGATGTCTCTCCTATCGTCGCCGCGTCCTTGGTAAATGTTGCATGATCTCCACTCGATTTATCTCAGTCCTGTCCATTTAAAGCCTGCTGCTTTCATTTCATAATTCCTTTATTGCTTTCGACGAAAAACTGAAGATATCAGTAGGTATTTGATTGCGCGTGGACAACAAACACGCCAATGACGAACAAATTTAAAGTATTTATTCATGGACAAAATTATTTAATTAAATGTTTATTTTTTTCAATATTAAAATGACAGCGAGAGATTCTATGTTCACCACAAGTCATATTCTCTCTGGAAAATCATCCTGAATCCAGCGCGCCTTTTTGAAAGATTTACAATGAACTCGTGTTAAAATGCCATAGATATCTCATGTAACTTAGCATTTTGGAGAAATTGACACGCGCTATTAAAAAACTTCATCCAATTTCGATGAGAGAGGAAAGTCTGTACTATATACTAAACAATCAGTTTATTATTATTATTAACAACTAAAATCACGAGATACACATGGCTAAATGCAACTTCTAGTAAGAGAATATGCTGGCATATTGTTCGGTTCAAATAAGCCGCCTATACATACGTATTATATATATATATATATATATATATATATATATATATATATATATATATATGTGTGTGTGTGTGTGTGTGTGTGGTGTGTGTGTGTGTGTGTGTGTGTGTGTCGTGTCAGATGAAAAGAGGGGCAATGATTAATAATATGTTTAAAATGCCAATGTAATGTTAAGTGAAGTCACATATCACTTCTCGCTTGGAGACAGGCTGAACTGTAGAGGCAGCTTACATGAGAAAGGAATTTGAATACGCAAGCAGTTTAACCGAGAGAGGCATGTACGTTCGTTTGTACGGGTGTTACAGGCCTAATAGTCCAAGGCACTTGCAAAAAGTCACATTCCTTTAGGTGAACACTAAGAGGTGTTACACGCGAGTGTCGGGAGAGAACGCCGCATCATAAAGATGGGTCCTATTCCATGGCTAATTTAGAGACGGGAATCTAACCTGACTAATACGATGAACTTTTGACATTTTGGGTATGGGAGAGAATTCTTAGTCAGGAGGGTAGAATGTTAACTTACTGGTTTTCTTTATGGGCAGTTTTAGGCTTTCTGCCATTATGACTTGTTAATCATTTTGTCCTATTTAATAATCAACTGCTTTGGGTAATAGATAGTATATTTTTGTACTTATGAGATCTTAATAGCCTAATGACAAGATTGCAGACAGAGGGCACTACTGACTACAGGTAAGAGTTTCCAGTTTGTGTAGTTTAGTGAACAGAGGGGGGGGGGTAGGAACATATATATATTTATATATATATATATATATATATATATATATATATATATATATATATATATTTATATATATATATATGTGTGTGTGTGTGTGTGTGTATAAACTGTAGGGGAACGGGAGAGTTGGGGAGACATCCACCCTCTTCCTGAAAACCTGTTTGTCCTCCCCGGTTGGGGAAGGGCAAGGTAGGGGAGACAGCAGCACCAGTTTCCAACTTACGTAGCGTGCACCAACAAGCTCGTATATGTACAAATGGTCTCGGTGAAGTTCCACCACCCATCTCGTTTCCTATGCTTTATCTTTTACCAATCTCCAGTCATCTCCAACGTTTTTTCTTAGTTCTCACCCAAGTAGGTTTGGTTCTTCCAATACTCCCGGCTCCCACAGAATCCCAGAGGACATCATCGCGTACTGTTCTCCCAGGGGTTATGCGAAGGACGTGCCCAAGCCATCTCCATCTCCCTTTCATTATTTTAATGGTGAAATAACATAACCTTGTAGCACTCCAGTATATTACTACTTATTCATCTGACGAGATCCCTTCGACATAACTTTTCATCTGCTTCGTTCATTTGGAATTCCAGTTAGTATAAAATATTTCTCTGGAATACCTTAGTATCAAGATTAATGAGACCTGGTGGAGAAATGTCTCTTTTGCTCTCTGCTAAGACCTGTAGGCTTTTCAAGTCCCTAGGCTGATATTTAGAGGAAGAGGGAAACGCCCAAAGATATTGGCGTATACGTAATTCTGTATAAGAAATGCAATAGGTCTTTTATGGGTTGCACTAGCAGAAGGCTTTCCTAAATAGAAATCGATAAAACTCATAAAACATCTGTTATTTTGCATTACTTAAGGTTCTTCGCATTATCCCTTCGGCCTCTGGCTGCAACCTATACTTTCATTCCTTTTACTGTACTTCCGATCATATTCTCTTTCTTCCATCTTACTTCCATCCTCTCGTAACAATTGATTCATATTGCAACTGCGAGGTTTTCCATCCGTTACACCTTTCCAACCATTTCACTGTCAATTTACGTTTCAGCGCTGAATGGCCTTAGTTGCCCCAGTGCTTGGCAGGTATGCCAAAAGTCTATAAATCAGTCAGTCAGAATAAACTGGGACACATTATGAACTAGGTATCTGTGAAAGCACAGGCCCTATCAAAGATCAGAGACACTCGAAACGGCTTCCATTAAGCAGACAAACAACTTGAACCAGTCACGAAGGTCATGGAAACCTGATAAGATCGACCATAGCTTTTGTATTGCGTGTTAAAGGCGACCGCCTCGTATCCTCTAGGCTTGACTGAGACCTAACGTACAGTACTTTTAATTCATTAATTACTTAACATTCGGAAATTCTTTGTATGAATAGAGATACCCGTCTGCCATATTACGCTATTTTTTCCGGTTTCTTTTTTTTTGTTTTTGTTTTTTGCTGTTGTTTTGTTTATATGTGACGGTATTCGCCACGTTATTGTGTGTGTTCATACACACACCCAGACACACACACAAACATATGCATATATATATATATATATATATATATATATATATATATATATATATATATATATTTATATATATATATATATGTTTTCCTTCAGTCCGGATGACAGTAACGTTTCAGGGGCGACATTGGCTGCCTGTATCCTGTAATGAAGACGCAGCAGTCAACACATAAGCCGGATGTCACGTCATATCTTCGGAGTGTTTTGTCTTCTGGCGTCTTCAAAATAACATGTGAACAAATAATAACATCTGTCCCGGTAATAGATTACACACACACACACACACACACACACACACACACACATATATATAATATATATATATATTATAATCTATATATATGAGTATATATATATATATAGATTATATTATTATATATATATAATATATATATATATATTTGTGTGTATAATTTATGTACATCAATATATATTTATATATACTTTATATATGTATATTTAGATATATAATTTTTATATGTATAATATATATGTATATAAATCTGTACATATATTTTTTTCAGAGAGAGAGAGAGAGAGAGAGAGAGAGAGAGAGAGAGAGAGAGAGAGAGAGAACCGCCGAACCCGCAGGGAATTTCCATTAAACAGATTACCCACCGTTAATTGCAGGAACTCTGCTGATCTTTCAATCATTGAGAAATGATCGCATCCATCTTCCCATTTCAATTACGAACGGCATTTATTTTAAAGGAAGAATACAGAAAGGAAACCAGCTTTCACAAAAGTTCGATTCCGGGATATTTGACGAACGTATTTTCTTTCACGTCATAGTATTTATTTATGGGATGTTACTCGTGCCTGGTGAGTGATTTTTGTTGTTTGAATTGTGCGGGTTACTAGGGACCTTCCGTTTGTTGACTTATTTGCTGTGTGTGTGTGTGTGTGTTTTTTTTTTTTTTTCTTCTTGGGCATGTTTACATATCGTCTAGTCGTTTAAGACGTCTTCATCGCACTAGGATTTCATTTGGCCATTTTTATGAAAAGGAATTTCATTATGATTGTTGATATATTGTATTATATCCTGGATTCCAACATAGTTATCTAAAAAAAATAATCGGAACAACATACATTGTAAGGAAGCCTCAAAGAATTATAATGGACGATATTATGCCTCCATTATTCATTCAAAAGATACATAATAATTTACAGAGACAGGGAAGGGGAAGAAATCATTACCGGAACACACAACGGAACAAATATGAGCGTAGGAACTATGACGTCATCAGATCACTTGGTTTTTCTTCTGAGTAATTCTTCTTTAAAAAGGGTCGATCTCTCTTTTCCCAGTCACGTCTTGGTTTGGTCTGAAAAGATAGAGGGACAGATTATTAAACTAGCTAAGTACAACGAGAGAGAGAGAGAGAGAGAGAGAGAGAGAGAGAGAGAGAGAGAGAGGTGTCAGTGCTGAAAACAATGTCATAGAGATCATCAGTCTACCGAGACGCGTTCCAACCAATGTTGCCAACCGTTGGGTAATTACCCTATGCATAGGGTAATTCAGCCTCAAATCTGGGTTTTGTAGGGTAACGGGGTAACGTCACGAAATCTGAGCAATATGTAGTACGGTAATTTCAAGATGCTTGTCTTGTATCTTATTAAAAAGTAACCAATGAACAACAAATTAATATCTTAAGGCCGGGCGTAGGGTAATATGACAGTGAAAGTAGGGTAATTTCAGTGCCTTAGGTAGGGTAAGGAGCCTCTTAGATGGCTGGCAACACTGGTTCCAACATCTCTCTCGTAGGGCTTCTGTGGGGATGGCCAGGGTCATAGTTGTTATTAGGTTAAGCAGGCCTCATACCAGCACCTGTCCTTGATCCACCGGAGAGCCCTTCATTTTCTGGGGTAGGTCAGGAGAGGTTTTATAGGGTAGTCCGAGGTTTATTGGTTTGGGAGAGAGACAAAGACACCCATTCTGCCTTCCTGAAATAACTGAGTTGCTCTCAACACCATAAGCAATAATGCTAGCTTAAGCCCTTTAGATCTCTCGTCATCGAGAATTTATAGAATGGAGAATTTACAGGAATGGTGATTTGAATACTGATAGTGTCGCTTGCTTCTTTTGTACAGCTACACTGGAATTGACGAACGACAGTGGTCCCATTCACAGTATAGGGGACTATGGTGCCATTTACCGGATGTGTGTACCTAAGATGGCACCCAACCTCAGATTTCCGAAGGAACATCCGTCGTTTTAATTTAAGAGGTGTCATGTAAATCAGCTGAATGACCCTCTAAAATCATCCTACGCATTTCTACCATCACCCAGCTTTCCCCACTTACTTATAGACAATCAATGGAAAATTCAGCGATCGAGCTTGTCATCCGTAAATATGCTCTCCTACTTGACCCTCACACCTTCGGGAGCTGCTCGTGCGACCTATAGGCTTCATGGTAGCGTAAGGCCTGTTTAATCTCACAACAACAATGACCCTGACCATCCGACTGCAGAAGCGTATATGAGGAGTGGGGTTAAACACGCCTCCTGGACGGAATATCATAAAATGGCTCCAGATGCACCGAGATAGAGCGGAAGAAAACGAAGCTGCATTTCGAGAAATGAAAATTGAAGGAGAATGGTTTAGAAATGATCTCTTAAGTATTTTACTTGACTGTATTCAAGAAGGTATTTTACCTGGTTATACAAAGTAAAATGTCCGTTTATACCAATCGTTTTCCCTGATGGGGCAGTCCGGAAAAAAAAAGAAAAAAAAAACAAAAAAAAAAATGTCATCGCCACATTCCTGCCCTAAACTACTGCATTATTAAAAGGATAGTTTTTTATCCAATGAAAACAAAAAAGGTCCTCAGTAACTTCCTTGTCCTACGTCTGGCGAAGGGCTTACTTACTCCACGGTGCCACTGAGTATAGGAGCTCCTTCCGGCACTCTGTCAGTAATGTTGATCAGCCTCCTCAAAAATGCATGATGAAGGACGTCGTTATAGAGCATCATTCCGATGACCAGGATCAGGAAACCTATAGGCTGAAAGGAATGACATCAATTTAAATGACTTCATTCGAGACACTCTAGTGACTAGAATAACCCTTCCCGGGACTTGAATTCAACTTATCCGACCTCCAGGGAGATTACAGCAGACATTTTGATCGAATTTTATTTCTTCCTTGTGTTTGTGAATAAATTTTCCACTTTTGCTAACTTAAGACTAATTGCATTCTCATTGCATCGGTAGGTAACTGTTATTATAGATGTTTTAGTAGCAAACAAAATAGTTGTCATTTGCTGTCTCTTCAAGGCAGATTGCTCGTATGTGCAAGTGTGTCTACCCCAGTTGACCAGCCTTTTACTGTACTTCAGTCTCCAAACGTTTCGTTACCTTCCTCCCCTCCCCACTACCCTCTCCCATAACGCCCCTATCCCATACTAGTCTTGCTTGCTTGCTTGCAAAATGTCATGAAAAACAATTACCAGCTAATCAAGAGGAGGCGGAACCAGGGTCTCTAGACCTAAGACTGAACCTCCGGTAGATACGAACAAAAATTAGGCCTAGGTCTCACCTGGAGGTACTGGAACGTCTGCCACTGAACAGCTATGGAGAACAGCCAAATGACCAGCGTCCTGACGGAGTCCAGCACCATCCTGGTCGTGGCAGAAAGCTCCTTCGTGACGCTCACGCCGGCGAAGTTGAAGAAGGCGATGCTGGTAATGTTCACTGAGGGAAAATAAAATGACTATTTTAGACACTTGATGACTTTAGTTGAATGTATTTAATGGAACTGTTAACAAAACTTTATTCATAATTATCTATCTATTTACTACATATTATATATATATACATATACATATACATATAAAACTACTCCCTCTACTTTTTTATCACACTTTCCCCGTACATACAAACACCATAGCCAAATCTCTTTGGTTTTTGGTTTCAGTTCCATTTAAATGTTTTATCCTATTGCGTAGTAAAATGAGAAATCTCTGCTTCTGTAAAACATAAGAAAGGCGTATTCCGTCACGGAGTAAATCTCCAAATCGCAATATTTCATCAAAGATTAACGATAAGGTAAATTGAAATAACACGATTCGACGATATCGCATACTGGATTTGCCCAGGACTCGATTTGCCGAACAGAAAACGGGAATCATGTAAGAGGGGAAACTTATACAAAGCGTTAGGCTGCACTCACGTAGGATGGCGAGTATCAAAAGAGGATTGTTTTTTATCTGAACGAAAGCGTCTGGGGTGTCTTCCAGGACTCCCCTTTCGTTGGAGCTGAACATTCCACCGGGTATGTAGTACATAGGGATCAGGAGTACGGACAAGGTCAAGAAACCGAAGATACCTGAAAAGAAGAAGGAAGGAATATCGGATACGAGAGAAAATATTATTATTATTATAATCTCCAGAATTGATGGGTAAGAATAGTTTCTCCTGACTTCATGTCCCCAAGGGCTTTGTAGTAAAAATAATTGATTTTATTCAAGATTTTAAGCAACCATGAGCTGTATTGCATTGTTTATTTAAATGTCATACAGTTATCCTGGTGTTTACCATATTATTGTTTATATACTGTTATATATATATATATATATATATATATATCTATATATATATATATATATATATATATATATATATATATATATCACATTTGGGGTCCCTTTTAACTTGTTCCGCGTGAAGTTTGATACGTGGAGTTTTAATGCTTATCGGTTATAACATTTTATCTTCACATCCAAATGTCAAGCATAATTATCTGCCGCTATGATAAGCCTCCTACGTAACAACCTAAACCGACCCATTCCAACAAAATGAAAGAACTGTCATTTCTTTTTCCATCAGAACATTTGTGAATATTTCACGCATTCTCTGCTGATTATAAGACTTCGCGAGCATCATTTAACCACGGTAGGCTAGATTGTCCGTCTCAAGCCCTGTCCCAGGCCTGGATACAAAAGGAGGGCATTTGTCAGTCAAACGCCTGGCAAAATAAATTATGAAAAAGATCCGTTCCAGATAGAAGCAGCCAGAAGATGCTCGTTAAAAAACAGCGACCTCGACATTGGGTTAAGATGATGGCGATGGTGATATCGACCTAAAAGCTAAATAGTCACCAAATTCGTCATGTTGGCGTCTTCCGGTGATTCATTCGTCTTCCGCATAAACTTGGCCCGGAGTCTTTGATTCACCGCCATTGTTAAGATGACGCAAAAAGAACCACCTCCTGGCTTCTATTCTCCGGTTGTAGTAGCTTCTTGTTGAGGGTGTTGGGAGGTTATTATTAATATTATATTATTTTATTGTTAACCAAACAAAACTCCTTTCAATTTTCTTCTGAAGATGGAAATAGTCACCCACATGGTTACCGAGTATAACTTGTTTACTTGTGAGTGTGTACATAGTATTTTACTTAAAACTCGAGTACTTTCAGGCCCTAACTGTGGCACTTTCTCAAGAGATGTGAAGGTGATCAGACTGGGTCAAGGCCCAGCCAGTCTTCTCTTGAGTAAAATACTGTGTAAATACTTACAAATTACAAGGAAATAAGTTATGCTCGGTAATTTTGTGGTTTGTTTTCAGTTTCTATTATATTATTATTATTATTATTATATTATTATTATTATTATATTATTAGATTATTATTATTATTATTAGGTAGTAAGGTGAGAACAGAGCCAGGAGAAGGGAAGTATGTATAATGACATACTGATAAATGCCTAAGTTAGTAAAGCTGATAAACAAAATAAGTATGGTAAAGTACAGATAAAAAAATCCCTTGGGAAAAAAATATATTTGTTTTAAATATACTGCAATGCATTAAGGAGCATCAAGAAAATAAAGAAATGGATATAGCAATGCGTTATTAAGCGCATTTCAGTCGTAGCAGTCAACAGATTGATAAATCTTCATGTGTCATTTGAAAGTCCAAATTAAAAAAATTACTTTTTTCAAAAACATATATTAAAAAAAATTACCTACTAGAGCCACTTCTAAGTGCTATGATTTACGTGAGTAAATTTGTGAATTGATTTATGCAGATAAATTCATGAACTGGTTGACGCAAGTAAAATTTATAATTTGACTTATGCAGTTAAGTTTATGAATAGATTTATGCAAGTGAGTGTATGAGTAGGTGGATGAAATTAAATTTATGAACTGGTTTTACGCAAGTAAATGTATTAATTAATTTATGCATTCAAGTTTATGAATCGATTTATGTAAGTAAATTATGAATTGATGTATGCTAGTTTATTTGAATGTTTATTTATGCAAGTTTATGAATTTTTTTATCAAGTAAATTTATGAATTTACTTTATGCAAGTTACTATGAATTGACTTATGTAATTAACTTTATGAATATATTTTTGCAAGTAAATTTATAAATTAATTTATGCAAGTTTATGAACTGGCGTATGCAAGTCGATTTATGAACTGATGTATGCAAGTTCATTTATGAATGGACTCTTACCTTCATAACCGACCACCTGGAGGGGAGGAACATTGTATTTCATTATGAATTTCTCCTCGAGGACCATCTGCAAGGCGGTCACTATCTGCGCCATCACGATCAGCAGATCACCTTCAAATACAAAAATAAAATACATGTTTTTTTTTGTTTTTTTTTTTTTTTATGAAACGGAGGTCCAAAGAAAATATTTTTTATTGAGAAGCGTGTAAATTCCATTAGAAATTCCTTCAGAATGGTGGAAAGGATTTAGATAGATTGTAAAGTTTTCTGAGAACTCGTGTATCCACACATGAAATATTTAATCCACGTTCTTAAAATAAAATTCTAAAAAACGAAGCTATGGTCCGTCTCCACTCCCGAACAACTTGTGAAAAGCCGCATACACTATTTCTAAAATACCTTTTTGACAGACGGAAAAAAAAAAAAACTAGGTTCTCGTGTTAGGTTTGATCAAAAAGCCGTGAGACAAAGGGAAACTGGAAGAAAATCTACAAGCGCCTCAGTGGGGCGTGGTTGGTATGGTCTTGCCCGCCACCTCTGTGCCCGCTAGTTCGAGTCTCAGGCGTTCCATTGAGGGGTCAGAGATGTGTATTTCTGGTGATAGAACTTCACTCTTGACGTGGTTCGGAAGTCACGTCAAGCCGTTGGTCCCGTTGCTGAATAACCACTGGTTCCATGCAACGTAAAAACGCCATTCAAACAATCAAACAGAAAAATCCGCAGAAACCGACTGAGAAAAATAGCCATTTTTTTTATTTGCTTCTCTTGTTTTGAGACTCACTGTGATAATACCGTTGATATCCTGCTGGCTGTTGTCGCTGGAGTTAAGGAAGTCCGAAAGTCCTACGAGGACCAGCCCCAGGATGACGAATCCGATGCCAATCCACCCTGGTAGTACCTCAAACGGCGGTGAGGAACGCCACCGACATCAGGCCGGTGAAGACAATCACGGCTCCTTTTCCAGGGTGAAAATGAGTAACGATGGTGACAAGAAGCATTGGTCTATGATTGATTTAGTAACAGCAGAGATTGGCTTAGGGACGAAACGAGAGGCTGAGACACGGACGTGAGTACTTTAAAAGGTGAGGAAAAGGAGAAATATCAGTGCCTGGGGAAAGGAAAATGAAAGCGAGTTTGTACTAGATAATTGTCGAGATTATGTGATATTAGCTGAAGCCACTGGGAAAATTTGAAAAAGAAAAGACAGAGTGCCAAGTACTTTTCGTTCGTTTTTATTTAACACATCTTCGGGGCACAAAGTATTAAATAAACGAAAAGTACCTGGCACTCTGTCTTTCCTTTTTTAAATTTTCCCAGTGGCTTTAGCTAATAAACAAAATCACGTGCTTACTTTTGTGGTTTCTTTGGTAATATGTATATATACATATATATGTAGATATATATATATACATGTAAATTATGTGTGTGTTTAATAGAGAGACACAGACGTACCTCTGAGCATCTGAAAAGAACTGGCATAAGTGAAGATCAGACCCACGAACATGAGGGATGTTGCTGTCATGTCGCAAACTGCGGGGGCCCAGAATATCCACTTGGGGAACTCCGACGTCTGAAAACGAAGGAAAAGGCTTTCGTATAACCTGTCACGGTAATGCGGATTAGCTTTAAAGGAATAAATATTGTAGAATGGACTTTTAGCATGCAATGTCACCATTGCTTTGAAGAATATTGCATAAAGTATGTCATCATTACTGATTGCAGGCTTATGATTTTCATTAAAAAGAAATTTTCGTAGATACCAAGAGAGAGATAGTCTCTCTCTCTCTCTCTCTCCTCTCTCTCGTCTCTCTCTCTCTCTCTCTCTCTCTCTTTAGATAAAGCCTGCATCACAGACTGATGTTGAGATTGTTTAAAAGTGAATTATCTTTGCCAGCTAAAGATTAAAATATCTCTGAAGTACATCATCCATTCAACTGCTCAGCTGGTGGTCCTAGGTACTGGGATCGAACATGGTTTCCTCTGTTGTGAGATGGACTCGCTACGATTGGACCCCAGTGCAAAATATTTCCAGATTTACGAAGCATTACATTACACCTGCGCATTGGCCTCTCTCACATACACAGCGCCAATTAGCTGTGATCTGGGTGTGTCCTCGTGCTATATGAATTTCTGTGTTTCTTGTTGACCCTTTCTACCACTCCCTGAACTATGTACTGCTTTTTGTCTTTCTTAGGTTCCCAAAAATCTTACATTATCTGTACTAATATCTTAGATTATCATATTACCTTTACTCATCTTTCTTCTCCAGTTCTATCTGAAAAGCTAAAGTGACATTGAACACACCTACTATTATTACAATTATTCCTTTACGACTATATATATTTATACTTATCATCCTTTCATTCTCCTTGTATTTCTGTGTTGATTCCAGGGAATACGTTGGTCTTCCCAAAACAAGTCATGCTTTCCTAGTCACTGTCTCTGCATACATTCCAACTTTTCCTCACCGTTGCTGTGTCCAAAGCCAGTTCCGTCGTATGCAGATTTCGGCGTCGTTTGAGTGCCAGGTTAGCGTAAAAAGTCGCAAGACCTAAAGCAAAATATAACGGTTAGAGTAAAGGATCTACTGAAACAAATATCTTTTGCTTTCCTCTGCGCGGATCGTCCTATTGGAGAAGGAGTCAGATATGGGATCAGTCACACATTTCTTTAATTTTTAATTGAATTAGAATTTTTTTGGAAAAAGGAATATGATAGAACTTCAGAGAATTCATTCAGCAATGTATACATTACACGGATCGGTTGTGAAAAGGGATATGATATAGGCTCAAGCAATCCATTTTTAATGTAGATGTTTTACAGGTAGCTAGCATTAAAGGGGATACTATAGGACTTAACCTTTTATCCTCTAATTTCGTATGACATAGGCTATGAGTCGTCTGCGTGAACCGGAATATACACAAGTGAAAAGTTCACCTTTAGTTACACTAAACATCACTGAAGACAGATAATTAATTAAACTTCAAGATGAGTAAACACTTAGATAATAGCTGCAAGAATTTGAGTGGTAAATGTGGATAAGGGACGTTCGACTGAAACCCGTTATCATAATAGCCAAATTGATATAGGTCATTAAAAAGGTACGGGAAATACGAAAGACGGAAGGGAGTTCCACGTTTTGGAAACGAACGTGTAAACTGAATGACCCGATTAGACTCTTAAAATTCATATATTTACTTGAATAAATCAACTAATAAATTTAGTTGAATAAATCAGTTCATAAATTTACTTGAATAAATCAGTTCATAAACTTTCTTGCGTAAATCAAATCATAAATTTACTTCCACAAATCAATTCATAAATGTAGTATTTGCATAACTCAATTCATAAACTTTCTTACATAAATCTGTTCATAAATAAACTTACATAAATGAATTCATAAACTTTCTTGCATAAATCAATTCGTAAACTTTCTTGCATAAAATCAATTAGTAAATTTACTACCATAAATCAATTGATAAAATTTCTTGCATAAATCAGTTCATAAATTAACTTCCATAAATCAATTCATAAATTTCCTTGCATAAATCCATTCATAAAACTTGCATAAATCAATTCGTAAATTTACTTTCATAAATCAATTCATAAAATTTCTTGCATAAAATCGATTCATAAAGTAATTACATAAATCAATTTCATAAACTTTCGTGCATAAATCAGTTCGTAAGTTTACTTGCATAAATTAGTTCATAAACTTTCTTGCATAAATCAATTCATAAACTGCCGTGCATAAAACAATTCGTATATTTACTTGCACAAATAAGTTCATAAAGTCACTTGCATAACTCATCTCATAAACTTTCTTCCATATATCAGTTCATAAATTAACTTGCATAAATCAAATCATAACTTTACTTGCATAAATCAGTTCATAAATTAGCTAGATCAATGTAACTTCCAGGATTATGCATTATATAAGCTCCACACAACTGGACGAGAAAATAAAACAAAACCCACTGGGTTAATAGAATGACGGGTAGCTAATCTTAAAAGCACGATGTCCGACAACAACAGGAATTTCGGGAGTCGACAAGATGATGTGGCGGACATGATAAGGTAATCAAATTTTGATAGTGAGGCGAAGGTCGCCCGTGAGTTCAGTGATATCCTGACATGATTTTGTCACGGTTCTAATTACATAAGCGTGGAAATGCCAGCATTCGTCGCGTACGTACACATGCTTGGACACAGTTACACGTACATTCAGTCCTTAAATTCTTCACTGTAATAATTTACACATGATAAGCAGTATATTAGGTAATATATATATATATATATATATATATATATATATATATATATATATATATATATATATATATATATATATATATGTGTGTGTGTGTGTGTGTGTGTGTGTATGTGTAGGTGTGTGCGCGCGCGCATGATATATATATATATACAATATATATATATATATATATATATATATATATATATATATATTGTAATATGTGTGAATGCAAAGCATATATATATATATATATATATATATATATATATATATATATATATATATATATATATATATCTTTGTGTATATATGAGAGAGAGAGAGAGAGTGTGTGGCTTCACAGTCTGGAGATCGGTATATTTCTCTCTAGCAAAGGAGCCTGGGTTCGAATCCCAGACGCGGCCTTAACGATACTGACAAATTTCGTTGAAAGGTTACAGTTTGCCCGGGAGGTAGGTTAAGTAAGGGTAGCTAGGTAACCTGCAGGGTTGGTTAGTATAACACGTGGTAGATGGGGCGTGCAGCCCATCCGGAAAATAGGAAAAGAAGAATTTCCTGGCTGCCATCCCTTAGCACATTTTTAAAAGCTAATCTATTAAACACTGAAGCTTTGATTTGGTAAGGCAATCAGATTATTGCAGTTTTTGTTTTAAAAAATACCAGGGGGTAAAAAGGCGTGATCCTACCTCCAGCTTACTCGGGACGCATGCAAGATTTTCCCCTCGTGCATAAATTGAAATAAATGCGCTATACCTTATTAGGAATAATTTGTCTTTATTACTATTTAACATGCACATTACTTTTTTTTACGTTTTTATTCTAATAAATAAATCATAAATATCCTTTGCTAAAATTCCCGTGTCTTTACCTCAACGCGAAACACCTTTTTCAGACCTTTTTTTTTTAGGCCATTTCATAGACCTTTCCTACCCCCACAACAAGAAGAACAGCAACGACCACAAAGTAATATGTAGGCTATCCCCGAGTAAGCGAATACACTAAACAATTAAGTGTCAGGACTACAGGGTCCTCATACCTCTTGTTAGGTAATATCGCCTAACTATCTAACACTCGTTCTTATCGAAGAAGGAGCTAAAAATAAAGATGAAAATGAGCAAATGAATGCATATAAAGTTATAAACCAATCAGCGTCATAAGACCAAAGGGGGAGGGAACTCGGCGATTGTAACTATCAGTCATTTCTCTTTCAACTTGACGATCCTCAGCTGATTGGAAATGATTGTGTCCTTCTCCCCAATTTACAGAGCTATCTTTTGGTACTTGGGGAAATGGCATATCAGTCCCTTCGAACAGGAAGTCGACGGAAAATGTTTTTATCGGTCAAAACCTGACGGAACTCGGAACAAATTTGTTCACAATAACGTCTCCCGGAATCTTGTTTTGATTGACGTCTCTCTCTCTTCTCTCTCTCTCTCTCTCTCTCTCTCTCTCTCTCTCTCTAATATATATATATATATATATATATATATATATATATATATATATATATATATGCTTAGAAAATCTCAGAAGATGCACGTGACTTGATTAAATAAGCGAATACCACAGGAAAATGACAAGCAGAAATCCAAGCGCTTTCGTCTTTACTACAGACATTGTCAAGGAGCGATGTCTTAGTAAAACAAAGACGAAAGCGCTTGAATTTCTACCTATCATTTTCCTGTGGTATTCGCCTATATACTATATATATATATAATATATATATATATATATATATATGACCCCGACCTGGGTCGCGTGGGTTTCTTAAGTTACTGTGGGTCATGCAGAAATCAAACGCTCAGTGATTAATTTAACACCGGTCTTATATTCTAATGAATTTACACAAGGGCCCGAGTGAAATGAACCTAATATCTATAGTACCGGCGGGATTGAGACCGAGCGAGGAACCGGCAGAGGGCACGAGGGGGAAACGGCACGTCCACCCATTTGCTTGACCGACGGCTAACTGCCTTCCGCAAGGGGGAACCTTGGCATTCTCTCTCTTTCCTCTACTCCCCCACAACTCCCGATATATTCCCTCCCGTGTGTGATTGGCTGCGGCACCTCTCCTTAGGCCTATTGACCAATGGGTGCCAATGTAGGTGACGCTAAAGAAACCAACGAACTTTTGGGGGGATGTTTGGGGGGAGGTGACGCTTTCTTCATCTGAGAGAGAATGACCGTTAACGACCTCATGGCGTCTTGTAAGATGTTCCGATATTCTAGGGAAGTTGTTTATAAGCCCTCTAGAATGGCTTATCACTCCCTCCCCAAACTCCTTTGCGTCCTCGCAAAGCTATAGTTTTCGCCTTGTCCCATCTCGAGTCTCTTTCCTCAATGTACTGATTTATCTAAATTCAAATTAACTATCTTAAAGGGGGCCATTTGACGTGTGTACAAACTAAAGGTTACAAGTAAATTGAACACGTCTTACAACAACATAAGATCTTTATAAAAAAAAAAATTAAGAACAATCACTCTTTCCTGGAACAGATCAAAACCAAAAAAAAAGAAATCATTCAATAAGTTCAGGTTCATAATCAAAACAAAATGGTGAAAACAAAAAGACAGAAAATTTCACACATTCAGCCACTGCCCTTGGTAATCACGACACATGGCATCCATTTTTAATGACATTGTATCACGTTAATCTATTAACTTTCTTCAAAATAACAAAAACATAATTTAAACATACACAACAAAAATAATGCAATGGAGTTTCACGAAAATAAAAGAATCCTCTTGAAACAATAATTTACATTTAGACAACCACATAAGAAACATAAAAATAAAAACTAAAGAACCATAGAAATAAATATAAAAGAAACATATAAAAATAAATATGGAAATTCAGGCACAAACAACAAAAATTTCATCATCTGTGAAAATCAAAAAAAGCTTTACAAGCATTAGTGTAATTTATGAAAGATAAAATAGGATGGAATCGGTGTTGCGACAAATTTAACACAAATAAAAAACGATAGATCAAAATAATAAAATAACGTACATAAGCAACATAACCACATCAAAACAAAATTACACATAAGAATATGATCCACAGGTAATAACATTTGTTCTGAAAATAATTTGGACAAGTTATATCAACATAAATTCGTGACACATGACAATCTGATCGAGACAACAAGAAATAAAATTAAAAAAAAATAACACTGGCATGATTCTGGATCCTAGGCAAAGACGTGGGTTGGCATTTACAAACTCTGTTCACTGACCCCTTTCATTTACTTTGCAACAGCATTTACTTATGACATAGGCTCGGGAGCTCGGTCTTGTGCTCTCGGCCGGGCGCCCACTTGCGCCCTGGTGTTTTTCCACTGGCTCGCCTCCCAGGTACCCGGCCAACCTCGGGTATGGGATACTGATTGGTTGGTGTGGTACACCAAGCGCCTTGACGTATACTGTGTGCGACAGGTGTTTCTCGCTTTGTGCTTCTAGTACATTTAAGTGGAATAAGCCAGTATTTCGATTAATTTCTTTCACATGATATGATCTCCAACAGGCAGGTTTTATCCACCATCCTATCCATGGGTGGGAGCGTATATACGCATCCACGAACACAATAATACTTGTATTACCCTGGCGCCGCAGGGAGTGGTCTCACCACATTTAATGCTCACGATAGAATTTAACAAGTACGACACCGAGTGCTCTGACAAGGGACTTTTCTATGCCAGTATGCCTGGCGTAAGGATTTACATAAATAAAATGGATGGCTCTTTCAATAAAAAAAATACTTAACAGGTTGCTTTTCCATCGTATTAAACACACGATAGTTACTTACAAAATCTAGTTAGTCTCAAAGCATGCCAACCCAAAAGAAATGTTCACGGCTCTTCTAAAAGATCTTTCTATGCCTACATGCCCAGCATAAGGGCTAACATGAATCATGTGTTATGGCTCTCTCTACTAAGGCTCGAGGAAGTAACGACTGGGCTCGGATATCAGTGGCCCTTTTTTCCCTATTTACTTAACATGACGTCTTTCACAATGAAAAACACGTTTTTGTTTATACATGCACAAAATTCGGGAACTCGTTACTCTCACCTCACCACACAAGCCTTAATCTGACTAATCCAAGCTTTAGACACCTGACTTTCAACCAATTCTCGCACACTCCAACCACAAAAATCAACCACACTTTCATTCTCCGGGCATTTATTCTGGAATCCCCCAGACGGAGTTCCACCTGCATTTAACCAGCTACCGCCTCGGGTACTCCCATTCATCTGAAGATGCCTTGCGAGATTCTCCCGCTTTCTTTCTGCGCGTCGCGCTTACGTTTGATTGACTGTCATTGTTCGGTACCGTCGCGACGTTGCTGGCATATGCCTGCAGTTGCCTGTGCCACCAAACGTCACGAGGTTTCTTTTGTCGCTCCTCCCCGCGCTCTGTAGCAGGAGTTGTTACTCTTATGATGTTCCTGGAGAGAGCATCCGCCATCCTATTACCTTACCCTGGGACATATTCAATTTTACGATGTCAAACTCTAAAATTCGCTCGATCCATCGAGCTTGGCGATTTGTAATCTCGCTCTTCTTCACGACATGTTTAATGGTTGATGATCTGTGAAAATCTTTATTTTGTGTCCCAGCAAAAAATAACGGTGTCTCTCCAGCAACCATAAGACCGCCAAAGCCTCTCGATCGAAGGTACTATAATTATTCTCTGCCCTTTTTTTAATGCTCGTGATGCAAAACAAAACTGGCCTTTCATTACCTCATCGTCAATCTGGGAGATTACTCATCCTATCGCAATATCACTTGCGACTGTGGTCACAAAAAAAGGACGATCGTACCTCGGATAAGCCAAGAGTTCGTCGCTCATTAGGGCATCTTTTAATTTCTGAAAAGCTTCTTCCGCTTTCTCACCCCATTGGAAATAGGTTGCCCTTCTTAATGCATCTAACGGTCTCGCTATCTGTCCAAAATTTCTAATGAACTTCCGATAGTAATTTGCGAGTCCGAAGAAGCTGGCTACATCTTTCGCATGTTTTGGTCGTGGAAATTCTTTAATTGCTATAACCTTATTGGCACAAGGCTTAAGGCCTTCGGAAGTTACTAGGTGCCCCAAAAATTCTACTTCGGCCTGGAAAAACTTACATTTTTCTAAATTTATTTTCATCAGGTTAGATTTAAGCTCCTCTACAATGGCTCCAATTACAATGATATCGTCTAAATATACAAAAACTCCAATGCTAATTATAGAGGCTAAAACGCGTATCATTACTCGTGAAAAATGAGCTTTAACATTTTTAAATCCAAAGGGAAGGAAATTATATTCATTTAGCCGATTATTTGCTATAAAGGCCGTTTTCTCTTTACTTTCCTCATCAAAGCAAGCCTGACTTGAGATCCAATGTGGCGAAAAACTTACTCTCCTTTACTTTAAGCAAAAGCACTCCGATCGAGGGCAATGGATAGGCATTATCCTTGGTAATGGCATTAGCTTCTGTATTATTACTTAACTAAAATTATCATTATTATATTTTATTTTATTTATTTATTTATTTTTTTTTTATTTATTCATTTATTTACTTTTCCATTTTTTTTTTATTATTTTTCTTTCTCTCTTTACCTAACCCGGGGCATTGACCAGTGATCTTAAATGGACTCGTATCATTAGTACTTGAAAAGAATAACAATCTGGTTTAACTACGAGAATCTCAAAGAGGTCAACACCCAGGTAACTACTACTAATAACAATAAATTTAACATTAAACACTATTGGTGTGGTCGGGTCTGACAACCACTTTGGCTATTGAGGAGAGGCTCTAGGGGGGGCGGGTTTGGTCTCCTACCCTCAAGGTGGAGGACTTGAAAACCGACAATAAAAATGAACAAAATAAAAGAAAATCCATCTACAGTTTCCACAAAACATTAAGCAAGCAATATCAGTGAATTGGTTACTACTCATTGACTCTAATAAGAACAATTCGTAATTAAATTACTCAAACTGCAATCACAGATAAATCACAAAAGGGTTCAGTTACCACAAATCTGATTAAAAAAAAAAGAAATCGACATATCACTAGTTGATTGTTTACGTTATTCCTGATAAAACAAAAACAAAATTTCTCAGACAAATTACTTGAATAACTTAAAAATTCGAATCAAAAGGACATATTCTAATAACACATAACAGACAATAAACTAATCACAAAGCCTTTTGATAATATAATATTTACAAAAAAAACTTTAAACTACAGTGAATAAAACAAAACCAAAGAAACTTGTTTCATTGCGGGTTGCCCACATTTTCATACCTATACTGTTTAAATTCTTCACAAAGACCCCCACTGACAATTATTCACGCTGGTCAGTAATTACTCTCCTCGTGTCCCTTGTGCCAAGGAAGGATCCCAGCTGACCCTCCTTCCTCCCTCCACGTCGCCGTCCCCTTCCTCTTGAGGGGAGGGGAGGAGTGTCTTGCTACACTCCCTTGCTGTCGTCAGCCGCCATCCGACGGCTGTCAGCTTTTCTTACTTCTAACAGCTTGGTCTATACCAGACGAAGCTTACAGCTCACACTCCCCCATCCATCCTGAAGGTGAATACCGTTCTCCTCAACGTCTAGAGGGGCATAGGGGAAGGAGGAAAGTGCCCATCTCCTTCCGACCCATTCCCGCTCTTGAGGGGGGTGTGCTGTCCTGTAGGGGGAGTCCCCTACTCCGACAGTCTCACTCTGCTACTCTTCGGGGGGGAGAACTGGTATCCTCCCGCTGCCAACAGGGTTTCTCCTGTCTCTTGGGCGCACACAGCTGACTCCAGGCACTCTTCTTTCCCTTTGGCGGGAAAGACTTTTGGCGGGCGCTCATTGCTGTCCGCCATCTTTTGCTCCGTTCTTTGTCATCGCCGATGGTCTGCGAAGGCACTGCTGATCACTGTGCTGACGATCACCTCCTTCCACTTGCTATCGTAACCAGCGTCTGGCTGGTTTTTTATTTGGGGAGTGCAAATCTTCACTCCAATCATACGACACTCGTCCACCTTTCTGTCTTTCCCTCGCTTATACACTGCATACAGTTTTTCTAGTCTGTTGACCGTTTTATGCACAGCTCGTGTGTGCGTGTATTTGCCCGTTTCACGATTTCTCGCGCTCGTATTGCAATATCGCACGCCGACTTTCTTCGCTATCGACCGCTCGTTACTTTGACATTTAGTTACGTGAAGGCAAGCTCGAATTTGCTTAACGTATCACTTCAACGTCGGCCCTTTTTGTGTTGTTGTTTCATGTGACCGCTCCGTCGTGTATTTTCCGATCATAAAGACACTGAACAATTTGTCACCGAATCCGCGCCTCGAAAGACCCACAGATCGCTATATTTACTGTTAATTAGCGCTTCGCAGCGAACACCCCACACCTGACACCAAAATTATGACCCCGACCTGGGTCGCGTGGGATTCTTAAGTTACTGTGGGTCATGCAGAAATCAAACGCTCAGTGATTAATTTAACACCGGTCTTATATTCTAATGACAATTTACACAAGGGCCCGAGTGAAATGAACCTAATATCTATAGTACCGGCGGGATTGAGACCGAGCGAGGAACCGGCAGAGGGCACGAGGGGGAAAGGGGCGGCACGTCCACCCATTTGCTTGACCGACGGCTAACTGCCTTCCGCAAGGGGGAACCTTGGCATTCTCTCTCTTTCCTCTACTCCCCCACAACTCCCGATATATTCCCTCCCGTGTGTGATTGGCTGCGGCACCTCTCCTTAGGCCTATTGACCAATGATTGCCAATGTAGGTGACGCTAAACAAACAACGAACTTTTGGGGGGGATGTTTGGGGGGAGGTGACGCTTTCTTCATCTGAGAGAGAATGACCGTTAACGACCTCATGGCGTCTTGTAAGATGTTCCGATATTCTAGGGAAGTTGTTTATAAGCCCTCTAGAATGGCTTATATATATATATATATATATATATATATATATACATATATATATATATATATATATATTATATATATATATATATATATATATATATATATATATATATATGAACACATGGGGACGAGTTTCGTAGAAATATACACATAACCAATCTGAAATCGTGCATTGATAATGCCTCATTACTTGTACGCGATAAAGCCCGAAAGCTATTTAATCGCTGTGGTAAGGTGTCCTTATCGAGTTCCTTATCTGAAAGAGAATGAATCTCGTATTTTAATCATGAGACTAATTAGGAAAAAAACCGAATAGTTATCGTCTATCTGTAATGGACAATAATCACACCGGATTTGTGATGTAAGAGATTTTTTCTGATAAATCGTGAAAAACAACTGAAACTCACGAAACCCAGAAATTTAATTATTATTCGTCATTTTCGTTTGATCCTGTACAGTATTAATATAATGTTAATTTTACTAAATTCCATAATTCATGCTCAGTTTGTTTATATATGTATAGGCTACAATGCAACTTTCATTCATCGTTAATGTGAAAGTTGAAAATACAATATATATTTTAATTTTCTTACATGTTAAAACTCGATACATTGTATTCACTAAAGGTGTAAATAGGTTTAATTCACGGTAATTTCATTCACCAAGAAAATATATGTTAATCGCAATATATTATATTTCGACCAGAATCATTCGAGCCTGGCTTTCGATAAATATATTCGCTGCTGCTCCTGCTGAAGATATATATATATATATATATATATATATATAGATATATTATATATATATATATATATATAATCGCTATGTAATTCATTCACCAACAAATAAATATAAATCGCTGTATATATTTCATCTAACAAGGAATGATAAAGCTTTAAATAACTAAACATTATTATAATCACCACTTACTACTCTAGCACGGTCCCAAAAAATAACAAAAACTGAATAGATATCGAATCTTTGGCCAAGAGAATGTGCTGATAACAGACGATGATAACGATATTTAAAGTAAATAATAGTTCGTACTAGTAACTCATGTTATAGTTGGTATGCTGTAGAAATTTGGCGCAAGTTATGCATGCAAGTCATTTGCCCTTCCAGGTGTCCCCCTGTATATACATACACCAACGCACCCATTTGCTATTATATGCTACCGCACAGAATGAGTTAAAGGAAGAGCTATACCTACAGAGTCATTGACAGATGGCGCCATGTTCTGATAACCCATACAGCAAGGGAGCCGTTTCAAAGGAAGGCAAATCTAATACTTCTATTACCACCACCGTTTTCCTGCTAAACTGCGCAGATAAAGAGTGATAGTAGCATGCATCTACTGTTCACAGATTTGCCCAAAGAGGAAATTGAAAATAGGAAAGAAAATTTTTCAAAAGCATATGGTATCGTAGAGAAAATATACTTGAAATACCTCGTATAATGGCAAAATAAACGAGCAAGGGAGCCGTTTCAAAGGCGAATTTCGACTACTACTATGAGCGGAACATTGGTGGCGACATGAAGTCTTTCGTGTTCGATCATTCATTGTCATGTACAAACGCAAACACTTTGACCGGCTTCAATTTTTGTGCTGCCAGATACGTATACAAAACTAATTAACATTACTGTGATTTTGCCACCAATTTGGCTGCTTGCTGCAAAATTTAGAGGCGGGAAAGGTTGCCGAGGGCAAACACTTTCGTGATAACCTGCTCAAATGACGCGAGAAATGAAAGAGAACTGAAGCGGCAGGTTGAATCAGCTGTGGAAGGGTCCCAGAGACACACACACACAAAAAAAATCCTTTTGAATGTTTGTTTCTTTTGTTTACTTTCCCAAAAACACATTATGCTTATATTTATTTTGATTATTACTTTGGTTGCCGTCGGCTGTCATATGGTACTCATATATGTGTGTATGTATATACATATAGATATGCATATATACATACATACATACATACATACATATATATATATATGTGTGTGTGTGTGTGTGTGTGTGTGTGTGTGTGTGCGTGTGTGAGCGTGTGTAATATAAACCACAAATATCGTCAAGTTTCATATTCGCCATAACTGAGGTATAATTTACACATGTGTGTTACTTCGCTCATTTATTTTCAATGATCACATGTAGGTACCTCGTTCTATATGAATGTTGGATGTGAATAATAACAATAATAATAAATCAAACCATTCTTTCGCCTCGCTCCTGTAATAATTGTGTAAACATACCGGAGTCTCTAAGGCTAACTCAGTTGGCTGTATATGAATGGGTGGATGAATCTACGAAGTTAGAATGAATTACTGGAGGGCGGAGACTGGCAAGAGACTAGGGATAACTGCGCTATTTTTGTCCTGAGTTTCAGGTAGCTGGCGAGACGAACTGCCTGACATTGAAGAATATATATATTATATATATATATATATATATATCTATATATATATATATATATATATACATACATATATATATATATCATATATAGACCGTATATACATATATATCTTATATAATATATATATATATAATATATATATATATATATATATATATATATATATATATATATATATATATATCCGTTACTGGAAAGTCAAAAGCAAATGTCTGTATATGCACTCGGTTATATTCGCAAAGTCATCTTTATTTAGCAGAGGGGGAGAGTATCAAGTTCAGTATTTTCATGATTTCATAGGAATATGAGAGACATATTGACATATTATAAGATTAGATTTAGATGTTCAAACTGCAGTCATCCAGGAAGAGCATTTTGAGAATTCCAGATTATTCGGTAGAGGTCAAATACAGGCGCGCCTCCCCCCCCCCATCCACCACCCCCCCCCCCCTTCTCTCTATCGGGATGTAGCGAATCCTATGAACATACTGGTAAATAAGATAATGTTTATCAGCCCTGGATAAGAAGAATACGTGATTGACACACACACACACACTCTCAGGTCTGTGTCGGGAGGGAGATAGAGATGGGGAGAGATAGAGAGCTAGAGAGAGTGAGATCGAGAATAGGATTTCCTGACCGGCTTCATATAGTATATCTATTTTGCTTGGCCACACGGCCTTATCATCAGTGATAATAAGATACCATTTGGCTTTGTCACTGTTTTCCTAGGCTAGTCGTGTTCTTTATGGACTTTTTTTTATCGATGTTATCGATGGATACATAAGAAACACGAGGGATTATTTTGTAGTATGTGTGGATTGTACTAATGTTGCTCCTCGAGAAATATTTTCAAGGTTCTTTTTTTTTTAGCACACTGAATTACAGTTAAGTAATATTGTCTGATTTTTCCGTGGATGGGAATGTTTTTGTGATGTCATGTCATACTGACTAATACCTGAAATCATCACTGCCTCAGTGGCACAATGGAATGTGCTTGCAAAATAAAACAAAGTAAAAAATGCGTCGAAGTTTCTTCGGCGGAATAGAGTTTTCTGTACAGTGTATGATGCTGTATGAAACTCTCAGCCTTGCCCTATGAAACATTCAGCCACGGCCCGGTGGTGGCCTGGGTTGTTGGTACCTTTAACGGTGCCAGACGCACGATCACTGCAAACTTTAACCTTGGATAAAATCAAAACTACTAAGGCTAGAGGGCTGCTATTTGATGATTGGAGGGTGGATGATCAGTTTGTAGCCCTCTAGCCTCATTAGTTTCCAAGATTTGAGGGCGGAGAGAAAAAGTGCTGATGGACAGACAAACTTTAACCTTATTAATAGTTTTCTTTTACAGAAAACTAAAAATGACAGATTGATTTTACCGGTACGCTAAATCTGCAGTAGAGATTTTGTCTCCATGGTCACCTTGATGGTTAAGAATAATAAAAAAAAAAACCACCGTCTAACACCAAATTGAATGGATAAATATGAGACAAGAGCTTTAGAGCTTCGCTGAGGTCGTCTTCAGCCCTTTGTGATCGTGAGCAACATGACAGTTAAAAGTTTAGAAACTCTGCTTTAGGTAGAAGTTAGTAGCATTCGAGACAGCAACAGGGAGTATCTGCTTAACTGTCAAAAGTAAGAAGTTGCAGAAACTGGCGAAAAAAAATGTGAGCGTAACTGAACGACTTGGATGCAGGTTTGTACAATGAAAGTCACAGGTGCAATATGTAATATCGGGACGATGAGGGCATGCTATTGCTACTTGGCAAAGGCAGAGAGAAGCTGCAAAGACTGGTGAGAGGGAGGCAGCTGGAAATATAGTGACGATTGACATCTATTCGAAACTCGTGGTAACTGACACCATTTGTACTCACAAAGCATTTTCTCCGATGAACATGGTATCGGCCTGGAAAAACGGATGGGAAAATTCCACAACGTTTCCGAAAGAATTCTTGGATTTGATCTTATCCGCCCATCTGGAAAATGATATGATCTTTTAAACTTACACTTTAACGTTCTGCATGTTTGTACATGGCGCATGAGGAATAGGAGTGAGAAGGATATGGGAGCAAAGTTGGATAGTAAATATTCATTAGAGATTGATTGCTAGGATGTCTTCAAGGATTCTAACTTTTTTTTTCTGCCTTATAGACAACAGACTTGACATTACATCGATCCGTTATCCTCAATAAACCAGAGATTGGATAAAGAATAGTTACAATTAAGAATTACTGAGTAATGCGCTTCGCTGAAACAAATGACTCGCGAGCACATGGAAGCAAGAAGCTGAATACTAATAACACGACTGTTTTATAACTCTTGACATAGGACTCAAACTCTTGGGGGCCTATCTTCACCCACCCACACAAAAAAATATGAGACCTAATCCTCTCATATTTTTTGTTTAAATATGAAAATCACATTCACGAAAATATTAAGCCTATAGTTCTCTAATATATTTTATTTTTAAATATGATGATGCCCTCACGAAAATATTAGGTCTAATCCTCTAATATCTTTTTATTGAAGTATAATCACCCCCACGGAAATATTAGGCCTAAATATCTAATATTTTTACATTAAATATAATAGTCTCCTCTCGAGAATATTAGGCCTAAATCTCTAATATTTTTTACATTTAAATCTAATAGTCCCTCTCGAAAATATTAGTCCTAAATCTCTAATATTTTTCTTTAAATAGAATGGTTCACCCTCACGAAAAATATTAGGCCTAATCCTCTGATAATTTTATTACTTAAATATAATAGTCACAAAGTTCCCGAAATGAAGCTGGAACTCACTTGGGACAGACAAAAGTGTTAATGGATCCGGTGATCACCATCACCAGAGCCAAGACGAATTGCTTCTTCGTCCAGCCCATTCTTCTTCTTCTTCTTCCTTTTCTTCCTCTGTAAACTGGTTAAGACAAAACTAGAATTTGTTGTCTTCACCGCTTTCCGATATCCAGCTGACACCTGT
>NC_087213.1:11823034-11850534 GCF_015104395.2 Macrobrachium nipponense | reverse complement strand
ATACAGGCACGTTCATTCACAATCATGTGTGTCTACTGTAGTTAGTCGACTTTGGTTTGCCGCAGCTGAGGATAGAGAATCTAGATGTACCATACCGTGGCAGTGTTACCGTTTGAGGTAGATCGGTCAACTTTTGAGTTATCTTGTCACATGTAAGTGATGATAGGTACACGGTTTTCTGAGTCAGTGTGGACGAAGAGCCAAGAAAATATTGAGTTCAATTCTAATCCTGTGGGTCCCCATGTTTTTGATAAGGATACCCCGTGGTTTACTGAGGAACTTGTTTGCGTGTACTTTTCGTACCAAGATTAATATGATAGGTACTTAACACATAATAGTAGACGAAACTAAGAAATGTCTTAATGAAGTGTTTTTCTACTACAGCCTCACCCTTCGAAGGAGTCCCTCGGGAGCACTTTGAAAGGGTAAATTTTATTCATTTAAATGCTAAATAAAAAGTGTTCCAGAGTTGCCCATTTGGGTGGCGAAACCGAATAGTAGAACTTTCCCTTGTAACCATTCCATTGTCTCATTTTCTCTGGAGTACTACATAAAGTGTATCACATGAGCATGCATAAGGAATGATGGAGCTAGAATCGTATACAAAATATACTCTGAATAAGACAGCATTTCGCCGTGAATCGAATCTCAGTCACAAGATTATTTTTCACGAGTAAAACGTGTTCAAGAGTAGTTTCCATGCAGAGATTTTGAGTCATAAATGAGAGGTTGCTTGACAAAAAAAAACTTTACGATAAGCACCAGCATTTAAAGATGTAGCCTTGAGATAAAGCTAATGCCATGGATGGATGACAGCCAAGAAATGTCAAGCGCGTTTTGGTACTGAAGCCTCTTAAAATCTCTGAGTGTTAAGCTCGCGACCACCGACCTTACCTCAACACCACTTGCTAAAAGCGAAGAGAGGAAGCAACTCCTTTCCGTGGTTGAAGACGTATGAGATATATATATATATATATATATATATATATATATATATATATATACTGTATATGGTTTTACCTTAAAGGAGTTGATGAAGGTAAACATACCGAAATACAGAGTAAAAAGTTTAAGTACAACCTGTCCTTGCATAGCCAGTCCCGAGAAAACTGATTTGGTAAAAAGCATGGCAAAACAAGGGAAGGTATGAAAATCTTTTTAAATCTAATAGTCCTTCATCGGTAACTACGCAACCACAAAATGGTACTAAATTTGTATTTCGTATTCTTATTCTATGTTCTTGTTAAGAAAAGTATTTACTTACAGATGACCTCAGTTTAATTTGGGTCATTATAGTCATTGTGTATATATCCACAGGAAAATGATAGGCCTATTATATATATATATATATATATATATATATATATATATATATATATATATATATATTATATATAACTAACAGGAAAATGATAGGACTGTATATTATATATATTATATATATATATATATATATATATATATCTATATATATAGAATGGCATTAAATTAATCTGCCATAACTATAATACTGCCTTTATGTACTCTCTTAAATCGCTGAATATGATTACAGTGACTTTTTTATCATTTCGTATGATAGACTTAACATTTTTCTCGTTAGTAACTTACCTCCGTTAACAAAACAGATTCTTCATTCTTACCTCGCAAAGATCAACAATTTTGCTCTTCATTATTTTCTATGAATTTATTGTCTCATTTAGTCCGTTGCAGTTGAGACGGTTATGTAGTCTTTACCTATTTTTTTCACTCATATTTTGTTGTAGTGTTTATTCTTGCCTAACATTCAATTCATATTAACGCAAAAAGTAGTTGGAACAGGTGGACAATCAGATATATATATATATATATATATATATATATATATAATAGATATATATATATATAGATATATATATATATATAAGATAGAGAAAATATTTGGGTGTGATAGTTAATAAACACCTGTGTTTTTTCTTCTTAATGAAAAAATAATCTTCATAATTATAGCAGAAGTAAGTCTTTGATCTTTTGCATGACACTTTTAGTATCCTTTATACCTCTTTCCGACCTTCGTTTTTAGCTTAACTTGATGGACTTGCTTTATACTGTTATTTCGGTATGCCATTTTCTACTTAGTCAATCCCCTTTGTTCGCATGAAACCTACTGCTACCCAGAATTGCAATGACGTAATATGCCATCTTCAAATAAAGAAAAAGAAAAATAAGTATCATGCAGCTCTCGGCTTTTCTTGTAAAAAACAGATTTGAAACATGTTCATTATAAGCTGACCCCTTTTCTTTTATTTGTATGGGAGATTGTAGAGTAAAGCAAAATTCCTGAAGATAAAGGTCACGAGATCTTCATGATGAGTCACTATTGTTGGCCGAAAGAGAGGCGAGGACACAGTCCTCGGTGCCCATTTCCTAGATCGAGAAGAAGAAGAAGCAGCAGAACGACAACGGTGGTGGGTGTCTGACAGAAAGTTGTGAACTTGTCAACAGTGAACTCGTAGTCCCTCTGCGTCTTGTCGTCATTTTCTACCTGTCAAGATGGCCTGGACCACAAAACAGCTGATTTTGGCATTTATAATGGTCCTTACGGGGTCGATTAATACCCTTTCTACAAAGTAAGTGATGAATGAATACGATAGAGTGAATGGTCTATCTAGGAAGGCGTATGTTATTGTGTAGCTAGGTAATGCTTATCTAGGCAGTGAGCTAGAGTATGATGGCTATCCTAGATATCTTTTGGTCATGCAAGGATGTTGCAGGGTTGAACCAAGGGTCACGTGATGGAAAGGCCATTGCAGTCCTTCACCATGGCCATTTTTGTCACCTTGGATGCTAGCTATGACTTGGCTTGCCAGACAATGACCTTCATTGTTAGAGCAAATCGTCACATGATTTGTCCCATGCCAAGACCGCATGGAAGTAGGGCAATTCCGCCAGAACCTTAAGCATATACTAGGTTAAATATATACGTTCAAACTTAAATTTAACAATCTATCCTTCCCTAAACCCATAATAAAAGACACGGGCTTTATGTGTGACTAAACATTCGACGAGTCGAAGTTCGACGTATCCTACCTAGCCTATATTAAAAGTAGAGTGCAGATTTTCAAGCCAGTTAACCATTTATCTTTACCTAGTTACTGGGTAATGGGCATATGTATGTTTTTGCTAAAAATGGCCATAAAAATGTAATGGATCTTAACCTGACTCAACCTAGAGCATCATTGCTTGATTTGGCCGAGATGGGCTTTTCCTCCCTGTTCTTAAAAGGTTTTCACTATTTTTTGCCATTTCTTCTACCATAGGCTATATGGATATACCCAGTTGGTACTTTTATTAGCTAATTTTTTTTTTTTATCAGGAGTAATATGCAGGACCTTGTTTTATCTTGGTGTCATTGACCATGAATATCTTCTGAATGTAGGGTAGCTTATGCATGCTTTGATACAAAGATGATAACACATTGCTTATGCTTTAGGCTTGACCTCTGCATCTTTTGAGCTTAGTATTGTTTGTAAGACTTCCTTTGATTACAGAGATAGTAGAGTTGCCTTTCTGTTTGGATGTTGCTCAGTGATCTTTATCTCTAGAAGGGAAATTGCTAATTGTGTTGATTTTCTGTTAACGATGTAAATTATGGTCTAACATCATCAGATATAGGCTAGCCTATACACTTTGACTATGAAATAATTGTGTATACCTAAGTAGGGAAATGCTATCACCTGTGGTGTTGATTGATGTGTGCTCTCTTTTTGAAGAGCCTCAGCCCCTTATTCTTTTTAGGTGCCATATATAATTTATTTCTTGTCTGCAAATCTGTGGAATTGTTTTTTTTTATTGACAGTCTTGTGGATACTCATGATAACATTGATCCATCCACCCATTTTGAGTTTTAAAAGAGGCACGTTATGCAATGTAACATTTATGCTTCTCCAATAAGTCATTATGTATTTGAGCTTCATGCTGAATTGTATGTTATCTTTTTTTTATTTATCCTTTATTCCACTGTTCTTTGTTATTTATTATAGTTAAAATGAGTCATATGTGGGCATTTGGTTTTTTGGAAAATTTTCTTTGAATGGCAATGTCCATTTTGTTTTGTTCAAAACATTTTCTCCAATTTGCAACAGATGTTCAGCAAGTATGTAATGGACTTAGCAATCAAGTTCACAAAATTGTGAATAAGTGCATTTATAGGAATAGTGTATTTTATATACAGTGTACAATAGTGCAATGTGAATTCCTCTTTTCTTTTTAACTTCTTTATTTGTGCTAGATCGTCCGTCCTGTGTGACTTCAGAGAATAATATTCATGTGGTGCATGGATCTTTGGCAGTGTTTATAGATTTTCATTTATTACTATTCTGTACACATTTCTACCCTAGCTGTGCATTATTATATCAGTTGTTTAGCCCTAGGATGTTCAGGTTAGTTTACCCTTCCAGGCTTTCTGTGCCTTATGTCAGTGACGTACTGTATTTGTTCTGTTTTGTGCTTTTCTTGAATAGATTAGTTATGTTTAATTCCTAAGTAAATTGGCTCTGAGGTGTTTTGATTTTCTTAACTAAGCAGCGCCATGTTGCATGAAGCTTTCTGCAGACCTGTGTATGGACTTGTATTTTTTTTGCAAGCGTATTTTTTTTGCAAGCGCATTATATTTAGTCTTGAATGTAGCTTGGGTTCTTAGTGGTTCCTTTCATGAATTAAAGTTATTATATGTAATTGATAATGTCTATATCCAAAGTTATTAGCAATAGCAAAATATTGAATGAAGGCTATTGGAATTACATAAGAGTTAATCTGATGGAAATTTAATGTCATTAACAAATGTAGATAAAGCATCATTTCATTACCATGCTGCCTTGAGATTAAAATGATAAAGATTGTTTTGTAATCATGGACTCTTATACTGTCCCCAGGTACTTACAAGTCAAGTACCACTGGGATGAGTCAGTAGGGTGTTTGCGGTCACTTTTTCTCTCCCTACCATTAGTAGTTTGTAGGCCTTGCCCTGAAAGGAACTGTATTTACTTGGATACTTGCCAGACTCTCAGCAGTTATTTTGTTCCGATATACGTACTTATATTTTCAAAGATGGCGTGGACACAAAAACAATTAATGATAGCATTTTTGATGGTTTTTACGGGTTCCATAAATACATTATCAACCAAGTAAGTACTACTGTGACTTTGTGATAGTTGTCAAATGCTTTTGAGAAGTAGTCTTTTGCAACGTTCTTTACTAAAATGTGTTATATGATGTTACCTTTGTTTTTCTTTATAGTATGTACAGATCTTTGCTCTTCAGTTAATAGGTCTTTTCGCCTGGTTATAAAATTTCATTGTTTAATAAGATAACTTTACATTTATTACCCTTGATATCATCCAAACTAGGGAGTGTAGCTATTGAATAGTTCCCTGTTTTTAAACATTTTGCCTTTGCTTTAGCATTGCTGTAAGTTATAATTAGGTAATTATGTTTGATACAGAATGTTTGGGATTCATGTTACCCAAGATATTTTGAGGAATTTCTTGTATCTTAATATGAAGTACCAGCTGTTAGAGTTTTCACCTCCTGTATTATATTGTGTATAAATTATATAATTCCTCTATAGACCTCTAAATTGAAGAGGTCCTATTGTTGATAATTATAACTGCAGCATTAGAAAATATACTGTATCTTTCAATGCTTGAATTAATTCATCAGATATGTTCATGATGTTTGTTATGATTACACTGTATATAAAAACAGGTCAACTAGGAGTACAAATTTGAGTCACAGCCTTGTTTCACTCTGAAGTAAATGACTACCTTTTATATTCCTGTCTGTGGATTCTTCAAAACTTTGCCTACAGGATTCAGAAATGTCTTTGTGGATGACTTTGTTTTATTTTTTCATGTATTGCATTTGTAACATGCCCAGAATCCTTAACTTGGACACAAGAAAAGTTGACACATGCACTTTCTCAAGTGGATTTCAAATTTTCTGTTGAATTCCCATGTAATCATAAGAACCCATATTCCATAATCAATTTTTAGTCATGCCACTTGGTGGGTCTTCAAAGACAAAAACTTAAAAAATTCTTTGTACATGCCTAGCACACATTCCTCTGACCTGCTAGGTAAGGCATCATTACTAATACATCTTTCAAGTTGATGTGATGATGTGCTTCTGAGGATTATCTGAGCAGCTTTCCCTTATTGTAAAGTTCAATTTATTTATTTTTCTTCACATATTTGGTCATTATTATCTGCTCACTTGTTTTGGTATTGTTGTGATTTCTGCATTCAGAGGGTTCACTTACTTTCAGTAAGTAATTTTTATTTAGATGCTTACATTTTTGCCATTGTTCTTTATGGAGCTTTGTTGGCTCAGTTTGCTTTTCTTTATTCTTCATTTAGTTTGTTTTGTATGTAAATATTCAGCTGCCTTTCCCAGTACACAACTTGAACCAAGTGAATTTTCTCATAAATAATGGTTATTAGATTAATCCTTTTCAGACTTCCAAAACTGCAACAATGAAAAAATTTATTTCAAATTTCACAGTTCTACCATGAAGCATTTTATAAAATAAAATAAAAATAAATAGATGAAACCAAAAAAATTAGATCTCACTTTACCTGTACGTAATTGGGAGAGTTGGTGGTATGTGATAGGTAGTGGGAAAAGTGAAGAGATGTCCTTTGGAAGGGGAGTCTCCCTTCCATAAAAATGGCAGGCATCATCTACTGTTTCTTTTGGAGATTCACTCTCTCTCTCTCTCACTGGAAACCTGTCCAGTGACCTTTGTTTTTTCCTGCATTTTAAATTGCTCTTAAAGTAAGAGATAGCATTCTCATTCAACAGATTTATAACATGGTTTATAACAGTTTTGCCTGGATAATATTTTTTAACAAATTTTTGCTCTACACTTTTGTTTTACTAATGAACTAGAGACATTCTCCCGTTCCTCCTTGTCCTCTAAGGACATTCCTCAGCTGCTGTCTTTTGTCGCTTCCTCTGAAGCCCCTGCTGTACTTATGTGGTGAGCTACTTGCCTTGTCAATCTGGCTGAACAGAAAGCATCCAATTTTCTGTTACCCAGTTCCTCCCAGACCCTTGAGTAGTGATGGAAGATGCTTTTTAATGCCCTGGGACAACCTGTACATATACACATTTACTCTGTTGCAGGGTGATCTACCAAGTATTCATTACTCTAGGTCTTCAGATAACTTTGGTGGATCCTTGTTGGCCACAAGCCGAGTAGTATCTTGATCTGCCAACTGCTGGTTGAAGCACCTAGAGAGCTGCCCCTGTATTAACCCACATTCATAAGTACCACAAGCTGTCCACACCATTGCAGCTTCACACTTGGAAGTCATCCAGCAGCTCCTGCAAGAAGATCTTTTCAGCAGGTCTGCAAAGGATATGTTCGTGTGCCTTTATCGATCCTCAGCAAACATGTACTAAGGAAAGTGGGCCATCTGTGATCGGTGTTGGTTAGAAGGGCTCTCAGGTCAGAGCATCTGCTCAGGTGATTGCAGATGAGTACATCTACCTTCACTGAGACAGTAAAAGACTATCACTGAGCCTTGTTTCAGGTTTTCAAGCTGAAAGAGGGAGTTGTTTATTCTAATGAGAAGTTTCAAGCAGTCTTACTCTCCCTGGGAACTTTGGCCTCCTAATTGAGATGTCCCTTATTTTGCAGTCTCACGAAGGTGCCTTTCAAGCCCCTTTTGGGTGTGATGCATGTGGACTTCATTGTAAAGCTGAAGGTTTGCATATGCATTTTTCCTGGGTATGCTTTAGGATATGTTGCATTTAGCTGTGATTTGTAGCCTCCATTTTATCAGCCATAGAAAAAGACATTACTTTGTTTTAAGAAGGTTTGGTTTTGCACATTTGCTAGCTAAAGATGCTAAATGTACTGCGTTCTTATTGGAAGCCAATCTTGGTATCTAAAAATGATGTATGTAATACTGTATATGAAATTTCTATTGAAAATTCAATGATTATTAACAATCCAGGTATTTGAGACCCTCATGATGAGTAGGAAGAACGCTGTACTTATGGTACTTTGGCATTTCTAAGAAGATGGCCAACAGCAGCTTCTAGGTTTATTAGAAGTGAGATTAGACAAGGCAGGTATTTTGGTTTGATAAGAAAAAACTGGTAAGCAGATATGATGTAAGGTATCCGTGCTGCTCTCAATTATCTTTTATCAGAATAAACTTCAGGGTAAGGATAAAGGCAGGTTGGTGTTATAGAGCAGAAAAGATGATTTCATTATAAAGTGTTTTTACTTGACCTAATTTGTGTATATGATACTGTCACTTGCTTTCTTGTAATAGGGTGCCAGTTCATTTGTTAATCTACTTGTTTATTAGTGGCATTACATGGCTCTGTTGCTGCATTTAATGAGAGTTGGCTATTCCAAGCCTTTGTTTGTAGAATATTTCGCATGGTCACCTTTCAGTTGGCTTCATGCCTACTCTACTGTAGTAATCCCTTTTTGAGATTTATGTGTTATTTTAAAACCTGTTCTCCAGGAAAAGAATTATGCATCTTTACAGTTTAGTTATTGGCTGGTGTACACCCCAATTTTTTACCCAAAGAGAATAATTGTCATGCAGTATTTTTCACTTACAAATCTTATCAGGGTAACCAAATTTGATTCTCTCTCTTTTTCTACATAATACTTTGGGCTTGGTGTTAAGTCATGCATTTTTGTAGCTTCTGGTAGGGTTCATTCTGCTCAGCAGTAATTGTTTTTGCAGAAGTAATGATGTTCGGAGTCTTAGCCTGAATGTGCAGATGGTTTTTTTTGTTTTCAGTTGGTTTTATGGTTTTTTATGCAATTGTCCATAGTATCATAGATTCAACTCATGTATGAAAGAATCAAATATATATTAAATTACATAGAATGTTACAAGTGACAAATTTAAAATATCTTGTAGCAGTCATGGTCATTATTTTTTTCTTAAGTATGATGTCTGAAATAAAGGGTTTGGCTTGTATCTTGTATTTTGTAAAGATGCATTGTTTCTTAGATACAAATGATATTATTAATCCAGTTTTGCTGAAATAATTAAATGGGTTATTTTTGATGAATCGTGAGGTATAAGTATTTCAGCAGTGGTGGCAACACCCAGACAGTTAACTACTATTACTCATCACTTGAGCTAGACTATTGAGACAAGCATTTTAATTCTGTGGTGTGGTTAAAGTACTTTATGATTATGATAAAATTATTCCTTTGGATTCAAGTATTGCCCTCATTGTGAAAGGTGGACTAAAGATTAATTTGTAAATGGGTTTGTATCTATGAAAAAATATAATTTTCTTTAATATATGTTGACATTAAAATCTTGTAAGATATTTATGGAAAACCTTGTTGTAGAATGACAGCATTAAAAGCTATTTATTTTTTGCATATATACTGTTTTCTTCCCATACTATAATTTTTTACCTCATTAAAACTGTAAAGGGTGCTCAAACAGTATTATGTTTCAGATGGGCAGACACGATGAAAGCAAGTCACAAAAATGGTGAAGAGGACAGTTTCAATCATCCGTTCTTTCAAGCAGATGGCATGTTCTTAGGTGAAATATTATGTAAGTAAAATAATTTTCTTAGTATTCCTTGTAAAGTTTCATGAATTTTATTAGTTATTAGCCAAAATCCTTTTTTGTTTTAAATGTCATTTATTTTGCATTTTATGTATTTACAGCTTGGGTTTGTTGACGTATTGTCTCCTTTTATTTGATGTAATACAGCAGTTCTTTGCAATTAGTCCTTATACAAAAGTCAAGTACATAATGCCAAAGTTAGTTTGAACAAGTTCAGACTCATTACTTTCCTATGTCCAAGTCACTGATCAAGGTTATATTGCATAAGCAATCTCACAGTTGTCCAGTAAACTATGTCTTAACTTATGTTAATGAACATTCTCTTTTTATTGTTGAAGGAGGTAAGACATTCTTGTAAACTTATATTATTATTTATTACATTACATTTTATTGTTCCTTTTTCTTGTAAAGGTATGGTGACGTTTTATGTTCTACGTTGTATTACTCGACGACAGAGGCAGGAACAAGTTGAAATGTCACCAAGTAGTCAAGAGGTAGGACTTCTCAATAACTTTTTCCTCTCTTTGACTTTATATTACTTTACATATTGCAATACACTACCTGAACACCCGAATTAGTCCTGGTCACTGACCAGACCAAACAAACTATATCCCTAAAGAGTTTACTCACAAAGTGGGCAATTTTAATTGTCAGTGCTACCAATCTAGTCAAACGAGTTACCTGAGGTCCCATTGGCAACGCTGCTGCATATACCAGCCGCTAGGGGCCGCCGAAGTTTGGCCCGTGCTGTGCGGAGGTAATCTCACATTAGGCAAACATTTGGTCCTTTTAGGCCAACCCCCACTCAAAGATTTTTTGCTTTTGGATAACAGATTACTACTTTGGCATGTTTTTAATGTCTTTCTCCTGGAATTACACTGGATTTTGGAACATCTCTCCCAATTTTGACTACTTTGGACTCGCTATGGATAAGAGGCATGAAGATGTCGTCATCTGCTAGCGCCTCTGCTTCCATTTCATCTACAGCTTCAACGACCAAGCCTTCAACTGCTGGAGATGTTGGAACTCATCAATGCTACACGTCCTGCAAGCATAGGATGAGTGCCCTTAAACACGACCAGCATTCTCTTTATTTTTATGCACAAAGGTTCAGTTGTAGTGTCAGTCAAAGATGGGTTTAGGGGTTCAGTCAGTAGATCAAGAAGTGTTAGAATCAGAGTTATTCAAAAATGAGAGGACAGGTTATCAACCAGTATGTCTAGCCTAGGTTCTAGTCTTATGAATACTGGTCGTTTGGTTTGTCAGTTATATGCCCAAGGCAGGGGCAACTGACTACTTGTATGTTTGGTAGTCACTGGGTTCATGCTTGCTGCAAAGCCCCACTGTTGTAGAGGTGCATCTAGCCAATTAGCCTCACCCTACATAGATAAGATGAGTTGAGTATTGTCTAGAGGCAGTGTCTACCTCTACCTGTAGCACTTCTCTTAGGTAAGGAACATCAAGCGTTGTACCAATGGTATCATTTTCTGTTCTCCAACTCATTACCATTATAATGTTTTGGGATAGAGGGTACTCATATCCCACCTGTATGTCAATTTGGGATTCATGTATATATGTAACTTACTTGGTAAGTTACATATATAAAAATGACATTTTTGTACATACTTACCCAGAAATGATATTACTTTTAGTTTCTGCGTATGGCAACCCAATTCAAATTTCACGAGTAGAGCTTCAATTGCTCAGTGTAGGTATACAATGCTGTTCCCCAACATCAATACTAGGAACGACTAATTAGCTAAGCACTGCATTCTGTTTTCTGCTGCGCTTAACTAAACACCAAGTACTTACAGCAGCCTATTCTTATTTTCTGGTTATGTCACCGGATTTGGGTAGTGTTACACAACCACTGAAACGCATTCATAGCCTTCGAGTAGGATGAGTGTTGTTCTTTGTTTGTTTAATTCAGATTATCATCAAGCCAGATATTTGTATTCTCTGGGAATAGTTCTTGAATGTAACACCATTCAATTAGGCCAAATACTTTTGCATATATTTTTTACTTACCGGGCTTATGCTATGCACAGGTCATCGGTTAATAATTACCTTAAGTAATCTTGATTTTACATAATTCCTTTAGGCCGAACTTTTGTTTTTAGATTTTGTTTGCCGGCCATAGACTATTAGCAAGACACCGATAAATAATTACCTTGAAATAATTCTTGAATGTTATTCCATTCTGGTATCTCAAAATCTTTGCATTTATTATCTACTTACCAGGATTAGGCTACATGCAAGTTGCCATTTGAAAGTAAGTCATGAAGGTTGCATCATTCCCTTAGGTTATGCCTTTCTTTTGGGATTTTGTTTACCAGCCATAGGCTGTTATAGTTACAAGCTATTGGTAAATATAGATACCTTACAGTAATTTGTGACTGTTAAGACATTCTTTTAGGCCAACTGTTTGCATTAGGCCAACATATTTTGTTTTGTTTATCGAGCCTGCGACACTCATCACTTTTGTTTGCAGGGACTGAAAGTGTGGAGGTTGAAAAATAGTAAGGAGATAATGTTGTTAGTGTTTGGTTACGTGGGGTTTTGGGAGAGAAGGCTCACATGGCTTTGACGTACAGAAATATTTTCCTGGTGTCACGCAATTGTGAACATTTCACATCTTAACTACTAGCCTCCAGCTCACTTGGAGGACTGGAGCACAGGCCACTCGAGCCAGTGAGCGGGCACGTAGTTGGTTACTGATTTTGATTATACATACAGTAGAGCCCCGGCTCACGACCATTTTAGAACGTCGCCATAATCGGATTTCGCCACTAAATTTCCAATAAACTTTGTATCTGTGTTCAAACAAAAATCCGGACTCTGACCCCCAGACCATATGATGTTTGTAAACAAAACTGTTTCCGCCTGTCGCTGCTAGTTAGCGTCATCCAGTGTTACCAAATGTAGCATAATTTCATGTTTTTTAGCATAATTTGACCCAAGAATTGGAGCTTAGCATAAATTCTGTCATACTTAGGGTTCTAGTACAATTTTAGAATGTATTTTCACTAAATTTTAAATAACTGCAGAAAATTCCTCAATTTCATACACAGCTATAGTGAATATATGTATCTTCATAGTGAAATTGCCTCAAAAAGCCAGCACTAACAAATGAGTTGATTGCTAAGTTTGAACCCAACTAAGGAATGTTAAATTTTGTGTATAAATACCCACAGTGGCATAACAAACGGTCAGTAAAGTGTGAATAATGTTTTTTCTTCATGAATAAAGTCTGATTTTTTTCCTTTTTTAAGTTTTATTTTTTCAGTAGTCATCAAAATTTTAATTATGTCTGAAGTGATTTTCACACAATTTTCAAGAATTTATTCATTGTTTATGGGATCTGTTAAAGAAAAATGGTGTTTCAGTGGCATGATAATGATCAGTAATAAGTACGTATGTTTTTCTTCTTGAGTAGAGACTGGTTTGTTTGTTTTCCTTTTTATTTTATTTTTTTATTTTTCAGTAGATATCAAGATGTTATATTTGAAGTAATTTTCACACATTTTTCAAGTATTTATTAATTGCGTATGTAGGCTACAATAGTAATCCTGTTAATGTTGTCCAGGGCCGGTGCTGGGAACTGAGTGCCCAATTCAAGCTTCCTCTCTCCCTCAAAACTCCTACACTTCTTTACCCCTTCTTAAATGCAAGGTACGAGGTACAGTGCACAAAGACCTCTTTAGAATGTGCTTTGAAGGATTTAGAGCAAAACAACCTGTAGTGGAGGTTGTTCATTGCTGCCAGGTGTATCATGAGATAAAAAACACTACTGCTGGCTATCTATGTTCAAACATTTGGATATTGTTAATCTCTGAAATAATGGAAAAGTGTTTCCATGGCATCTCACGTTTTCCTTCTTCAAAATGTTTTTCACCATTCCCAACTCCAAAATAAACCTTAAATTTCATCTGTTCTCCTCTATATGAAAGTGATGAGGGAAAAAAAGATTTAATCAAGCACCCTTGCTTGCTTTTTTAGGCGTAGACCTAGTCTAAAAACAATGCTCACACATGAGGCACGCATTTCAGTAGCAAATGCAATACGTATTTAAGTGTTAGGTTTGGAGTGAAGGCAATGTTACGTACGTAGGTTACATGTGCGGTTCGGTAGTGAATGCAATCTTTAAGCTTTGTTAAGCTTGCTAGTAAAGAGGAGGTTAGCCATAGCTTAACTCAGAGAAGCCACTATGGTATACTATATGTGCGTAGTAATTAAGAAATTAAGCTGATGATTTTATGTCTACTGTAATATGTCAATGTTTACGTGTGAGATTTGGTAGTGAAACCACTGTTACATACGTAACATGCGGTTCAGGAGCGAACGCAATCTAAGCTTTTTAAGCTTGCCAGTAAAGAAGAGGTTAGCCTTAGCTTAACTCAGAAGCCGCTATGGTATACGTAGTAATTATTATAGAAATTAAGTAGATTCTTTTATGTCTACTGTAAAAATACGTCAACGTTTACATGTGAAATTTGGTAATGAAACCACTGTTACATACGTAACGTGTGCAGTTCGGTAGCAAACGCAATCTTTAAGCTTTGTTAAGCTTGCTGGTAAAGAGCAGGTTAGCCTTAGCTTAAATCAGAGAAGCCGCTATGGTAAACGTAGTAGTTATAGAAATTAAGATGATTGTTTTATGTCTACTGTAAAAATACATCAATGTTTACATATAAGATTTGGTAGTGACACCAGTTTACATATGTAACGTGTACGCGGTAACGAATGCAATCTGTATGCTTGGTTTGCAAGCGTCCTCGTAAAGAAGAGGTTAGCCTGAAATTAAACTCAAGAGATGCTGGTATCCAATGGTATAGTAATTATAGAAATTAAGAAGATTCTTTTATATGTACATATATATGTACCATGAACCATATTTATTTTCAAAGTCCAATAAGCTTGAAACCAGCCCTGATATTTGACAAAAATTTGCTGTCGTAGAAGACGCACCTTTTTTGTAATGATATTTATGAAAACAAAACTGTTAGTATGATAACATTTACTGAAAGATAATTTTAAAGTGATTTTGTATGCAGTATTACAGTCGACTCTGTATAAGATTTACCATGAATTAATACCAAATGTAAACGTTTCTAGGCTTATAGTGACGATATGGTTTGTTTACTACCATAGTCCCGCTATAAGCCACCAGGGCTGCACTATGGTCTGTTTACATCCTTCATGCCACAGCCTGCCGACTTAATGTATGCAATTTTTCGTAAGTTTTTGATAACAAATATGAATTGGGTTTAATTTTAACCCTATATGGCATAATGTTGACTAAGGTTTACACTAAAAAATAATGGATAGATCAATGTTGTTTTGAATTAACACATTGAAATTTGCTTGAGTTACTCCTTGCCATAACATTTTCTATGACACCTTCCATTTTCATCATTATTTCAGTCCCACCCATCCCTCAGCAAGGACAACTGTGGTTTTTTTTTACCTCCCTTAGCTTATTAGATTCTAACCAAAAACAAAGGTCTGTCACTCCCATACATAAGCATATATGTTCATCCAAAAATCACAGTGTATAAAGTAATCATGTATAATTACAATGATGACTTCATTAGCATTTTCTGAAATCTTAATTGACATGCTTTAGAGTGATGTTTGTTTGTTGCTCTGAAGCCACATTATGCACATTTGAGAGGTTATATCCATGTTACAAGGATCTTCCTAATTATTTCTAAAATTATAGTATGAATTAGAATGATATGGGGTTACAGTGTTACAGGAATTTACAAAATATGTAAAATAGTCAGATGCCAGTTTTTGGTAGTTAGTGTTATTATTCACCTATTATTCACTTGAGGCCAGTCCAGCTTGTCTTTGAGGCATATGCACTATGGTGTATTATGCTTGTAACGTTGAAGCAACATTGTGCATTTGCAGTGTAGTAAGTGTGTGTCTTTGAAGTAACATCTTTCACCTAAAGTGCAGTATTCTTGATTCAAAGGGGGCATATATGCCAAATCTCTAGCGCTGAATGCCCCTCGGCTCCGGCGCTTGCTTATGTGCCTCCAAAATCTTTTATAATCTAATCTAATCTATATGCATCTCTATATTATGGTGTGTTACAAAAAATGTTAGGCACATTTCTCTAGCCTAGTACTGTGAATTTTTCACCCACAGATATCAAATATGAATCCTTCATCTTTTTATGATCATGGTTATGAGGCAGGTAAACAAGGTGAATCTGAAGATGAAAATTTGGAGAGTGAAAATGATAATGATGAAAATGAACCTGAAAAAGATTTGGAAATCCAGATTTCAGAGGATGAAACAGAAGAAGATGAAGAAACTGAAGAGGAGGATTATCCAAGCACCTGTACTAAAGGGAAGAAAAGCAGAAAACCTGTTTGGAAGACAAAAAAGTCAGAAGATGTAGATTCTTTAGACAGATTTTATAGGACAAGTTTTTGTTGGTGATGGTAGTGTGAGGAGTCCTATAAAATATTTTGAAGAATTACTTGACAATACCATGGAAAAATTATTAGTTGATGAGTCAAACATATATGCAATGCAAAATGATCCTAACAAACCACTGAATTTGACAATGGATGAGTTTGAAAAGTTTACTGGTATGTTATTCATAATGAGGATAGTAAAAATAACAAGGACTATGTAGAATAGCATGTCCCTCAATTATCATGATATATAATAAATTCATGGGTGGGGTGGACCTCCTTGATTCCCTGTTAGGCCTATACAGAATTGGTCTGAGGTCCAAAAAATTGTACCACAAATTTCTCTGGCATTTTTTTTTATGTGATGCTAATACAAGCATAGCTTCTTTACATCAGAGACTTTGATCTGAGTGGTACTCCAGAAAAAAAGATAAACTTCCCCTTCTGAAGTTCAAGCTGGAAGTATTAGATTGCTTACTACTGAAAGGAAAGGTTCGTGGACCTAAAAGGGGAAGGCCATCAGTGAATGTAGATGACCTGTACAGAGCAAAAGCTAAAAAGGGCTCACAGCAAAAATAACAGCCAATCCAATAAGAACTGACATGATTGGCTATTTTCCTGAGTTTGCAGAGAAAAAGGGGCAATGCAAGTACCCAGGATGTACAGGAATATGCAAGGTTTTCTGCTGCAAATGTAGAGTGAATTTGTTTCACTCCCAGAACAAACTGCTTCCAAAAATTTCACATGTAACACTTTTTATACTGCATAAAACATTATTTAGAAAAGTTAACTATTCTGTGCATAGTGCTTTCAAAAGAAATAAATTTTTAGTAGCTGGTTTTAAAAGAAATTAATTTTTATTTGCGGTTTTCAGAGGAAACCATTTGTAAGAATTTATGCATTATGTCTACTTTCATAAAAGCGTTTTATCTTATCGTGAAGGGACTGTTTGCATCTATCAGAATATATTTGTACTGAAAAGATATTTAGTGTAGAAGTGTGTCCACATTTGTTTTTTAAAATGAAGTTTTATGATAATAAACAAAAAGATTTTTATACCAGAGAATTGCTAGTTCATTCTATGTTTAGCAGTAGATAAGTCATAATGAAGATGTATTTACATAATAAATTACTATATTATACAATTCATACGAGTTGCACCGATGTTGCCTGGGGGGCAAGTAGTGATATTTTATAATAGAAAACTAATAAATTGAAAAAAGTTATATGAAGGTTATCTCCATCAAATATCCAAAACATATTACCTAGGAAATAATTTTTCTGCTCAAAAAATAAAAAGCATGCAATATAGGTAATAGTTTATTAATTTACTGTAATAATTAAGACTTGCTTTTTCAATTGTTTGATTATGTTAGCAACGACGTTTTTTTTTTTTTAATGTCCTACCCCCTACTCCTACATTCTACTTACTAGTTACCTAGGTAGCCTATTGGCTCTCGGTCAACAATTGGTTGGAAATAGGCCAGTTTTCTTTATACTGTATATTGTATTTAAAATTAGAAATATATGTTTTTAAAAATGATAATTTATTTAACTCTTAACTTATTTAGTTGTAATTTACATGTAATTTATTGTATTAAAAGGCAAGGTTAGGGTAATAACTGGTGGTCAGGAACGGATTAATCCATTTTCAGTTTTTTCTTATGGGAAAACTTGATTCAGATCTCGAAATAATCAATTTCGACGCTCCTTCTGGGACAGATTAGCGTCATGATCCGGGGCTCTACTGCACTTTCAATTCCTGATAATTCTTATAGGTTATGATTTCTGAGTAGTCAGTTATTCGTAAATATTCTGTTATGTTAGAGTCGAATTTGCTTTGAGACTAATATGAAAACTACTTGGTGATATAAATACGTATATAGTTTTTTAGAAGGTTACGTTATTTGAAAATACATACATCTGAATTCATGAGAATAAAAGCAGTGTTTTTACATTACTAAAGTCTTATTGGCTTTGGTACTATAATGCAAAAACAACTTGTTGATATAAAATTATTATTATTATTATTATTATTATTATTATTATTATTATTATTGAAAGATATTGCTGCATCCACTGCATTCAACTTGTAAATAGTCTTCTCTATTTTTCTAATAATAGCTTTCTCTCTGCTACTACAACTGGCGAGTATTGCGCCGATATTACTCATCAGGAGGAGTCAATTTCAGGGATAATGGTTACAAATTTATTTATTTGTCACAGTAAATGAACATATAGGTCAAAATATATGTTAATCTAGTGGTCAACGTTTCTCTCAGTATCATCTGAGCATGATCACGGCAGTGGGTCGAAGTAGACTGTAGGTGCTGTCAAGATCTACTCAATATATAACGGCAGGTCAGCAGGGGGTCAACCGCTAGCTGTGTTTTCATTGGCCGGTGGCGCAATGCGCTCCCACCATTGAACGTTGCGCTGTTGCAGCCTGGCAGACCGTCGAGACTGGGGCATGGCTTCCCTGGGCGTTGTGTCACGACGGCTCGCGATGTCATTGGCTGCTGGGCTGCTAGTCTCATCTGGTATTCTTTGATCGGGGGTGTCGCTCGGTCTGGTATTACTTGTATTATTTATACACATAGGTCTCCTTAAGTTGGTGGGGAGGAAAAGCACTTCCTGCGTCTTATTCAATGAGAGCTTCTCTTGCTGTATGAGGAGTGTCTCGAGCAGTCGCAAGCGTCGCTGGTCAGGAGCCCTCCCTATTACGTATCTTGATATTCTTGATAATACCGTTGCGGGAGATAGCTTCCTGGTGTGCTGTCATGATATGGTTTTTAAATCGCTCCTTCTTGTACGTGGCAGGAAATCCTCTTAGACAGTTCATAGAAGTCATACCAACGTAAGAGCCGGGACATCCATGGATGGGCATAAGAATTGGTAGACTACATTCGACTGTTTCAAGAGGTCTCTTGCTGGGGGGGTCGGGTTGTTCTTCATAATAAGGTCCCGGGTACGTTGATTTTGCTAATAAATTACAAGTTCGAGTTCCTTGTCGGCTTCGGTAGGGGTCACATTCTCTTTGATTATTTTTCTCAAAGCATCCACGAAGATGCTTTGAGAAAAATAATCAAAGAGAGAATACCAGATGAGACTAGCAGCCCAGCAGCCAATGACATCGCGAGCCGTCGTGACAGAACGCCCAGGGAAGCCATGCCCCAGCCTCAACGGTCTGCCAGGCTGCAACAGCGCAACCTTCAACGATGAGAAGTGTCTTGAAGCAAAAACTTCCTTCAACCAATGGCAGGAAGCGCATTGCGCCACCGGCCAATGAAAATGCAGCTAGCGGTTGACCCCCTGCTGACCTGACCTGCTATATATTGAGTAGATCTTGACAGCACCTACAGTCTCTCCAACCCACTGCCGTGATCATGCTCTGATGATAGATCCTTGGACACTTTTTCCTTGGGTCCATGTGGTGGCTGCCCAGCAGGTGGTATAGCTCATCCAGTACCCCTGGCAGGTCAGTTTGTGTCTAGTCTAAGATGAAGGTATGAAAGTAGAGTGAATGAGATGACCAGTCTTTCTTCTTTGCTACTTTTCTAACTACTCCTTTACCTACGGGCAGTATGGAGGAGAGTACCATCATGAGCTGGAACGGACTAGATGCAGGTGAGGGGGACAGCCATACTGTAAAGATAATCTAGAGTGTAGGATACTTTTCAGTAGCAACACACTCCTCTCAATAATAGGAAAAGAGTGGGACTATTGGCATCTATACCCGTGACCTGGTATAGATGCCAATAGTCCCAGGATCTCACAAGTTTGTTATTAATTTTACCGGTTTCCAGCTTGGGGCGCTAGTATTATCCTAATGTTTAATTACCTCAGTTTGTTAGCTATGAAAAATACAAATTGGTTAAAAATGTCATTTTGTACATATCCAGTAATTATATGATCGGAGCCCACCCGCCTCCCGTCTGATGGACATATGCATAAAACAGAATGAAGTGTTTAGCTAATTCAATCCTAGTATGTTTTGCCTACACTGAGCAATTGGAGCACTACCCAGAAAATTTGAATTTGGCTGCTATATGTGGAAGCTAATAGCCATATGATTTCTGGGTAAGTATATACAAAACCTTATTGTATTATAAAAATATTTTTATTATAAAATTAAGTTTTTATGTAATTACCAAGTAGTAATTACAAATCAAAGCCCTCCTTCCTCCCCTCATATGGGAAAAAGGTGAAAACAATTGAAATCCCTGCTGAAGTTGTTCCTCTTACCCTGAAAGTGGGCGGGCTAGTTACCTACGCCGATACTAGTGCTGCTGCAATTTTTTTAATTTTTAAGCTGCTGGCAAGTGAAACTGTAAGCAATGTAATTGTGTGGTAAGTATATAAAACTTCATTTTATCATGAAAATGTCATTTCCTTAGCCATTACTTAGGAGAGGGCCGTCCCAAGGGACCTTTAAAAATTGCTCGAGTGTGCTGCACAACTCAAGAGTGTAGGTATTAGCTCTGGATGGTACCAGAGCTTTAGATTTAATCAAGATGTTCACACAAAATCTGCCGTTAACTGGGTTACAGATTGATATATGTTTGTTTTATTACTCTTGAGCCTGGAACATAATTAAACTGTACAATTGGTTTGAATCTTATCCCAGAAAAAATGTTTACTTAATATGGTATCTGGTTTTAAGTTTTGTAGTTGTTGATTTTGTGACAATATTGTACCCTATATAAGCTAATTAATAGGTTTAGATGATTAAATCAGCATTTGGATATTTTACTCTGTACTTAAGATACTTTCACTGACAAGTTCATTGAATGTTGGGTTTGAAAGTGTGTATTTTTTTCACAGGCTGGTCAGTTTCCCAAGTATATATTCTTCGTTCCAGCTATGTGTGACATGTTAGCCACATCAACCATGTATCTGGGCTTGACCTTGACATATGCCAGTTCATTTCAGATGTTGAGAGGTTTGTATTTTGCAGATAATAACCTAAGTATTTAATATGGAAATGAATTTAAACCAAGTTTATGTAATTCTCCCCAGTTTATAGTACTTACTTTTTTGTATGAAACGTAATCTTTAATCAAAAAGAAAATCTTACAGTAAATATTACTGTTACCTGTCCTTTATTATTCAAATTTAGTAGTGCTCTAGAGAACACTCTTTGATGGGTTGCTTTTAAATCTTCATAGTAGAAAGTATTTCTTCTCAGTTGGTAGACATAAGTTCCAAATAAAGAGAATTAATTTGTGCCATTTTGAAAAGCTTTTGAAATGTTGGATGTAAGTTACATAGATGAGTTTTTGCTTTTATTTAAAAAATACAGACTCATAATCTTCTTAACATTTAAATGCAATCCCTATAGTTAAGGGAAAGTGCTGTCGGTGCAACCTCATGTGGCACACTGTAGGCATCAGTAAAAGGTGCTTGCTGCACCTCCATTCCTGCTTGCCCCTTTCATCAGTCATGCTGTCCAAACTCTTACTTCTTTGTGCAACTGTGTGTTTGCTCCCTGTTCTACCTTAAGATCTTTATACTCGATTTCCTTGCTTTTCAGGACCTCGAGCTCCTCCTTTTTACTGTCTTAAGGGCCCCAGTACTTGGCTTGACAACCTGATTTATAAATAATCATTCATCACCTTAAATGCCAATTACCATGGGTTCCACACCCTGCTAATCTCAGCATGTGCAGTGGGGTTTTAGAGGTCATGGAATTATATTCTTGCTTATGACATTCACCAGGGATGTCTCTTTCTCATATAGTCACTTTTTGTAATTAAAATTTATCCTATGAAATTTTTAATGAATAGAATTTACTGTAGAGTAAATTTGATTATGTGGCTTTTGTTGTATTACATACTGTGTAATTTTTTCAAAAAATATATATTTTTCATTTTAGTGCTGTAATTTGTATTTACTGGCCTTCTGTCTGTGGCATTTCTTGGTCGCAAGCTCCGTTACTACCACTGGATTGGTATCTTGTCTGTCATTGCTGGTCTGGTTGTAGTTGGAGTATCAGATTTCTTGGGAAATACAGCAGAAAGTGAATATACTCTTAATGGTATTATCACAGGTAGGTTCTTTTCTATTTTTGTTAAGTACAGTACACAGTATACAGTATGCTAGGCAGTATTTTTATGCTTCTAAAGCCAGTCATTTATACAACAATGAATAGAATATTGTTAGGAGGAACTATACACAGGACTCAAAAAGAAGAATAGGTATAGAATCATATAGTTGCTGTTGAGTATTTTTATCCTTGTTCAATAGAAGTCCAAGAGAAGCTTGTGAAAATCAGGTCCATACAAAAAAAAGTTCTTCAGAATTATTGTCCTAGTGGTGAGCTATAGTCCAAAGTTTTAATTTCATAAATCATAAGGAAACTAATATAAATTTTGAAATATTTTGGCATCCTGCTCACTTATGTAAAAGAGAAATAAAATACAGACAGTACACCTTTAACTAGAATATATCCATTGCTGTCATTGATTGCTTACTATCTCTAAGAACTATAAAACCCATCATTAATAAGGGGGGGGCTCTCAAACCTCAGGAATTTCTTCATAGGCTCGAACCTAAGAGTCTCATATATAACATTACAGTTTTTCAGTTAATGTTTGTGGATTTTTCCATTTTTGTCAAAATTTTCCAAATCTATAAATAGAAAACATATAGCTTATTGTGAAGTTAAATCTGAAGCTAAAATAGTGAGAACTGTGGTGTAGATCCATCATCTACCAGACAATGTTCAGACCTGTGTTTTCAGGCGGAACTATTCTGCGGAGCTGGACCACAGATTCCCGGGGGACCTGGTTCTAGGAATAGAGCTCTTAGCATTCTGTCCAGTTTGCCCAAGATGTGATTAAGATGGGGATAATTGTATTATCGTAATACTCTTAGTCCTAGCAAGTGGGTTTTGCTTACACTTCAGCCATACTAATCGTGTTATGCTATCCCCTTTTGTGGTAGGGTAGGGATGCAGACATTTGGGAGTCATTTCTCACTTGTGCCATTGGTGGAAGATTTAACTTCACGTAAAGCCAATGATATCTTTTCAAGATTAATTTTTTTTTTCTCCAATATTTTATGATTAGTGAACTTGAAATTTGAGTATCCCTGGGCCCCATGATAAAAAAAACTGTGGCACAGTTGATGACTATTGGCACGTCACTCGATCTCCTTGGTACAGCTTCAAACAAGGAAAAGATTACAAAGGAACACCCTTGGTCCAAGTAAAATGACAAATCCAGAATACCCTTAGGGTGCACAGAAAATTCAAACATAGAAAAAAAAAATCATTGTAAATTCCAATATAAAATGGCCATTTTGGTAGGTAAAACTCAAGAAAAATCCACTAAAAATGTTTATACATGGTTTTTTAACCCTTAAACGCCGACTGGACGTATTTTACGTCGACATTTTTTGTCTCTCGGGTGCCGACTGGACGTATTTTACGTCGACATACAAAAGTTTTTTTTTAAATTCGCGGAAAAATACTTTTAGGCCTACCAGCCGAAAACTCTTGAATCATGCGCCTTGGGGATGCTTGGAGTTCACGGATCAAGGTGTTGTTTTGTTTACAATCGTTACGCAGGCGCGCAAGCGTGAATTTCTTTCTTGCCGCACTAACAAGTATCTGTGACACATCTCGGAAATTATTTCGTCACTTTCACATAATTTTTGTACCATTTTAAATTAGCCATTACATGGAGTATTATATATGAAAATGTGTGCATTTTTATGTAGAACACAACTAAAAAATACTCATGATTGTAGCTTTTATCAATTTTAAGATATTTTCATATAAATAACGATAAGTGCCAAAATTTCAACCTTCGGTCAACTTTGACTCTACCGAAATGGTCGAAAAACGCAATTGTAAGCTAAAACTCTTATATTTTAGCAATATTCAATCATTTACCTTAATTTTGCAACTAATTGGAAGTCTCTAGCACAATATTTCGATTTATGGTGAATTTATGAAAAAACTTTTTCCTTACGTCCGCGCGGTAACTCTTCCGAAAAAAATCACACATGCAATTGTGGTAATGTTTGCACCATTTTAAAAATTAGCCGTTACATAAAGTTTTATATATGGAAATGTGTGCAATTTCATGCACAACTACAACTAAAAACAACCCATGGTTGTTTGCTTTTATCAATTTTGAAATATTTTCATATAAAAAATGATAAGTGACAAATTTTCAACCTTCGATCAACTTTGACTCTACCAAAATGGTCAAAAAACGCAATTGTAAGCTAAAACGCATATATTCTAGTAATATTCAATCATTTATCTTCATTTTGCAACAAATTGGAAGTCTCTAGCACAATATTTTGATTTATGTGGGAATTCATGAAAAAAAATAACATTTTCTTTACGTCCGCGCGGTAACTCTTCCGAAAAAATCATACATGCGATTGTGGTAATGTTTGCACCATTTTAATTAGACGTTACATAATGTTTTATGTGTGAAAATGTGCGCAATTTCATGTAGATTACAAAAAAAAAATTTGATGGTGTACTTTTCTCATTTTTGAAATATTTGCATATAAATCACGATAAATAGAAAAAAAACCACATTCGGTCAACTTTGACTCTACCGAAATGGTCGAATCTTACAGTCTAGTAATATTCAGTCATTTATCTTTATTTTGAAACAAATTTGAAGTTTCTAGCACAATATTTAGATTTATGGTGAATTAAAAAAAAACAAAAAAAAAAAACTTTCCTTCCCTCCGTGTGCGGATTCTCCGCCACAAATCTCCGAATACGTACGTCCCATTCTCGGAATATTTGCTCCGTTTCATATTAGGCATTTCCTAGAGTTTTATATATTGAAAATGTGCGCAATTTTCATGTAGAATGAAACGAAAAATATTTTGAAGGTTATAGCTTTTCTTATCCGAAATAATTGCTATATATATATATAAAAATTCGACATTCGGTCAACTTTAACTCGTCAGATATGGTCAAAAACTGCCATTGTAAGCTAATACTCTTACAGTATAGTAATATTCAATCATTTCTCTTCATTTTGAAAGAAATTGGAAGTCTCTAGGACAATATTTAGATTTATGGTGAATTTTGAAAAAAATATTTGTTTACGTCCGCGCGTTACAAATTCATGCATTATTTTTTTTGTGATAATATTTTCTGTGTGTTGCTTTTATCGTTTTACAATGTGTTTATACCAAAATGATCGAAATTTAGTGTACATTACAACGAAAAAAAGTACTTATTACCTATAACCGTTTTGCGCACAGCGCGATTTGAATACATTATATATGAAATTTCGTTTTTGTGCTATCATATATCGCATTATTATATATGATAATGAATAATTTTCTTCATTTCTGATGGTTGCATACTAAACTTCAGCCAATGACAAAAAAAGGAGCCAAAAAATGAACTCTTAATCTTGAAAACTAGCGCGCTGTGATTTTTGAAAAAAATATTTTCATACAATCACTTACCTGTCAGATATATACATAGCTAAGACTCCGTCGTCCCCGACAGAAATTCAAATTTCGCGCCACTCGCTACAGGTAGGTCAGGTGATCTACCGGCCTGCCCTGGGCGGCAGGACTAGGAACCCATCCCCGTTTTCTATCATATTTTCTCTGTCGCCGGTGGTATCAACATTGTTGTTATTACCTCCTGACTTAGATTCATTTTTCAACCTTTGATCAACGTTTTTTTCGGCTTTTTGGTGACGTATTTGGATCGTTGTTTTGGCATTCGCTACTGTGGACTGTTTTTGGAATAACTCTTTTGGATTTTTCTCAGTATGTCTGATTCTAATGTGAGTGTGAGAATGTGTGTGAATGTAGCTGCAGGGTGAGGATACCGAAGCTTCGGTTGATCCTCACACTGTATGCCGTAAATGTAGGGGGGTTCAGTGTTCTGCTATTAATACTTGTAAGGAATGCGAGGGATTGAATGCAGAAGAGTGGAAGACTTTGACTTCTTATTTGAAGAAGTTAGAGAGGGATAGAGTTAGACGGCTGAAAGGTGTGAGTTCAAGGCCTATTGAGCCTTTCACGGATAATTCTAATCCTACTGATGTAGATTCTCCCTATATATCTCATTCTCAGAGTGCTTTTTCGGATTCGGCATCGGAATCGCCAATCTGAAAGCTACTATTAGAGACATGAAGTCCAAGATGGCTGACTCCAAAGGTAAGGCTAGTGATAGTGAACATTTCAGTGAAGTGAGTTCTCTCAGTGTTGTGGAGGGGGCGTTTGATCGTCCCTGCGACGCTCCCAGGCCTAGACCTCTTCCAAGCTCCCATGCCCAGAGGAGAAGGAAAGTCGAAAGCCTTAAGGAGGTCGTGGGGAATCCCCAACGGTCAGACGTCCCTTCAGCTAGCTCTGCTTCATGGCAGGCGGCTCAAGGGCGCTATAGAAAAAAGCGTCCTTCGCGAGTGTTTCTCGTCCTCTCCCTCTCCCTCACCTAAACGAGGGTGGAAGGAGTCGAACTTATCGAGACCGCTGAAGCGTCATATGAAGCCCGACATGGATTCGAGCCCAGAGCGCTTCTCAGATGACGCTCCGTCTGCTATTAAGAAAGCGAAGGTGCGTCAGCGTCACCTGACGCTTGTGCGGAAGTACCCCCTTCATTCTTCTTCCCGAGTGATGACGAAAGGCGTCATGCACTAGACGTGGAGAAGCGTCAAGAAAGATAATTATGGCGGTTCAGGAACAACTGTCATCTCTTGTGGGAGTTTTAGCGCCCCGTCGGAAGGACGTGACGCTTCCGATTAAGAAGTCTCGTCCTCTCTCACCTGCTCGAAGAGAAGCGTCAGACAGACGTGAAACTGCTAAACGTCTTGCAGAAGCTTCGAGTTCGAGAGCTAGAACGGGGGCTTACGAGAGTTTCGTAAAGCCAGTGAAACGTAAGACGTCTTTTAGAAGTGAAGCGTCATTCCAAGCGGATCTTAGACGTGACGCTCCGTCCAATATTGTGACGCCGAGTAGGACGCCTTTAGAGAGCGGAGCGTCTTCCAGGCGCGAAGCGTCATCAAGACGTCAGCAAGAGACGTCAGCCATGACGCTCGGAGAACGGGAAGCGTCATACAAGGCGTCTTCTAAAGTTCAAGAGAAGCCGGAGCTTGTGACGCCTTCCAAGTCTTTTTAAAAACGGGAAAAAAGGAAGAGTATCATTCCCTTAGCCCCTCTCCTATTAGGAGTTTGTCTCCTCCAGAAGAGGAAAGTTCGAGAAGGAGAACGGAGACTCAGATATATCCCGAGTTGGAGGAAAACTCGGATGATGAAGATCATGGAAGAGAGGGTTTGTCCAACTATAAGGTTTTGACTACCCTGCTTCTTGAGGAGTATGGAGACGAGTTGACTCCTGCTGCTCCTCCTTCTCCGCGCTCGCTCTTTTCCAGTGCTAGGACGAAGAAGCCCTCGTCTTTTCTAAAAATGAAACCCACCATCTCGATGAAGCGGGCATTACACGCCTTAGACTCATGGATGAAGTCTAAGAAAG
>NC_087213.1:11753259-11822534 GCF_015104395.2 Macrobrachium nipponense | reverse complement strand
AATATTTGAAAGTCTATCAAAACGTGTAAGTTCCAGTGAATTCAAACCATTTTATTTCTTTCCAATATTTAGATTTCGTTAAAAAAAATCAGCTTACAATCGATCCCAAAAACATCACAATAAAAACACACGTTCTGTTTTCTGTATAATAATAAATTGACTACAATGGCGACTTTTATCAAGAACATCCTTTACTTTTCTTCTCAGATGGATTGGAACCTCCGAAGGATGATGATACTATGGGTACTCCCCCTCCTCCTGCCAAACAGCTGTTGTTTCGCGACTGAAGCTTCAGGTAACAAGAAATTCTGTCATCTTTTTTATATTAATATAAATATTCCCAAGCTTGCTAATCCAAACTGGAGGGTAAGTTAAGACTTCACTCATTTACAGAGTTGACTGACAGCTTCAAATGCAAAATGATGATCAAACCGAACCATATTGAATGCAGTAAGGGAACCTTTATCTGCTTAACCGTCGAGCGATTAGGTTGGGATGCGAATTCGGCCCCAGCTACTTTTAATTCACTGGGCTTTACTCCGTTCATGGTGCACGCTCCTGTCAATGAGATCACCTTGTAGCTGGATGAAGCCTGGTTCTGACGGTTTGGAAATTGAATGCAGTCAAGTTTGTAAAGCCAAGAAATTGACAACCTATTTGTTTGTAGATTTTTCAGATGGAATTATATGGCGTTACAGATGTCGCTTATAAATATATCAGCTAAATATTTCCAAAAGTAAAGTGCAAGAAAATTTCAACCTTCTCTGAAGCTTTATCAAAGATTTTCTCGAATTTCTTCTGGGAGTGATAAGAATGAAAAGGCCCAGTTTTTTTACGTGGCAATGAACCAGTTGATTACCTACCAACGGGACTTAAAGCTTATTGTAGGATCCGGACCACATTATATCGAGAAATTAATTTCTTTCAGCAGAAATAAATTTCCTGATTCCACGCTAGCAGAGCTTGGAATCGAACTCGGGACTACCGATTCGGTAGGCGAGCACGCAAACTACTCGTCCAACGAGGAACTAGGTACAGTGAACTAATGTAAGATGAAGTTATGTACTGTGGGATGAGATTAGGAAATGGTAGATTAATGTTAGGTTAGGATAATTTTATTGGGAACTAAATATTCTGCACTTTTTTTATAGCCCAGATACGAAGATGAGGATATGAAGAAAGAAAAATGGGTTTAGCCACGAAGGGATTGGCATACTCTCTAAATGAATAACCAAATTAGTATATCATCTTAACAGACTTTTGGTATTTCGGAAAACAACATTTTCTTGATCGAATTTTTCATTAATGAGATTCCACTGAATTTGGTGAATGGGTTTGAATTGTGTGCGAACAAGACTAGTCAAGATGTGAACAAATAAGTAATAGTTGCAAAAAATTCAGAAGTTAAGTTTTTTTCTTTTTACACGTTTCATATTTTCTCTTACAGGGCGTTTTTCAAGAGACGTAGCGCAAGATGAGGGCGGTGATCAGTATGACTACCAGTACGACTATCAGTATGACTGGGATTATAATTACGAAGAGGAGCGACAACAACTGGACTTTGGAACCATCCGGCAAAACCAAATCATATCGCTGAAGCCTTCATGTAAATATATCATGTATTTTTATGAAAAGATTCTTTCAAATAGTACTTCATCATCTGCGAATGAATCTCCAGACAGTTCATTCTCTGTGAATGAACTTTCAAACAGTTCTTTGGATGTAAGTGAATTGTCGAGCAGTTCAGCCCTTGATAAGGAATCCTCCAATAGTTCATTATCTGGTAGTGAAGAAGATATCTCTTATCACCGCAAAGACGGGGCCACTAAATCTCACAAGAAAGGTAAAACTAGCGTTAAGCAATCAAATAATCAAGAAAACTGTCTACGCGCGCTTATTGAGAAAGAACACTTGCAGGCTCTCACTTCGGAATACGTTTCCCGGTGCAATTATGAGAAGTCGTTTGCAGAAGTCATGAACATGAGTCATGTTCTTCTTTTCTCTGCCATCATCGGCCCAAATTCCACTGCCATTTGCATTCCCTTCATAAAATCTTGCACAGATCAAAGCTGTGAGTCTCAGGTCTCCCAGTGCAACGAAGCGAGTGCTGGAAACCAGGACAGTGGTTCGAAAGCTGTCGGACGTTTGTCTGATAAAAACGCCTTTAATGTACCCAGACAAGTAAGGTCCTGTCCCGAGAAGATTTTCCCTGAAAGCAATGATATTGCTGAGGTTAACAGCCCTATTGCAGTCATCCTTGCCTCACTCTGGAGTACTGATACGTTATTAGCACAGTACTGTGAGGCCCTTTTGTGCAGTTCAAGGATATACGATTTTTGGATATTCTCCACGTTGACTGTCATCCTGAATTCAACAGACACAGACACTGCATGCCTCAGGGAAGCTTCAAGAAATTCTGCCCTTCCAAATAACACTGAAAGCTTTTCTATCGACATTAGCCACACAGGCAAGCACTTGCTCTTTCTGGTAGGAAACATAAGCCAAGAAGATGATCTTAAAGTGCAGTACCTAAGTTACATCCAGTTTGCAAAGAATTATGATCCTGAAGCTGTGCGTTGTTGCACTATGTATACTGAACACTCTCACTTCGACAGAATTCTTATGTATTGTTTCAGTTTGGAAGAAAGTTGTCAGTCCCTGCCATTTTTGTGGAGAGCCATAGAAGCCAATTCTCATAAACAAGAGGAGCTTTCCCGTAACTACATTGTTATGAGACCTGATGTGGTGCACCTTAGCCTCACAAAAAGTTTAGCTCCACTTATCAGAGAGTTTCCAAGTTTGGACCATAGCAAATTCGACCTAATTAACGACAATTCAAGTATGGCAAAGCTTTCAAATATTAATGTTTACAAGGATTTCATAAACTGGGATTACAATTATACAAGATTTGAAGATTATGAAATATGGGTAAACAAAATAAAGTCACAGTCTATCAATGATATGAAGATGGTTATTAAAGAATTAAGGAACAATTATTTTGAATGTTCAGCAACAAAATATTATTACTTGTGCAAAAAGGAACATGTCTTCTTTATATTTGTACTAGAAGACTGCATTTCAACGTTTTCTGTTAGTGACGAAATTGTGTTCTTATTGGTAAACCACTACTTAAGTCAACGGGTCGACTCAGGGTATCTGTGTCAGAACCACAGTTCAGTCATATCCACTACTGGCAATGAAGCTTACACAAATGGCCATGCGATGCATTTCATGATTCTTCCTTCTGTCATGCACCAAGGAACGGTCTTCGAACCTAAGACACTCTATAAAGGTGAATTTGAAATTCAAAACACATCTAGTATAAGTTTTGAACATACACCTTTCAGTAATTATGAGATACAGATAAGTAAACTGAACCTAGATGATAAAATTCTACCACCCACCACACAGCCTTCAGTAGCAGATGTAGAGTCTTTCACAGTGATGACAAAATTGTTCATCTGGGCAAATGTAAACAACAACACTCGCTGTATTCAAGATGTAATTGATGGAAAATTTTCTTACAGGAGAAATGTTTCTGAAACAATCTTCTACCTTGTAGGACCTGTTTATGATGATCCTTCAGAGTCAAAGTGTCTGCTAGATCTCTCTTACAAAGACCTACTCATAGACAAGGACGTTCACAGTTTAACTACGAACAAATTTTGGCCAACGTGCTTCACCAATATGCTTATGGCTATAAATATAAATGGAATTCAAGTTGCTGACTGGGATTATCTTCCTTTTGGTTGTAAAGTGCAAGAAATCTTATTACTCTGCCTTATGATCGTTATTATATTAGTGACTGTCATTGGAAATCTCTTTGTGATGGTCATCATAGTAGCTTCTGGTCTGATACAAAAACAGCCCTTCTTGATTCGTTTTTCTCTTTGTGTGTCAGATTTGCTAACAGGTGTAATTCCCTCTTCTTTGGCAGTTTTTGATTCTGTTGGATTAATGACTGGCTGGTTGTCACTTACTGACTTGAGTCACAGTGACACTCTAATTTACTTTGCCGAAAAGACAATGGAACAGTCGGAAGGTTTTCAGCAGTTGAGGTTCGAGAGACGAGGCTTTTATCACGTGTTCAGTAGCATCATTATGAGCGTTTCAATCTTTGTCTCCATTTTCTCACTGAGCTTAATAAGCACCGAAAATCTGTTGGTCATAAAGAGGCGGCCCCTTAAGAGATGGCAGGTGAAACTTGCGATTGGCATATCATGGTTCTTAGGGATTGCTTTCTCCCTGTTAGTGCAGTGGAGAGAAGACGGCTGGTCAGCTGTTGCCTATTTTGACCCGATAACTAAGCTCACTTTAAATATCGGGGCGGCTGGTTCAAAATTATCATCAGTTACATTTTACATCAAAGTGGTTCTCGCTGGTATAGGCGGTGCTTGTGTCCTCATTCTTACATTAATCTCAATTATTACCTTCCGGTTTCAAGAACGTCGCACGCAGAAAAAAATGCCAGTTCATCAGTCAGGGCGTCAGGATAATGTCAGGCAGACAACCATCATTTTTTTCTACATGGTTGCACTTTATGCACTGGCCTCTGTCCCTCCCCTGCTGGATATCCTGTTAGATTTCTCCTTCTCACACCCACTTCTTCATTTCTTTTGTTGGTGGATCTTCATGGCTGGTTCCTCATGGAACTGGATCATCTACGCTTATAAAGGGAAAACGTTTAAAAGTGCAACTAAGAAAGCCTCCAAGAGGGTCCAGAGAATGTGCTGTGGAAAATCCTCAGTGGATTTAGAGGACAAACGCTACAGTATAAGCACTACAAGATGAGCAAGAGCCTTGGAAAGGTTATAGTCTGATGTTCTTTTAGCAGCAAATTCTCACAAAGCATACATTGTTTCTATGGTGTTTTTACGTTGCATGGAACCAGTGGTTATTTATCAACGGGACCAACGGCTTTACGTGACTTCCGAGCCACGCCGAGAGTGAAGTTCTATCACCAGAAATTCACATCTCTCACTCCTCAATGGAATGGCCGAGAATCGAACCCGCGACCACCGAGGTGGGAAGCAAACACCATACCAACCACGCCACTGAGGCGTTCACAATGTCCTAAATGTTGCTTGGAGAGCTATTTCACTTCTCTTTCCATGGTGGTCTGTTGCTTGCTTGGTTTACTAATGGCACCGAAATGCCATAAACTTTCAGGTAGTGGCATATTTTTCCTACTGAGCCACCATCATCATCTAAATCTTTCGTCCACAATAAAGATCCTTGCTCTGGTTACATCTCTCCTTCAAGTGCATCGGATAAATTTCCCATGAAATGATGTAGGAGATAAGGGGTATCTACCATTTGTCTTTCAGAAAAATGCCCTTGGCAACAATCATTCTTCCACTGAACGCTGCTGTTTGGCCTCTTGCGTGCTTACAGTAAGCATTAACTGTCTTCCTCTGTATAATGTTCCTGACGAGAATCTAAAAGAACACATCCTGGCCTAGAACCAGCAAATGCTGCCCTTATATATAAAACTGCTTTGCTAAATTGCGGTGTCCTGGTTTTCCCTCACATAATATTTTGTTATATATTTTAAATGTTTATTTGTCAATTTTGGAAGCCGAAATGTCCTTAAAAGAACAATCAGACATAGTTGAAGACCATTGAATTGGCCTCTTGTATTGGCCTCTTGGGAGACTGAGTGTTCACTGCAGGAGAGCAAGTACCCTGGAAAACTTTGTTATATTTTCATTTCGGTAAAGCGGCAAACATATATCAAACATCTCACTCAAGTTTGAATTCAAACTCGCCAGAAGACTGAGAAGGCCAGCAGCAAGAGCATGCACCACAAAGAATTCGAAACATCCAAGTGGCCTAAAATTTTGTGAATGTGATCAGTGGGAGATACAGACCAATTGATAAAAGACAGGCGTATGTTTGTTTGCAGTGTTCTTAGACAGATTTAGAACAATACTCATTACTGAATGATTGTGAATGCGAAACACTTTCTAATTACAAAAAACATGCGAATATTGTAACCTGAAGCAAAAGTAACAGATAAGAAAATTCCTCTCTGTATCATGGTGAGCACCATGAATTCTTACAGCTTCTTCCAAACAACCCTGAAAGTCTCCAAGGACTTTTGACAGCCTCTTTCTAGAAAGTCCCAGTGGTTCTGTTGCCATTTTACCGGGAGCAAGCACGCACAGCTATATACTCAAACTTCCTGCCATAACTTCCAAAATGTTGAAGTTCATCACTATGGCTCAATCATAAATGGCTGCTCAAGGTGCCAGTGCTACTAAACCATGTATAACCCACTTCTCTTCAGCTTCCACAGACAGGCCTCTCTAATCCTGTTTCCTAAGACTTTACTCTCTTCCCTTCTTATATTTCCAAACAATAGTTTCCCTGGAATTCGACGGCAAACTGTTCTTTTGCGTTGACCTATCCTGCAGAGGGGGTTCCCATTTACCTGGGTTTGAATAACCACAGAAGCTGCCATATCCGAGACTTCCATAAATGTCCCTCTCTGGAACCAGTGTATCACGACGAAGATTCCAATATAACAGAAGTTTTATCGTTTTGAGGGGAAATGTGTAATATAATTATTCATTAATTTTAACTAATATTCTTAGTATTACTATTATTATCTTTGTTATCATTATTCCATTAACTTGTTAGGCAATTCCGAAAAATAGGATACTAACGTATGAAAAGATATCGACGAGGAAAATACATAATAAGTAAATATCCCAAAGAACAAACGAATGTAATTAATGTCATAATTGTCATAACGAACTAGCAAAAGACGGTCATAAAGGCTGCTGTAAGTTCTGTCGTCTTTAAACGAGTGTATTTATTCATATTTTATTCAATACCATTCCTATTATAGTACTCATGTTCTAAATGTATGTTAGAATATAAGTTTTTGGTAATCATGCCAAAACTTTTCCCCGTTTTGTAATAAAATCTGTATATTTTTCTATCATTATTTCAGAGTTAGGCATATCGTGTAAATATATCATGTAATAATAAAGATGCTACTGGCTTCTTCCTGATCTTCATACCTCAAATAACAACAGTTGTATTTGCTGTTATGAAATAATTAGTGTGCTACTGCTATGACAAATCTCATTTCAGCATGCGCTAATAAAATTTGTATCACACTTTCACAATAAATATGAGACCGTCTATCATGTTTTTTTTAAATTATTAAAATTCATATTTTCTATCTCGAATTAGATTGTACTGTGTAATGTACTACAGTAACACGGATGGCACCCGATTTTATTTCTCCTCAAACGAAGTCGGAGTTACAAATTAGAAATTAATGACGCTTTTATCAAAATTAAGGAATGAATAAAATTTAGGCAATTAAAATTACACGAGAGAAAAACTGAATTTATGTTGGAGGAGGGACAAATAACTTAAGAAACCTTCTTGGTTTTGGGCTAAATATAAATGGTAATCCAATTTTCATTGCTGAAAAAGTACATGACTTAGGTCGACTTCTGGACTTTATCTTGGCTGTCAGTACTCAATCAATAATATTGAAAGGTTAACTGGATGTCACTATTGTTGATTCACATCAAGCGTGCATCTGATGTCTAGGCCCGTCCCTTACGACGCTCCCGATAGGCTGTTGATAAGCCAGCCAATCAGGAGCGTCGCAAGGGACTTGCCTAGACATCAGATGCAAGCTTTATGTGAATCTATTATAGTTTGAAGTATAGGATTTTGAAATGGTTACAGTCACTTGCAGACAAGACGAAGGTGCTGACTGGAAGACTGATAGACAAGTATCTGGAAACGAGTGATCCACTTTTTCCATCTTGGGATATCCAGTAGGACAGAGATCGATGACCAATCTCCAGCCACCAGTCGTCTTCTCTACCAGAGAGAAAAGACTAAAACAGCCCGGAGAGTGGTCGTCTAAGCATTCCACTTCACCCCTCCAATAGGGCCAGAGTCTCTGAGATCCCAGAAGGTAAGTCAGTGAATAGTACGCGCCAAGTAGTCTGAAATAATTTCGAAGGACACTGACTGCCTACAGATCCACCCCCTTCCCCTGCCACATTGCCCAAATATGCATTACCTTAATGCAATGCATATGTGTATAATTACACGCATACGTCTGGATTAAACCTTCAGGTGAAGAAAAGCTGCCTTGGATTAACGTAGGCACTTAGATAGAACTAGAGGAGACAAGGACAATAATACGGATTTCTAACAGTCTTAAGTTTCTTTTTTAAATCACTTTGCAATTCTTGTGCGGAATGGGCCCAAAATAATACAGATCTGGGCTTAAATTTTAATTATTTTCCTTTATTGGGTGCATTAATGCAGATTCAAGCACATTTCTCGACACTATTTTTACCTCTTGTAATTGAACAACTATGGGACCAATCAGTCCTAATTGGTTTTCACTTGGGTGCACAAAAATTAAAGATCCTTATTTTTGACAATCAATACGGGGTACGCCGTTTGACTGAATGATTGTGCACTATAGTGTACAGGGCAAACGAATTTGTAGGTCCCACTGAAGACCACCAGAAATAACTCTGACTGAAAAATAATAAGGGTATGGTGTATGTAACCTGTTGACCTTTCACGGATATTTACAAAACAAGCTTGTGATTTTAATCTGTAAAGTTGCTCAAAAGAGGCTGAAGTTATTTATTAAATTTGTATTCTTCAGAAAAATCAAGGCAGTAAACAAACGATTCGATGAAAACACGAATATCTAAACTAGTTACATAATATAGGGACTATTGAAAATTATAAAGCAAAAACTTCACAAAATCTAATATAAAAAATAAACTTCATTGCTGGGTAATTTTCCCCCAGATTTATACTACTGCCGCTACTGACATTTCAGTATGTCTGAAAGACAAGGTTGTTATCTCACCGTCACCAGTTATATATTTCAAAACATCTTTCAGTACTTAAACCAGACATGGCGAGTAAACGTGAAATAAAACCAAGCCACATTGAGAGAGAGAATGTGGGTTTGGTTAGCAGAAACCAGTTTGGTTTGTTTATATCAAATGATTAAAATGTGTCCAAAACCACTGTCTTTCATTTAATTCCACAGGACAAATAAATGTGTTATCCATTAAAATAAATACGTTTTCTGTGCACCGTATCTATTTCTACCCAGAGAAAACGAAAATATAATTTAGTGGTTAACTTTGCCATTTATATTTTGACTGTAATAATTACCATAGTGGGTGTGTATTGTTTTTTTTTTTTAGTTTTTTTGTTTTAATGTACAGGTACGGTTTCTCAAACAGACATATGTAAATACTGACGATGAAATTTAGCTCCAACTTACAATGGTTAAATACGATAGCTCTCGATACTGTGCAGGGAGAGAGAGAGAGAGAGAGAGAGAGAGAGAGAGAGAGAGAGAGAGAGAGAGAGAGAGAGAGAGAGCAAAGGAGGAGGGGGTTTCAGCTAAAGTAGTCGCTCGATTGTCTGCATGCAGGTTGATTTGCACCAAAATGAACACCTCATTGAAAAGGTGGAGGCAGGTAAATAATAAAAAACATAGCAATAACAAGTAACGTTAATACATGGTGCAGTGCAAATGTAACTAATGAACGTTAATTACTACAACAGGAACTTGGAAGAAAATGTCATCATAAAAATACTTGAAAATATTACCCCGAGTTGCAGACGCGTCTCAAGACTTATGGGAGATGAGTGAGGTAAAAAAGGAATAAAAGGAAAGCATCTGAACTTCGGCAGTTGGTTAAGATAAGTGAAACTACGAATTTAAGGTTTAGAAGTAAATTGAAAAGAAGTGAGAGATGATTCAATAATTAAGAAAAATAAAAATAAGGGATGAAAAAGAACACAGAGGAAAGATGGCGATATCAAAATGTATAGAGAACTGCAAAATGCTTCTTGTAATAAATATTTAGATATATGCATGGGTTAACATACTAGGACGAAAAATTTTGAAAAAGGAGATAAAGTATTAAATTAATGAGGGGACAACAAAGAACTCTGGAGACAGGAAGGAGGAAGAATATAAAGAAGGTTCGTGGCTGAGATTAACAAGAACCAACGCATAAAATAACTCGGTACAAAGAAGTCATACAGAAAGCTAGGCTCATAATGTTGAACCTGAGGGTTCGCCTCCTAGGTAAGTGCAAAGATAGGGTGTGTGTGATCTTTGCAGAACTGAAGGGGACAATGCAGAACATCGATTCCCCGGCAAGTTAACGCATTACTTGAAAAAAACAGACGAATTATCACTGAATAAAATAGTAAAATGTATCTTAGACACTTGCTAATATACGCTCTGTCGGAATTCGATATAACAAAAGCATTAATAATGCTACTGAATGTGAAAATACTAATGTCGAAAGTTTTAAAGTGAATAACCAGTACACCAGCTGCAAACGTTGGGAAATGAGTTATCACTTTGGGAAATGAGTTATCACTCTCTCAAAACTCGGGAAATGTAATTATCAAGGCATGGGAGTATTGTCGTAAGCCACTTGTCCTCGCTGCAACCTTGTTTGCTACTTTTGCAGAGTACGATCCACGGGAACAACAAATGTTCTGACTCCAAATAAAAGTGACAGTATTTCCGCGCAATTATCTGCTGTTGGCTTTGGCATATAAGTGTATAAGTGTAAAGTACCGTTCTGGTGTCCACAGGAGCCCACCTACTGCTCTAATGTATCATTCTCCCGGGGATTGTGCGAATAATAATAATAATAATAATAATAATAATAATAATAATAATAATAATAATGCAGAAGAGTGTGATCCTAGAAACGGCGCACATAGTAAGAAAAGTGATGGACTCCTAAGGAGGCAGGATGCAACCCGGAACCCCACACTATAAATTAACCACCCCACCCAGTCGAATTGGAGGACTGTTTGATAGAGCAAAAAAAAAAAAAAAAAAAAAAAAAATAATAATAATAATAATAATAAGAATAATAAAATTAATAATAAATAATAATGAAAAGAAAATCTAGGAAAAACTAGACGGCTTGAAATAGCTCCAGGAACTCATGCAGAAGAGTGTGATCCTAGAACAAACGGCGGCGCATAGTAAGAGAAGTGAATGGACGCCTATGTGGGGCAGGATACCAACCCGGAAACCCACCACTGTACAAATACCACCCACTCGAAGATAGAAAAAAAAATGAATAAATGAATAAATAAACAATAAAATATTCATAATAATAATAAATCCTAAACGAAGCAATGACAAAAGAGCGATGGATAATTGCGCATAGAGGTCCCAACCAAACAAACTTACAAAATAACATCCTGGAGACAAACGGACGTATAAACATCAACGCTAAAGAAAATAAGAAAACAAAAAAATAAGTACAAAAAGCCTGAAAAAGCACGAATCAGGTAAAGAAGAAACTGTCACAGACTATATAAGCGATACGACCCCGTGGCTACTAAAGTATCTGGTCAAAAATGAAAATGGCCTGAAAAAGATTGCAACGTTGAAATCTGAAACCAGAGGGGCGGAAATATCACATTATAAACCGCTCACCACAGATAAGAAGGAACACTGGAAAACAGAGAGATAATCTATTCTGACTGCGTTTTGCAATATCTGTGACAGGTATTGTAACACAAAACTTCAAGTAGCAGCATTTCGGACATGGGAGTGACGAACGCACAGAATTTTTAGGCCAATTGTATAGGGAAGACCACAAGTCATAGGATATAATTTCGGATATGAGAGTGACGAATGTACAGAATTTGTAGCCCTATAGTATGGGAAAGACCACAAGTTATAGGACTATAATTCAGATGAGACAAAGGATACACTTTGCAAAGATCCACACTTTACAAGATGAATATTATGCCAGAATTTTCAAGAAGAAGGCGTAGAAAAATAAAACCTTGTGGGAAATAATTGTGAATGAAATGGCTGCATTTTAAACATTAAATCACCGAGAAAAGACTATTTCTACACAAGAATAAATGACAACCAATCGCATCAATATATGACTATATTAAAAGAAGCTTGCTATCTAAGCAATGTCATAAAAGATGCAGCAAGAGTATGCGTAGATGCATAGTTTCATGGAGTCAATATGCAAAAAGATATCAGGGAAATGACCTTTGAGAAAACAACAACCTGGTCATTTAGTGAGTAGCCCCAGGGATAAAGAGGATGCAAAAGATGCAGATAATTCAGGAAAAATACAAATAGTTAAGGAAAAGAAATTTATATTTAAGAAAGAATTATAAATATTTAAGAAAAAAACAGCTAATAGAGAACTATACAAACAAATAGTACCATATAAATTCCTTCCATAGAATAAAGAGGGATGACGAGGATTATGATGATTTTATATAAAGTATAAAGTATTATTTTAACGCTAGGAGGATAGAGTAACAATTACATGCAACAAAAATTGCCAGCTCCGAACATGGAGATTTGTGGACTGCTTGCGTTTATAGGGCTTTTCTCTCTCTCTCTCTCTCTCTCTCTCTCTCTCTCTCTCTCTCTCTCTCTCTCTCTCTCTCTCTCTCCAAACACAATATACGTACACTCATGCTTGTTAGTACTCGTGCAAGAGAGGTCAATTTTCGGTTCAGCTTCATGATTTTACTTTCTAAAATCTGTCGAGTTTTAGGCAACCTTAAGCCCTCATACGTAAAGCGTATGTGACGGTACCTTTGGCACAGATAAAGTAATTCAGAATTCCAAAGAAACGCCCTGCCTTCTACCCACTGCTTCTACGGCCAACAAAAGCCCCTCCATTATCATGCAAAACTACCTACCAGCCTTCGGAAGAAGAAGGCCAGGCAGCAGCGGCAGGAGAGTGGAGATAGATTGCCTTTTTGAAGTCTTCAGACCTTAGGGTTCTTAGTCGCTGGCTGCCAACACGATGAGGGCGTGGACGCAGAGGAGAGAGAGAGAGAGAGAGAGAGAGAGAGAGAGAGAGAGAGAGAGAGAGAGAGAGAGAAGAACCCGAAGCAGCGTTAGCAACTCCTGCGCTATGGTCGAGCTTATCGTGTTTTGGGTTCGTGCTGCTCGTAAACGCATGAGAACCGCGCTGGCATAAGGCCATCTTCACCTAACAATAACGAGGTTTCAAAGGGGATATCATTTCCCTTGAGGTCAGAACTGGTACTGTAATGGTATTTGTTCGGTTCGTTAAATGATTTCCAAACCGAAAGATGATGACAAATGTAGTGTACTCTGCTCATAGGCCTAGGCCTAGGCTCTTTGTAGTAATGAAGGAAAGCGTTCGTAATGTAACAGTTATTTTCCTTCCTTTTCACCTTTTTCGATATATAGAAATATTGTTTACGGAGTAGAATGAGATTAATAGCGCATTTAACAAGGAAAAATAATTATCGTAAGTCAGCAACTTCCGTTAATCAGAACATCTATGTCAAAAGATGATAAAATATATATATACTTGGTAAAATTTTACACAGCTAGCAAGGGGTAAATAGACAATGGAAATGAAAAGAGGAAGTACAAAAGCTGAGTCCTCATGTTTCTGAGTTTAATTTATAACATAAAACAGGTGTGTGTGAATATATATATATATATATATATATATTATATATATATATATATATATATATATATATATGTATGTATGTATGTATATGTGTGTGTGTGCGTGTGTAGCTGAATCACGAAAGTTTGGAACGTGATAAATCCGTAAATAAAGGCATAAGCCACGAATGAAAAATAAACAACGGAGTTTCCGCAAGATCTTTAGACGTCCAAAGTAAAGGACGTTGAACGTCGAAAGATCTTGCGGAAACTCCGTTGTTTATTTTTCCTTCGTGGCTTATGCCTTTATTTATCTGTGTGTGTGTGTGTGTGTGTGTGTGTGTGTGTGCGTGTGTGTGAACAGTTTTGTTGAGAAGAGTAACTGTACCGAGAGGAATGTTGTCCTTAACTGATTTTGTGCAATTTGTCTGTTGTTATTCTTAATGACCAATAATGCTGTGAGTCTCTCTTCCTAAATAGCTTTTTTTCTCTCTTTCTCTCTCCATTCACGCATTATTTCCCCAAGGCCAATACCTACAGGTTACATAAGGAAGCTTTGTCCGTAAGTGAGAGTGGCAGATTTCATCCCTCAATTATGTGGTCATCATTCCCACGAGCATTCGCGCCTTTTCACCTTGACGGTCAGCCTGCGAGTTAATAGTGAACCATTAAGTCGTTCTTGGATATTACATCCAAATATGAGTAATATTCTTCTTCATTTACTGAGATGGGACACTATCTTTACTAACACACGACACTAAATGATAAACCTCAATCGTTTAGCTGCGATGAGGCTAAAAGTTCTTTCATGCTGCATTATTATCAGTTTCTCTGTTAACTTCACAAGTCTCTTGTATACAGTATACACGTGCTCATTGCAACAAATCGATTCTGTATCGATTTTCATAGAAAAAATGTCTTTGCAAAATGACGAACTAAAGAAACAGCCTGAATGTCACAATCGAAGATGCTATTAATCCCCTACCCGTTCCTTTTATACACAGTGATGTTACTCAAAAAAGTGGAACCTTTCTACATACGAAGTGTAAGTTTAAACTCAATTAATTACGTATATTGGAATACGTTCAGTAATTGTTTATTTGTTTGTATGGTGTTTTTACGCTGCATGGAACCAGTGACTTCCGAACCACGTCGAGAATGAACTTCTATCACCAGAAATACACATCTCTCACTCCTCAATGGAATGGCCGAGAATCGAACCCGCGACCACCGAGGGGGGAAGCAAACACCATACCAACCACGCCACTGAGGCGCTCATTCAGTAATTGAAAACAACAACAGAGAATCATAAACTGTACGATCAAAATCACCTGCGTACAAGGACACTTCACAAAACCAGTCACAATAGACACAGCTACTAGTGGTACTAGTGAATTGTGTAGAAATTTTACCTTTCCTCTTGCTGATCTAGCTCTGCCATGAGAACAAAACTACTATTTAAACCTGCAACATCCTTACAGATCAGGTAGTACAAGTAACGGCGCCTCACGACGACGCCAGGAAGATTAATAAAAGATAAACAAAATCCGCAGTGTTCAAGATTTTCCCAAATGGAATTTGACAAAGGAAACTAGACTTACTTTTTACTGTTTGCAACGAAGAGATTCTTAGATGTTAAAATAACAAGGCATGATCCGATCTCCAGCTCACTCAAGGCGCGTGCTAAAATCTAGGGCCAATTAGAGCGTTGTTTCACCAACGAAAATTAAAACAAATACGTTATATTTGTAGGCTTACTCCCCGAGTAAGCCTACAATCCAAAGAATGGGAAATAGGATCTTCAGAAGACGCTTTTCCTTCTAACCTCATAATTATTTTGACAGATTTATAAAGGCGCTGAGATATGGGAGAGTTTATGTGGGCTGCAATAAACATAATTTGGTCGAGGGATTTCATTAGTACGTGACACTTCTCTTCATCTTCGGATTTACGAGTCCTTCTCGTACTTCATCAAGCTGATGGTCTCATAAAAAGGACAGACTTTAAGGGAAATGGTTTGTTTATGCTACGCTAAGACGACAGCGAACTGATTAACGAGATGCCGCATATTGACCCGTAATTTGATCCCTAACAGATTGTTCAATACAGTTCTCATAAAAATATAAGCACATTAGGCACATATGCTTATGGACATATTGTATAGCGTGCGAACGGGCGTATACATATGAAGATCAAGGAAAGATGCGTAATATATTCGTAAGTTTATATTTTGCTGCATAAAGGGGAGGAAAATGCGAGGAGCTACAGATTTCAGCAACCATCATTCGCTAGCAATTATGGCCGTATAAGTAATCCCCTTTTGCATAATTTGTAATTGATAATGACTTTTCTATAATTTTCAGTTTTTCTTAATGATATTTTCATCGTCGAAAAATACTCAAAGAAGCACGAGTCTTGAAATGGAGTAACAAATCCACAGTTATGTACGGGTACAAACATATTTGAAAATAAATAAAAACAGAGAACTTTCGGGATTCTGTTCGATTCTCCTTTTAAGAAAGCTTTGTTTAGATTATTTTTTTTTTTAGGTATATTTGTACTCAGACGTAACTGTGGGTTTGTTTCTCCATTTTCAATTATCCATTTCAGTGGAACTAATTTGTGTAAACGGTTTAATAACAAATTCATATCTTATAGCAAAATTTTGACGATCTGTAAAGTGCTGCTGTCCTGGCATGATAACAAAAGATAAAAGTATATCAAATCTACTCTAAGCGTTAAGGCGCTGTCACACTAGCGAAATTTCCGTTGACTTTTGAATTTGACGTCGACTTTTCATGTTTTGACGACTACTTTCTGGTGTCGTCGTCAAGAATTTTGAAAACGGTACCGATCGAATTCAACCCATCGCTAACGTCGACTTCCTTGTTTGTTTACATCTCGGAGAGCGCGCATTTCAAGTCATCAGATGCAAGATGGAGTTCTTGGTACAGTGGACAAGATTGCCAGAACAGTTTTTGGTCGAAGACATGGGGGAGAGACGATGCTTATGGGACCATAAGCATGATAGTTTTATGATAAAGGGTCTTAAATGAAAAAATTACTAAGAGATCACCATACGACTCAGGGAAAACTTTCCTGAACTTGCTGATCTTTATACAGATAAGCATGATATATCGTCAATATCAGGTTGTTATATAGCCTAGGTCTTCTCTCAGTAATTTTTTGTATTTTATTATTATTATTTTTTTGCAGTGTTTCTCTAGCTTGATTTATAATAGTCTGACTGGTTGTGTAAACAAGATTACGAATAGCCTATCTAGGCTAGCCCTAGCTTGTTTTTCTAAATAAAACTTTTCACGTCTTTTTAACCGGGACCGAACCCAAAGACTTTTTTTTTTTTAATTCTATGCAGCATCATTAAACACATGCAAGCACGACCCACTAGTTGCTTTGTGTTATAAAGCATAGTTGTTTTATCATTCCGGGAAGTCACAGCTCAGATGGTTTGTTTACGTTTTGACGACGACAACCACGGTATGAAGAAGAATGTGTGTGACAACCAGAGTACGGAATGACGTCGACTTCTTTGGAAAGTCGACGACAAACTCAGAAAAAGTCGACGGAAATTTCGCTAGTGTGACAGCGCCTTTACGTAGACTCTGTACTGTGGGACACTTAACGCATTTGGTAACGGGAGGAAATACCATTTTCGGTAGTGTTCAAATCTTGCAGCCTATCGGTGAAACTTGGGCCTATAATTCAACGCTTTGATCAGATTATTAAACATTATGACAGTACTTTATAAGCATGGCAACGGGAGCAAAATCTAATATGATTCTTGGTAGTGTTCAAATCTCGCAGCCTATTGGTGTAACTCGGGCCTATAATTCAACACTTTGATACTCCTATGAGATATTATGCAAGCACAATATACGCTAGGATTCCGTAGATTTTATCCTTCCTGTTCGGTACAGTTTGATTTACCCGCATTACCTCAAAAATCAAGTAAGGCTTTTTCGCCGAAGTAGAACTGGTCACGCCTTGAAGACAAAAAATGGAAATGGAAATCGAATGGAAGTTTATTGAAGTTCTAAAATGATGTACGAAAAGGCTGAACAGAGGCGCGTTAAGATTTACCCTATAAATCATCTCTAGAGACTTTTATGCACGGGAGGAGTTGCAATACTTCACAAAGCTTCCTGAAAACCGCAAAGGGATTTTGGATTTTTTTTTTTTTTTGCGCGAAGTATGAAGAATAAAGGATTTTGGGTGGTGCTGCCACCTAGTGGCCTAGTTTTTACAAACGTTTTTCCAGACCTTTTGTAAAGACACAAAGAGCACAAACAGGTCTGGTGTAAGGAGAGTGTAAAATAGGTATATAAAAGTGACTTTCTGACAAGCTGCTAGACAATGAGATAGTGGTTCGTAAAATTTGAGAGTCTCGCCTTAGAATTTTTTTTAATTTCTTGCAGACTTGTAGAGTGTGTGACACTGAAGCATTATGGCTACTTGGTCTAAAAACCTACCAAATTCAGGTATTAAGTTAAAGAGGACGTTTAGCATTCACTTAGCAAGACGCGCAAGACTCCGAAGAAGTTCGATATGAAAAAAAAAAAAAAATTACGAGGCATCGGCGATACTGGAGGTAAATTTCAAAATTTCTCATTTTTCAATTTTACACAAGACGAAATCCTTTACCTCTCTTTTTCGAACGATCGGGTTAAGATTTTCAAAAAGATGGTTTCCCTTTATCGTCATGTGGCAAAACCGATATGCAATTTACTTTTATTTGTCTTCTGCATTATGGATAATATTCTACGGTTTCGATACTACCTTACGCCACAACTTAACTATTCTCGCCTTCAAAAGGACAGAATACACGAAAATGTCAGTATCCTCGTCTTACTTTTTCTCCTGTCCAATCGGCCAAAATACCATATGTAGTTTCGCACGTGTATAGGGCTTCTCAAAATTAAGAAAAGAATAACATTCAAAAGGAAAGCGTTATGCCGAGAGCTAATCTCCATTATGGCAAGCTGTTTCAAGTAGAATTTAAATGACTGATGATAACGATTTTAACAAAGACGAAACGATAGGATTCACATGCAACAAAACCAGATGAAGAAAATTACTGTAAGACTTACACACTCATGTACCGTGACTAACTAAAAACTGAGCATAAGAAAATACAATAAGAAAATTCACAGCTCCTGTGAGAGCAAATTCACAGTTCCCCAGGAAAAGTTCCTGAAAAAATATAAATAAATATGATGATGAGAGAGAGAGAGAGAGAGAGAGAGAGAGAGAGAGTTCCAAAGGCTGTTTCCTCCTGTTTACGGAAAACTTCCCTTTGAGAGTTTCCCTCAATGCCATAGCTTCTTGGAGCCTCCTTCCTACCTGGGAGATAAAAGAGACCTACTTCCCTTCTCCGGAGAGTGAGACTATTACCATAACAAGAGGCAGGAAATCCCGCAAACACGCTTTTCAATGGGCCTTTGGAGAGAATCCGAGAACTTTTCCCGCAAAAGAGATGATGGGCGCATTGTGAGGCAGAATCGGAGGGTGATAAACAGATGGTGTTTGCGGCGTGTTCTATTGAGCGCTAGAGACACGGTGTTTAAGCTTAAAAGGAAGTGGTACTACTTTTTTTCGTTTTTATCCGAAGGGCTGAAAATTCAAAAAAAAAAAATTTTAGGCCAATATTTCACTCTTATATATCTTATACCAGACTGGAGTTAATGAGGCCAAAAATCACCAGGGAATAGTTTAATTTCCACCCTTCCTGGGTCACCAGCAGAGACCTACTGCCAAACCTACATACTTTTTGTATATATACGCTTGTAAGATATCTTATGTCTATATTTTACCAGTGATCAGGAGCACAGAAGGAAGTGCTCGAAATATAAGGTTGCAATGTTCAAATAGTGTTTTATGGGCTTTTTATCTTCATATTATACTGTTGTATTACAGTAAAAAGTCATTCATAACTGTACACGTATACTTCTTAACTTCACCTCTTTTAACAAAAACTACCTCTTACAAAATTCCTATAGTGGTGCTCAATTGTATTTAATTTTCTTGATGAAACAGCCTTATGAATTTCTCTGTAGGCGTCATTGTGAACGTAGGTCTATTACAAAAATGTGTAGTCCACGCACATACGATTCACTTCACGAACTTATTTCAGACGTATTAAGCTGAAGAATGCTTGAGATCATCTGTGCATTACTGAATTACATGTCTTCCACAAAAACTAACTTTTCATCGTCCACAAAAAATTACAATGTTTGAAAGTAAATTGTATTTTTCCTAACTATAAAAACCTGAGGTCTTTTACATAAGGAGATGTTGGCATACTCTTACCAACATCTCTATATGTAAAAGATCGAGGGCTTGTAGATCGTGTAGGAACAACTATCTTTTTATCTTCCACAAAAAACTATCTTTTTATTGAAGGAATTACGAACGGCACTTGAAATAACTGACCCTGTTGGGAAAAGTATTCTCTCTCTCTCTCTCTCTCTCTCTCTCTCTCTCTCTCTCTCTCTCTCTCTCTCTCTCTCTCTCTCTCTTGCAGTTCAAATAGGTCATAAATACAATTCAGCCGGGTTCGTAACTTGGTAAAATTTTTAAAAATAACTGATTTTCATGTGTAAAAGTTTAAATACGTCACAAAAACTATCTTTTTATTGCAGGAATTACGAACGACACTTCAAATAACTGATCCTCTGGGAAAATTATATCTCTCTCTCTCTCTCTCTCTCTCTCTCTCTCTCTCTCTCTCTCTCTCAGCAACAGTGTGGAAGAGTTTAAAAGAAAGATAAACAAAATCATTAGGACATTGTGAATGCACAGTAAAACCCGCTCCTACAGAATAAGTGAGCGCAAGATGTCTCCTCGGATAGACTAACAAGTCTTTGAGACATGCAAATCCTTGTAACTCCTTGTAACTTGTAACTCTCTCTCTCTCTCTCTCTCCAGCTGGATCTCTCTACTAGCTCGTGGTTAACCTTCTTCCAGGATGTTGGGCCTTGTGCTTGCATGCAGCCTGCAGAGGCAGCAGACAAGGCCCAGCCAACCAGCCAGCCAGCAGCCGCCAACCGGCGCTGGTGCTTCGACGCCTTTCATAACACAGGAAACGGTAAAGCACGGGTTCTCTCTCTCTCTCTCATCGCCCGAAGGTGAGCTGTCCAAAGTTGGCAGCTTACCATTATGTATACCTCCGCACGCTGCTCTCACCGGAGGCTCTTACCGAGCAAGAACAATGTGGCCGAGGTTCGTAACCTGCGAGAATTTGAAAAAATAAAGTATCTTCATATATGACAGCTTAAATAAGTAATATTATAATACAGCCTGATTTGGCAACTTACAAGAATTTGTCAAAATAAAAGATCTTACATGAAAATTAAATAGGTGATAATACAATGCCGGTTGGGAGATTTTGTAAAAATAACTGATTTTCATATGTGAAAGTTTAAATACGTCACAAATACAATACAGCCGAGGTTTGTAACTTGGGAGAATTTCGAAAAATGAATTATTTTCATTTATGAAACTTTAAATGAGTCATAATACAATACCGCCGGGGTTCGTAACTTGCGAGATTTGGAAATCTAAACATTTTTCACATATGAAAGTTTAAATACGTCATTTTACAATACCGCCGGGTTCGTGACTTGGGAGATTTTGAAAAAAAAAATTATTTTCATATACGAAAGTTTTAATAGGTCATAATACAATACAGCCGGAGTTCGTAACTTGGGAAAATTTGTCAAAATAAATGAATTTATATTAAAGTTTAAATAAGTCATAATACAATAAGGCCGGAGTTCGTAACTTTGGAGTATTTGTCAAAATAAAGGATTTTCATATATAAAAGTTTAAATAGGTGATAATACAATACCGCCGGGGTTCGAAACTTGGGGAAGAATTCTAAAGAATAAACTGTCTTGATATGTCAAAGTTTAAAATAGGTCATAAATACATTGTTTGTAAGACACTGGCATACATTTCGATGATAATTTTCAGCCCTGATTAACGGTGAATGTGGATAAGCGTAATCATATTATATATGAAGGTGTGGAAGCCACGTTGGTGGTGTATGTACATATAAAGTATGAATGTATGTATATCATATATATATATATATATGATATATATATATTATATATATATATATATATATATATATCATATTTATTGACACATTATACAATGTAAATCGTGTAGATATAAAGATGCATATAGATAAATACACACACATATATATAGTGGATATACTGTATGTATGTATATGTATGTGTGTGTGTCCGTCTATGTGCTCGTGTGTCCAAGCGAGATAATAATATGAAAAAGTATATACGTCTGGATTCAATACAGTTCTAAAGAAATGCCCACGATTAAGCAAGCAAGGTAAGATGATTCACATCGAGATGAAGAGCAGATGTGATGATAATCTCTCGGTTTTCATATCAAGGAAGAGAGTTCCTGGCTGGTTCGTCTTTCCTGACAGGTGAGGAACGAAGTGAAAGGTGATTACAAGGTACTGGACTCTCTTCTCTCTCTCTCTCTCTCTCTCTCTCTCTCTCTCTCTCTCTCGTGAACGCAATGAAGAAGAGATGTACGAGGTACTACGAAACGCTTTAGCTGCTGTTAAAGTATAGGAATGAACTACCGAGGCGAAAAAATGTACGGATATGCAATGGTGAAATATGAATGAAAAAAACAAACAAATATGAATATATATATATATATATATAGATTAGATATACATATATATATATATATATATATATATTATTAGGATAGATTAATTATTGTAATGTCTAGATAGATAGAATATATGATAGATTAAAGATAGATATAGATAGAATAGATAGATAGATAGATAGATATATAGATAGATAGATAAACAGAAAGATATTCATGGCAGAATGTTGAAAACTTAATGCGTATCTGGGAGAGCAATTGAATGTCAATAAATTACGTACAATTCACGATGGCTGGCTGCTGGCTTCCTCGAACCCATAAAAAAGGTCTGAAACGCTGTATTCCCAAATCTAAGGAGAGGGCAACAGCACTTCCTCTGACGAAAATTGGTGGGGGGGAAGTCGTTTGCTATTGGATAATGCTGGTGATCCAAAACCGCTGCATCCGCCGGTTTGCTTTCCATTTTTTTTATTGTAAGGTTTTCCTCCCGTTATTTCTTTACGTATTCTTTCCATTTTTCCTTTTTTTTTCTTTTTTTTAAGGTTCGTGCATCCATCGGGTTTCTTTTCCAATTTTTCTCCAAGTTTTCTTTCCATTCTTTATAGGTTTTCTTTCCAATTTTTCTTTTCTTATCTTTCCATTGTGCGTATTTTGCTCATATTCTTTTTAACGTTTTATTTCCATTTTTCTAGGTGTTCTCTCCATCTTTCTGTAGGTTTTCTTTCCAATTTTTTTCTGGTTTTCTTTCCAATCTTCTCTAGGGTTTCTTTCCAATTCTTTTTTGGTCTTCGTTCCAGTTTTCTTCAGGGTTTCTTTTAACGTTTTTAGTTTTATTTTCTTTTTTTTTAGGAGTCTGCCAATAGTATTATAACTGTCTTGGAATCACACGACCGCTGACATCACTCGCTGTAAAAAAAAAAAAAAAACGCAGAAGAGCCTCAATCAGAATTTGCTCCAGTCTGGGAGATTCTCTTTAAAAGGTGCTGAGGGCTGATGTCACAGTATGATGGCGTGATGAGAAGCAAAGAGAGAGAGAGAGAGAGAGAGAGAGAGAGAGAGAGAGAGAGAGAGATGACGTCGTCTTCCTTGGTCGTTGTTGGCGTAAAACTGAGGAGCACTCTGCTGCACTGAGGAGATGTTAGTGTTAAATTAACATTTCCTGTCTGCGAATTTAACGCCTTCTTACACAGGCCTGGTTTTTCTCGACCTTCTTCTTCTTCTTCTTCTTCTTATTAATCCATGAGCTAAGGGTTTTACAGACTGAACAGACTAATACTGTACGCCTTATTATCAACATAGAGTACTAAGGAGCACTTAAGTAATCTGTACTGTACTCCGTAGTACTTCACTAAGCTGATTAATTTCATGATAATGTTATGATCCAAGTAAAAGCAAGTAAAAGAACATTTTACCCTCTTAACTTGATGCTCAATACCAAGGAACAATCAAATGGACATTTGGACGTATCATTGTAACGTTGAAAGATGATTCCAAACGATTTTCGCTGACCAGGAGCACAAGTCTTCTTCTTCCCAGCTTTATCCTTATTCGGGGTCGCCGTTTTTAATGAGTCTCTTCCATCTACCTCTGTCCTGTGTCATTTCCTCCCGTACTCCCTTCTCCCTCATATCATCTCTAATGCAATCTCTCTTCCACCTGGTCTTAGGTCTTCCTCTCCTTCGTGTTCCATCCATCTCCACCAGGAGCAAAGGCATTTGAGGAAATTGATTCAATTAAACGATTTCTTTAAAATAACGCCTGTATAGTATCGTTGACCATTCTCTCTCTCTCTCTCTCTCTCTCTCTCTCTCTCTCTCTCTCTCTCTCTCTCTCTTCCTCTTCTCTCTCTCTCTCTCTCTCTCTCTCTATGTATGTAAACTTATGGAAAACGACAGGGCCCACTTCAATACCTGTTATTAAAAAGCGCAAGAAGTGTAGCCAAAACTTCTGGAGAATTACGAGAAATATAGAAATCAAGGTGTTCTGTGCTAAGATACATATTAACGCGTTTCATTTGAGGACATACATTTTATTCCCTTAAAAATAATTGTTTTTGTTCGGTTTTCATCATAACATTACGGTCTGATCGCTATCATAATTAGCATTCCAATGATACAGCAGTTTTTCCTTTCTTTATATAGCTCTAGCTCTTAGTTTCATTTTCCATGTATTCCCCACAAAAGGTTTTATAATATATATACTATATAATATAAATGGTATTATAATATAATATCTATATATCTATATATAGATAATTATTTTTTTTTTGTATAATTATATATAATATAATATATATATATTATATTATATTTTTTTTTTTTTTTTAGCACAAAGCAAGCGGAGTAGTTTTAACTTACGGTAGCCTTCTCGCGTTTAATTCATTCCTGCTTTTACTGCCTACTTTCTCGTCGGATGTATTATTCACACTCTGAAGAAGTATAGGAAGTATAGCGAGATAAAATGGTGCTATGACACATTACCGTTCAGATCTTTGACATTCCAGTCAATGATCTTTTAAAGTAAACTTAATAGGACAATCTTTACCACCGTTCTCCAAATTCATGTTTCGAGTTCTTCACGCTACTTATTGTAAGCCACGTTCAGAAGCGGTTATGAAAGCTAACGCAAAACAACGTACGGTAAGATAAAAAAAAAATACATACATAAACCGTTCTCTTACGTCGCAGTTCTATGGCTTAGTCCAGAGGTCCACACCAGTCCTCTATTCCCTCTATCTCTATCTATATCATAATTAAAGCACAAATTTCCCACTTCCTTAGGTTTTCTAGATATAAATGATTCGGACCACCAGGATTTAATACTCAACGTCATTACCGAAATAGCGAGTTCCCGCTATATATGGAACCATCTCGGGTTAGCAATGAAAACATCTCCAAAGCCAGTCATTTCAGTACTTAGGGAGGTATAAACTTCCTTTGTAACGTCCTGTGCTCGCCGTAAAATAACCCTGGAAAATCTTATAGAGTGATTCCAGCCGGTTCCAAAACACGCGGGGCAAAAGAGGTTTACATTCTTCGCCGCGTAGATTTTCAACAGCTCCCAATAAAGAGCCAATGTTATTGGGCACGAGGCATCTGGAAGACATACCTTCGGGGATTTGGAGTCGATCGCCTTTTCCAACGCGTTTTCAACGCACATTCAACGCGCGCTTGCACGCTTGTCCTCTCCTGTCGGCGTTGTCAGCTAATCCACGCTCGGAAGATTTAACGAACAGTAATCTAACCCTTTAATGAAATTGGCAGGTTTTTCTTTTTCTTCTTTTCTCCTTTCGCTTGGACACACAAAAGTGCATTCACCAAGAGGAAGGTAGTCAGTCTATATATATATATATATATGTGCATTTATCTAATAAAATGAGCCCATAAAAACGTAAAAATAGAGAAAGTAAGCACTATACTTCAGAGACTGCTGTCTCTCTCTTCAGGTAGGTAATGAATGAGAAACGTTACAGAAAAGGAGGTATTTATACCAAGAGATCCATCCACAGGTATAAATCCTGCCTTTTCTGCAACTTTTCTCATTCAGTTACCTACCTGAAGAGAGAGAGAGAGAGAGAGAGAGAGAGAGAGAGAGAGAGAGAGAGAGAGAGAGAGAGACAGCAGTCTCTGAAATATAATACTTACTTTCTATATTTTGGCGTTTTTATGATGGCATCATTTTATTAAATGGAATTCTGTTGTAACAGCACATATTTACCAGTCATGAGTATATTATATATATATAATATAATTAATATATATATATATATATATATATATATATATTATTATGAAGTAATAAAAGTCCACACTTATGTCAGATGAAGTCTACTGATCAAGTAGACCAAAGCTCCCGTCTTTTAAAAGATTTTTTAATACACATCTTACATAAGTGTGGACTTTTATTGCTTCAAAATAATCCAGTCACGTTAGTGATTTTTTGAAATATATACATTATGGTTATAGATGTATATATGTATGTATGTAATGTATATATTAGTATATAATAATATATCTCTTATATATATATATAATATATATTATATATATATATATATATATATATATATATATATAATACTATATATATATATATATATATAGATATATATATATATCTATCGATTACGCGTACGTGCAGACAATGATTTAGGCATACATATAATGCACACGTATGCCTGTGATGCGCCCAATAACAATAAAACTTGACCTTATGGAGACAAATGTACTGACCTGACAGAAAATTTCCGATAACAGACATTACGATGTTATCCGACGACGATCTGCCTGACTGTTAGATGCAACTGTTAACAGAGTAAAATATGAGCTGTGTTCTAGAGAGCCTCAGCTGATAAAATGATTGGTTGTCGAAACTAAAAGCGAAATGGAGATAACCCATACTGTTTTTTTCCATCTGTCCATCCGCCTATGGTGTTTGCGCATGGCAACACTGCGTCCCGGGCTTTATGTAATATCCTATTTCAAATATTAACGGTGTAATTCGCATACAGTAAATTATTAAAACACTTTTCAGTTGCAAATGTACACCCAGATATCCTTATATTTACCTAAAATTTAGACATAACGTAACTATTTAAGCACGGGACGCAGTGTTGCCATGCGCGACCACCACAGGCGGATGGACAGATGGAAAAAATAAACAGAGTATAGTCCTACTTTGTTCTTGAATGTCTAGAAAAACACTCGTCAATTTTAGCAATTTTCAGTATCACATTGCAGTTGCCTTCCAAGACCTCGTTATCTGTACTGTTCTAAACTTAATAATCTTTGATTGCTCTGTCGAATATACTCAGGGTATTGATAATTACGGTTTAGGAATTTTGTGGTGATGCCATTTCGAAGGAGTTCATCGTTTGCAACCTCAAAAGATCTTAACTAAGCCTTTGTCGCCAAAACCGAACTTTGTCGAAATCCAAAGGGAAAACGACAATTATCATTATAATTCAATGACTAAAATTAACTTGGTATGAAAACTCATTAAACTAACTAGATACCAATGAAAAAACAAAGTTAACAAACAAAGAGAGAGAGAGAGAGAGAGAGAGAGAGAGAGAGAAAGTTTGCCCTGGTCCCCAGCAACGGAAAGAACACCTCCGTGTGCGCGCGCATGCTCGATTGGCCAATGTCCATATATACATTCTGTCAGATATACACACTCTCGCACGTTCGCTCCGGATTTTGGATGCTTGGCTGGTTCCTCACAATGGCCTAATGGAGGGGACAGAGAGGAAGGGGGGCGGGGGGTCCGACAGCGGGCCAAGAGAGTTTTTGGACCGCGAGGAGAGATGTTATTTGAGTCTATTGTGGTCCGTCGCATGAGAGATATCGATTACGTTATGCGTATTTGAATGAATTAAGTTTCCAGTTTACTTTTCGTATAGAATAGATTATTATCGTGCACACACTAAGAGATTTCTAAGAGAGAATTCGTTCTGCAGTGACCTATATACGCTACAGTTGCAAAAGAACTGTTGTGACTTTTCTAACATAAAATCATACGTATCTACACAAGCAAACATATACCTTACCAAATTTACATAAGTATGGATGTATGTACAATGTGTTTAAACGAGTACCCATAAATGTACAATGTGTTTAAATGAGTACACTGCAGGCACATTCAAGATGAGAAAGGAGAGACTGAGTATGTGTGATTCATGTCAATTTATGAAACAGCGCTGGAGAAAAAAACTTTCAAAGCAGTGAATTTTTTTTTTATCATGTCGAGACGATTTCAGTACAGGTGCCGCTGAAACGGGCTATATAATAATACCTTTAACTTGCCCAAGCATTGACATCAAGGAGGAAAATTGTGAAAGAAAAGTCAATTGACTCGAATCTGAAAAATGAACGATGAAAGATTGAGAAATGAAAAACGGAAGAGTATGAAAAACTTATGGTTTTTCAACTATTAAGGAAGAGGCCAATAAAGCAAATAATTGAAAGCGCCCATCTAGCCCGAGACCGAAGAAAACGCAAAAAACAAATAAATAAATAATAAAAAGGGTCGAAAAAGCACAAAAAATAAATAAATAAATAAATAAATAAATAAATAAAGGTATCAACAAAATCCTAAAGCTCTGGAACACGGGAAAATAAACTTTTATGAAAAAATGGAAAAAAAAAAATTAAAATAGTTGGGATGATTCCAACACTTCACTGGACTAAGAAAATCGCCGCTTTCGAAACCAAAGTATTAATACACCGAGAATTGGGCTGTGATTTACCTATACTATGTGCTTCGTAGTATGATACTCATTAGGCTAAAGGACCCGAGTTCGAATCCTGGGCGAGGACGGAAGGATGGGGATGTCTCGTTACAAAACCATTGTAGAATATGTAGAGTTTAGGTCAAAGGCCAAGCACTGGGACCTGTGAGGTCATTCAGCGCTGAAAGGGATATTGACACTAAGAAAGTTTGCAAGGTGTAACAGGAGGAAAACCTCAAAGCAGTTGCAATATGAAACAATTGTTAGGAAAAGATGGATAATAAGGACAGATGTACAGTAATAGGAACGAAAGGGGTTGCAGCTAGGGGCCGAAGGGACCCTGCAAAGACCCTTAAATTAAAATGCCTACAGTGCACAACGTGTGGTACACTAACAGCACTACCCACCTACGGGAACAAAACCATTGTGCGTCTGTTGATCTAAACAGCGAATAATTAGACACCTGGCAATTAATTGTTCGAATACTGTGGGTATCGACCAGAGTGGAAAAGGGCATGGGGCTATCAATTTCATCCTTGCTGAAAATCGAAAGATTGACTCTCTGGAGATAACCCGGGGTAATAGGAAAAAATGGACTGAAATTCCAATTGACCAAACACATGTAGTACCAGCAAGAATAATCTTTTTTCCCGAAGCGCTCAGAGAAACGTGAAGGAAGCTGAACATTCTCCTTCGTGACATTCTGTTTAGCAAAATCTCTTCCACAAAAGAAGCGCGTAAAAGCTCCGTTGTCAGATGTAATAAGCACATTCCAGCACGTCCCCTCTCCCGTCTAACCGCCACCACCGCCTCTCCTCCATCTTTCCCATTCACCTTCCTCTCGAGCCCTTTAGTCTCCGTAACTCTCTGGCCTTTCTTCGTCAAGTTTCTTTTCTTCGCCTTCTTTCCCTTCCGTCAAGGAACCCGTAGCCGAGATAACATTCCCAAGGAATTAGCACGAACAACAAGCGTCCTCCTCCTGGCAGGGCCGCGTCCAATCGTGAGAGATAATCCCGTGCCTCGTCGGGTGGTCTCGGTTGGTGGTTGGATGGAAACGTACGTAGTACGTACAAGCTCGCATGCACTTAATGCTATGCACGATTGTGTCTAATCGTCTCGTCTTGCATGGTCTTCCCTTTATTACAGTTCATGTAAAGGATAAAGCGGCCTGATAAATTTCTTGTTGTATATTTTGACATTTCTCATTGTGAGTCTCAGCGAACCAAATGATCATTAAGAACCAATGTTGTGCCTTCTGGTTTGCTACGGAATGTGTGTGTGTGTGTGTGTGTGTGTGTGTGTGTGAGTAGTCATGATCCTATTGCTAGCGAATGACCATTATAAGAATAACCATGAATTAAGCTAAGTTCTCTATTGTTTGGTGGGAAAAGATCTTTCTGATAACTACCAATTGGGCATATAATTATACATCTTCACTTAACGATCTGTTTTCTGGTTCCTCCTTGACCTGACACCTTCCAACCTAAAATGTCCTAAAGCTACTTTCCTTCTTATTCTCATGGTGTCATGACCAAGAATAATGCCAAATAAAATTACGGAACAAAAAAAGCTAAGGCTCGGTGAGTGCAACGAATGGAAAAATGGTTTTAGTAAAATGAAACTGATGTTTTAGATTCATTCGCTCATCTACCCATTTTATGTCTTTCATTTCATAAGGAAAAGTAACACCAACCTCAAAAGGGTTTAACGACCCCACCTAATAAATGGAGGTATTTATGAATCACTGGAACAGAAGAGACGTAGAGTGGTCGTCTGGAAACGTGCAAAGCAAATGACGTCAATGAAAAATTAACGAAAACCCAAATTTTGTTTGTTTTTCTGTTTTGTTTGTTTGTAAGGAGTTTTAACGTTACATGGAACCAGTGGTTATTCAGCAACGGGACCAACGGCTTTACGTGACATTCGAACCACGTCGAGAGTGAACATCCATCACCAGAAATACGCATCTCTCACACCTCAATGGAATGCCCGAGAATCGATCTCGCGGCCACCGAGGTGGTACGCCAACATCACGATAAACCTAGCCATTTTGGATACGAAGACGTCTGTACCATGGTACCCGAGGCTCTATAGCTTACTTTGTCCTCCAAAATCACAGCAAACAACTGATCTTCTATCACCAAAGCAATAGACCTTGTGATCCAGCAATCCTCAGGTAATATGCAACATCTCATGGGGCAAACACCCAGATAATGATTGGTCATTATTATTTTGAACGAAGAATAGGATTAATGTTTATTCAAAATGCAATTCTTGGTCATGAAATCAGGGTAAAATGAAAATTTCTCGGTACAATAAATCACTAAGTATATAAAGTCAAGTATATCTTAGTTTTACTAGACCACTGCCCTGATTAACAGCTCGTTTAGGGCTAGCCCGAAGGATTGGATATTTTTACGTGGCTAGGAACCAATTGGGCATCTAGCAACGGGACCTACAGCTTATTATGGGATCCGAACCACATTATATCGAGAAATGAATTTCTATCACCAGAAATAAATTCCTCTGATTCCGTGTTGGCCGAGCCGAGAATCGAACTTCGGACCACTCGTCCAACAAGGAACTTACTAAGTATATAAAGCTATATTGTAGGACGTTAGACAGTTTAGCCCTTCTCCTCTATATCCCTTTTGGCATTATCTAGTTCTAAATGAACGTTTTGACTTCAACAAACACTCTGACTTCATACTCATCAAAAGAAAGACAACTGGTCGATGACACTGATGAAATCCAGCTATGTAGATTCCCCAAACGTTATCCCAAGATATGTGGAATATGGCTGAATCTGCGTGAATTGTGCAGATATTGCATTAAATGTGCGAGATATACCTATAAGAGACAATAAAAATATTCACTGGTTTAATTGGGTACTAGTTTTATCAATACCACCTGATTTAAACAGGATGCGTTATATTTAAAGTTGTTCATGAAATCCGTTATGAAATGATATTATCTTAATCCATCGCTACACTTTCTTTGATTATGCGATAATGCTGGAAAAGTTATGTCACCGAAAACAGTGTCAACAATGTTATTATGTTGAAGTATTTCAGCCTAAGAAATATGACAATGGAGAAAAAAAAAAGAATTAAAACAGCGAGGTTTGTGCGGTCTTTGAAAGACATCGTATGAATAAATACAACTGCCATTAAAAAAACCTATTATAACATCAAACAAAATCTGTCATTTACTGAGGAGGTAGAACTGGAGTAATCATGAGCTATCAAAGAAGGTCTAAGAAATATCTGAAGGACAATCCATCAAAAATCCGGGATCATTATACAAATGGGAGCTGAAGGTCACTGGAGCATTTACAGTGAAACTATTTCGAGATAAAAGCTGAACCTAATGAGTGTCCAGGATTACGGTCAATGACTGATACACACACACACTCTCTCTCTCTCTCTCTCTCTCTCTCTCTCTCTCTCTCTCTCTCTCTCTCTCTCTCCCTTAGCTAAAGGTAATCCTCGGCAAGTATTTCGTGATTAAAGCTCCTATGGGCGTAGATGGATGGAGGTAACAGAAATGATAGATAAACTCTGGATGAACATAACCCACCTTTTATCTCCCTGAGAGGTTAATTGTATTTTAGTATCACTCTTAAAAAAATCCTGTTTTGCTCTTTTCTTGGATTTATACGAGGGAATCCAGTAGGTAAAATTGCCTGCAACGTTGTAATGGGACCTAAATGATGGAGATGTACTTTTAAAATTAGAAATGTGTAATTTTCCATTTATCTATTGCATTGCCTTTGTTTTTATCTATACTTTATGAAATCGAGACGGGTGAAACATCCCAAATCTTGCTTTGCATACTCTACAGGAGATAGAGGTGGAAAAATAATAGTATTAAGAGAAGCTTGTGTTTGATTTTTCATTTGATTTAGATAGATTTTTGGGATTATGCCAAGCACTGGGGCAACTTTTAAAAGGTTTGAAAGGTGTAACAGGAGGAAAACCTCGCAGTTGTACTATGAAACAATTGTTAGAGGAAGGTGGACAGTAAGATGGAAAAAAGAGAATATGAAAGGAGGTACAGTAAAAGGAATAAAAGTAGTTGCAGCTAGGGGCAGAAGGGACGCTGCAAAGAACCTTAAGTACTGCCTACATTGCACCGAATGAGGTGCACTGACGGCGCTAGCCCCCTACGGGGGAGGAGCTTGTGTGAAAACTCACACGCCATTATTCTGGAAAGGCTGAAGGTTATAGTCACACTTGATGTACTCTGGAAACCATGTTTTGCAGACGTAAACGAAATTAACTTGCTCTAAATATTTCTGACTCTTATTTCCATCCGTTGATAAAATGCGGACAACTCGTCACTAATCGACCATATAATGCATTTTCAAACGTAGATCAGTGTATATGCAACGATTTATATTAATGGAAACTCTGACACTCTGATGTAAGTGGCGTGTCCATAAATCTAATCCTTTTCATGTCACGAAATTCATTCATGAAAGTAATGTGATATTCAAACGCAATGGTGTTGTTAACAGATGTAATTCATTTTTAATAATATCAATAATATTTCAGTAATTATAATGATGATGATACTAACACTAATAGTAATAATAACGGAGAAACAAATCCACAGTTTTGTATATGTAGTACATATTTAAAGATAAATCTGTAGAGAGAGATTTCGGGAATCTGTTGGATTCCCATTTTCAATCTGAGATTGAAAATGGGAATCGAACCGATTCCCGAAAGCTTTCTGTATAAATTTACCTTTAAATATGTGTGCATATACATAGCTATGAATTTGTTTCTCAATTTCAAGATTCATGCTACTATGAGTATTTTATAATAATAATAATAATAATAATAATATAATAATAATAATAATAATAATAATAATAATAATAATAATAATAATAATTCCATCCAGTAATAATCCGAGAAATATTCATGCCTAATCCCTTAACCTTCCTGTTCTTTTGTTACCCCTTTAAGTTTAATATACTAGAACCGAAGTACAAGCAAATTAAAGCTGGTTCACTTCAGGTAGATTCTTGGATGACGGGACGTTTGTTTGGCGGCCGCTGATTGGCTGGTACCGGGAGGTAGGCAGCTCCCAGGCCCCAGCCAATCAGCGGCCGCCAAACAAACGTCTCGCAGGCATAGGGCTCGTCTAAGAATCTACCTTATGTGAACCAGCTATAGTGCCGTTATCTAACCCGGGCAGGAGGGAAAAAAGAATACTTCTTTTCCAGGAAGGAAAAAAAACTTTTTTTCCGAGGAGAGGGATTCGGGTGGGACTTGACCCCAGAGGTAGTGGTAGAGATACCTCTTGGAGGACAGGTGAAGAACAAGTGATTTGCAATTCGTTTGCACTTGCAAACATACACATCAACATTGTTATTTCACTGCTAGAATAGAAATGGCACGAATAAACAGGAATAAAGCCACAGCAATTTACAAAAGTGCACAAGGAAAAAACAGCCGACAATTTGTAGCAAATACCACTGCACTCGGGGAAGATGTTTGTATAACCAATTCAATCTAAAACTCAAAGCATCATAACAAACATCTGTTCTCCACCCTCGGGCTGCTCTGTTATGATGCGTCGCCATGTTATTTCAGAGAGCAACAAAGGAATAGAAGGATAAAAGGAAAAGAAAAAACTGTTTATGCGATTCCTTCCAACCACAAAACACATGTTTAACTCACGGTCCATGACACTCGCTGAAGAAACTCCGGTTGGCTGTTCCTGGGGCCCCTTGCCTGGTCTACCCAGTGCCCACCTACCCCTGCCCCCGCCCCCACCCCCCCGCTCCACAACCCCCAACAATCCAACCTCCTTAGTCACTTTCCTTAGTATATATTTTTTCAGTGGTCTGTCATCTGGTTTGTTTAATTCATAATTTTTTTTTTTCGCCTTTTTTTATTCATCTTTTCGCGTTACTCATATAAAAGAACAAATTCCTTATCATTATCTTCTTTTTTTATGCGACGAACCTTTCCCTTTTCCCTCCTACCTACTCCCCAATCACACCCTCTCTCTCTCTCTCTCTCTCTCTCTCTCCCTAATATACATACAAAATAAGTACAGTCGAGTACTTAGTTATCTCCAAGTGAAACTCTTAACAGATGTACTTTTCATTTCAGTATTAATAAATATAGGCAAGTACAGCATGTAAATCCAACAGTAATATTAGCAGGATATATATATATATATATGTATATATACACATTATATATATAATAATGTATATATATATATATATATATATATATATATATATATATATATAGAGAGAGAGAGAGAGAGAGAGGGAGAGAGAGAGAGAGAGAGAGAGAGAAAGATGGAAATCTTTATCATAACCAGTTCTTCCAGTTCTTTTATTTATTTGACATCTACAGACAAGGTCATTTTATGGCAATCAAAGGTTAACTTTCGTGATATTTACTGTCTCTCTCTCTCTCTCTCTCTGCTCTCTCTCTCTCTCTCTCTATATATATATATATATATATATATATATATATATATATATATATATATATATATATACTATAGTTTTTCGTTTATGTAACTGTACACCCATATTCCACTAAGCATTTCAAAAAGCAATAATACAGATTAAACCGTAAGGAAGTAACAGGTAGGAACCTTACACACTTTCATTGTTACTGTTGCTACTGTTACCATAGCCGCAATAGGAGATAAATTTGTACAGAATACTGTTATAAGCAATCCTCCAAAAAGAGCATTAGATTTTAAAATAGTACCCATAATAATAATGAAACCTATAATTATTAGTGCCAATTTTTATGAAACAAATAAGAAAAGCTTATATGAACAGTACTAAAAACAATAATAAGAAGCAAAAACGTGCAGAGAACGCACCGTGTCAACAACAGCGCTGCAACCTGCGCTCTTCATTAAGCCTTTGTTTACGACCCGCGGTAATGTCCCTGCCGATTACGGAACCACGCGTTGTCCTCATCAACCAACAAACATGATGGATTACGGTTGATGGCGTTTACTGCCCCTGATGATGGCGATGACGATGAAGAGTGAATAGGATGATGACGTTATCCGATATATATCTCTCTGGTGTGCCATCGACAGCGAATGTGAGGGTCATTCGAGACGTGTGGAAGTTGTTTCAGCGTGGTCTTTAAGACGCGATCAAGTTCCCTGAGAAGTCGTTAAAAAGGGCGCCAGACGCCTGGATGATTAATTAGGAGATCTCGTTATGACGGGTGAAACATAGCTGTTGGTGGATTGTACTGTTAATCAAAATGTATATTATTATTATTATTATTATTATTATTATTATTATTATTCCACAAAAGCACGCATTCGTACAGACGGAGCCATAAAAACGGAGGACCTATAATATAAAAATAACAATAATAAACGAAGTGGAGGAGACGAGTAACGTACGGATAAAATTAAGCATAACTAAACAAATAAGTCAAGATGAATGCATAAAGAGAGAGGTATAGGAAATACAAGGAAAATAAAGCATGGTACACGCTTTATTAGACGAAAGGGCTGACAAGAGATGCTCCAAGTTCTTGTCCTCTCCCGATTTTCCGAGCATTTTTAAGGACACCACATGCGGGACTGGAAGGGTATTAAATGTATTTGCCTTTATTGAACACTTCACGCATTGTAGTTTTCCACAATTTCCTTACTAGTTTTTCGATCTTCAGTGTCTCATTTCCTCTCCCGACAGACTCTTACGACCGGTTGCAAGTTATGGCCTCTTAGGCCTATGAGCCTACCTTGTTAGGCCGTTTCAGTCGTCCCTAACCCTGTATCAGTAATCAAAATTCTGAAAATTTAGCTTTCACTCCATGGCGTAGCTCATTATACTCTTGCATCAAAGTAAAATAAAGCTGGGGCGTTATGCCAGCGTGGGCTTTTGCTCCTTGGGCAAGGGACTAAACGCTCTCAAATTACAGGGATCGCCAGCTTCATCCCACATCAGTTTTTGATGGGGTGCTTTTAAGACTTGGCGATAATTTGTTCAGCTTTTCAAATATAACGTTAAAGGCTTCTCTTCAATAAATGCTTCAGTGTTATAAAAAGTCAGTGATTTAAAAATAGCTAGTTTTCAAGCATAGCTTATTATGAAAATTTCAGATTAATAATAATAATAATAATAATAATAATAATAATAATAATAATAATAATAATAATATAATGAAGAAGAAGAAGAAAAAGAAGAAGAAGAAGACGAAGAAGAAGATGAAGATTGTTCTTCACATTTGTACCTTTAATTATAGCAATGATGATAATAACAGAGACCACAGACACTCAACTGCATTACGACTCATCTTCCCTTTCCCCCTCTCCCTCCCTCCCTCCCCTCCCTAACCCCGTCCTCACCCAGGGCAACCTGGACTGTGTCCATTTATGCAAATGGCGTCGACAATGAAACCAAAGGCTTCTCGCTCCACTTCACCACATACGACTTTGTAGTTCTTCAGGGGATACTTGAATAGAGCTCATTAAGTCCGTCGGAGGTCTCCGTTGGACGTAATATTTATAAAGTGGCCCCTAACGAACGCAGGCGCCCCACGTCGCCTTCTAAACGCCGTGCCAATTGTTGCTGTTGCTTTGTGACTGGGCGGCGCTGACGGACACAATCGCAGTCGTTACGACCTGCGAAGTTCCAGCCGCCCATTTGGGCCTTTTCGCTCTCATGTCGTGTCTCGCTCGGGGAACAAACAGGTCAGGCCCAACTGTCCTCTGTTGCTTAGTAACTCACATTTGCTCGAGCAAATTGCAGGAAGGAAAGCGCTGCTTTGTTGTCGTCTTTGTTGTGGTTCAGCGTTGGAGTTGGCTTCAGAGTTTTGGGTAGAATGTATAAATGAAAGCAAGGCATCGTGTTGTTACGGTTGACTTCAGAGTTTTTGGTTAGAAAGTATAAGTGAATGGAAGAGATGGTGTTGTTACAGTTGACTTCAGATTTTTGGTTCGAAAGCATATGTGAAAGCATGGTGGTGTTACAGTTGATTGGAGAGTTTTGGTTAAGAGCATAAGTGAAAGTATGGTGGTGTTACAGTTGACTTCAGAGTTTTGGTTAGAAAGCATAAGTGAAAGCATGGCGGTGTTAAAGTTGACTTCAGAGTTTTGGTTAGAAAGCATAAATGAAAGCATGGCGGTGTTACAGTTGACTTCAGAGTTTTGGTGAGAAAGTATAGGTGAAAGCACGATGCTGTTACAGTTGACTTCAGTATTACTTAGAAAGTATAAGTGAAAGCAAGGCATGGTGTTGTTGTTACAGCTGACTTCGGATTTCTGGCTAGAAAGTAAAAGTGAAAGTATGGCGTAACTGATGCTGCAGCTTATACGAGAGCGAAACCGCCATCGCCCAAAAGCCGAAATCACCATTATCCCCCCCCCCCCCCCCCCCCCCCCTCCCCCCCCCCCCCCCCCCCCCCCAATCACGAAGAGAAATTTCCAGGAACTGGAAGGAGCGACATGGTAACACGGAAGTCTTAATCAAGATCAGCAAAAGGGCGAAGGAATGCAACCTCCACGGGCAACAGTCACGCCCTGAAACCGGCAAGAAAGAGCCGCCCTCGAGCGTGAGGTCACTCTTTCATAAAAGCCGTAATGGATCAGAAGCCGAAGCAAATACTTCGAATTACGAGGGAGGGTACTACGCCCTCCGGCAGGGTGCTGTCATGGCTCCTAAGGGCGAGCGTCCTTAGGGCATCACCTAATGCATGACTACTTCTTATACGAATTCCCTCACTCCATTTAATTTTTCTTCTTCTCTTTCTTCTTCTTCTTCTTCTTCTCTGAGAGAGATGGTCATTTCATTGTTTTTCTATTTTTTTCCAAGTTCCACTGTTCCCCTATTCCACTATTCTTTCTATTTAATTCTTTTGCCTTTTCTTCTTCATCTTCTTGCCTTTTTATTCTTCCCTATACTTGATTTGTTTTTCTTTATCATTCCCAGTTCCACTATCCCCCGGTAGCACTATTCACTCCATTTAATTCTTAAGCTTTTTTTCTTCTCTCTTTCTTCTTCTTCTTCTTCTTATTCTGAGTCAGATAGTCATTCCATTTGTTTTTCATTTTTCTTTCCAAGTTCCACAGTTCTCCGTCAACAGCTTTTTAGTATCTCCACCAAACATCCGGCGTTATCTCCCGCCCCACTACCCCTCCCCCCCTGTTCTTAATTTATGAAAAATTGCCCCAATTATGGGCAAGATGGAGCTAATGAATGGAGGCCTCGAGTGGAACGGTCAGGCTGGCTATCTAGGAACTGGTTTAATTAAGCTAATGGGTAGCATTATGTATGCGGCCATGATCTGCTCCTTATCGAGGAAGATGAAGGAGGAGAGGGTCTCTTGCATGGCTCCATTACCCTAAGGTATATATATATATATATATATATATATATATATAATATATATTATATATATATATATGTATATATATTAGTAGATATATTACATAAATATTTTATAATATATATAAATATACATTTTATATACATATATAAGATATATTGTAGTTTAAGTATTATAATGACGCACGCGATGTGCAAAACTGGTCTGCACATAAACTACGAGCCTTTCCCGATATGTGAAGCGTCTGTACCTTCTTACATATGGAGTTTGTTACTTGCAAGATTCTCCAGCGAGAAAGTTCCACGTTGGCCGAGTGCATTTCGCGCTCGGCTACCAATCTGGTGGTCCGAAGTTTGATTCTCGGCTCGGCCGACGCGAAACCAGAGGAATTTATTTCTGGTGATAGAAATTCATTTCTCGATACAATGTGGTTCGGTTCCACAATAAGCTGTAGGTAGGCAACCAATTGGTTATTAGTCACGTAAAAATATCTAATCCTTCGGGTCAGCCCTAAGAGAGCTGTTAATCAGCTCAGTGGTCTGGTAAAACTAAGATATACTTCTCCAGTGAGAATGAATGTTTACAAATAAATAAATATATATATATATATCATATATATATAGTATATATATATATATATATATATATATATATTATATATATACTGTATATATATATATATATATATATATATATATATATATATATATATATATATATATATATATATGTAAGAATTGAACATCACAACACACACACACACACATATATATATAAAATATATATAAATCTATATATATATATATATATATATATATATATATCATATAATATATATATTATATAGTATATATAATTATTATATATATATATATATATATATATATATTATATATATTTATTTATTTAATTTATACATTATATATACATTAATAATATATATAGATATTACTGTAGAAAAATCCGTGTTACAACAGAATTCCATCTAATAAAAGGATCCCATAAAAACGCCAAAATATAGAGAGCAAGGACTATATAATAGAGACTGCTGTCTCTCTCATCAGGTAGGTCATTCATTACCTACTTGAAGAGAGAGACAGGGGTCTCTGAAATATAGTACTTATTTTCTATATTTTGACGTATTTATGGGCTGCTTTTATTAGATATATACAAATATTTATTATATGTGTATCTCATTTGCTTTTGCACGCTTATAAAGTACACTGTACTAGATTTCAGTGAATTCCCTTGGAAAACGACCCTTCCATTAACTCAGCAAAACCCTGCGTTGGGGAAACGCCACGAACATTATCCCTATCTTCGTCGATCGAGCTCGACATCCCTAAATTTCGCTTTCGACACGAGACACGTCTGCGAACTTTCCTCCCCACTCCTCTCTGCCTCATGCGCTTAACAAGATAGGCTGTTTCTAACGGGGTGTTGTGGCCAAAGCATTTGTTGCGGCCAATTGGCGTACGTCCATTCTTGTTTACCCACTGAATATTCTGATGTGTTTATGCACCTCTCGGCTAACGCATGATAGCCCTCGCGTACACTCGGTCCGGAGAGCAAAAACAACTGCAATGGCTTCGGATGGTTCCAAGAAATGGCGCGGGATGGCGATAATTCCCTAAGCTCATCTCGTTTTGGTGTTTTCGTAAATGTATCCGTTCGACTGCGTTCCTCTGGCGATGGTTTCAAACTCTCAAGTGGTTCTTCAAGTTTTGTAAATGTTATTTCATAATTTTAGGAAGTTAGAAAAATTCTCGAGTTTCTAGTTCTGACAGGGTTGGCAATGATTAAATCAAACTGATTTCATCACGTGATTAAATCATTGATTTAATAATTTTAAAAAATCATGATTTTTTTACTTTTTTATTTTTTAATTTGAAAGCAAACACATGGAAAAATATAGGTTGGAGGTTAATTAAAACTTAAGCATAACTGTGCTGCATCTATATATTTTGATATAAAAAAATTGCAAGTACATACTTTAGGCCAGAACTGGAAACCTAAACGATAAATCAATAGTAATTCTGTCATAAAATACATTTTGAGGCAAAAAAGGATTGAAAAAACATGTAACAAATAAAAAAATAAATGAAAAAGCAAATAAATAAAAAATAAAATAAATCACTAATTTTATTTATTTTTTTTATTTTTTTTAAATTAAAAATAAAAAAAAAAAAAAAAAAATCACCAACCCTGAGCTCTGATTACACAAGGTCTTCTGAAGCAAAGGAAAACGAGCAGTTTCGATTCTTTTTCTCGTTCCAAATTTTCTGTCACTATTGCATGACAAGAAAAATTATGTATATTTAACAATTCTATAAATGATTACCACTGATGAAAAGTTAGTATACCTTAGTTTTACCAGACCACTGACTTGATTAATAGCTCTCCTAGGGCTGGCCCGAGGGATTAGATATTTTTACGTGGCTAGGAACCAATTGGTCATATAGCAAGGGGAACTACAGCTTATTGTGGGATCCGAACCACATTATATCGGGAAATTAATTTCTATCACCTGAAATAAAATCCTCTGATTACGCGTTGGCCGAGCCGAGAATCGAACTTTGGACCACCGGATTGGTAGCCAAAGGCGGAAACCACTTGTCCAACAAGGAACTCTAATCGCTAATGAACTTATCTTTTTAATATGTTAGTCAGCAAATATTTCTTATCGAACACAGTGTTTCGCCACGGTTTAAATTGACATCATGAGGAACATAGACACACAGGCAGAGAAACGTTAATGTATTCTAAACTTTAGACTGACTTTAAAATATGAAACGCTAATGCATTCCAGATTCATGATTGTTTTAGAAAAAACTGAAACGTTAATGTATTCCGGATTAAAAATAGATTTATAAAAATGAAACGTTGATGTATTCCGGATTTGAGATTTAGAAAAAATGAAGTAACGTTTTCAAAACTTGAAATACAACTATTTCTATTTCTTGCCAAAAAAAACAAACCATATCGATTTAAAAACAGGTGGATATCCGTGAACTAACGACTAACTTTTCTTGGGTTCAAAATCTACTTATAATATACATATATATATATATATATATATATATATATATATATATATATATATATATATATATATTATCTATATATATATATAAATATATATTATATATATATATATGTGTGTGGTGTGTGTGTGTGTGTGTACATACGTATATATATATAATCTGATATAAAAGATTGTCTTGGTATTTATGGTGCTATATATAATGATAAAAAGGGAAGCTCTGAGATACACTGGCTGTTTTTTTTTTTTGTCACTAAGTTCCTCAGATGAACCACAGATAATTTATAGTAATCTCTCTCTCTCTCTCTCTCTCTCCTCTCTCTCTCTCTCTCTCCTTTGAATATTCTTTTCCTGAGAAGGTACACTGATAATTAATATTAATCATTATATCTTCTCTCTCTCTCTCTCTCTCTCTCTCTCTCTCTCTCTCTCTCTCTCTCTCTCTCTCTCGTAAATTCCCTTTGTCTGAAAAGGCACTCTATAAAAGTATAATCCTTTATCTCTCTCTCTCTCTCTCTCTCTCTCTCTCTCTCTCTCTCTCTCTCTCTCTCTCTCTCTAAATTTTCTGTCTGAAAAGGAACACTGAATTAAAAAATTCATAATCATCTCTCTCTCTCTCTCGTTTCTCTCTCTCTCTCTCTCTCTCTCTCTCTATCTTCTGTAAATTTTCTTTCCGTCTGAAAAGGCACACTGATAAAAATAATAATCATTATCTCTCTCTCTCTCTCTCTCTCTCTCTCTCTCTCTCTCTAAATTTTCTTTGTCTGAAAAGGTACACTGATAAAAAATAATAATCATCTCTCTCTCTCTCTCTCTCTCTCTCTCTCTCTCTCTCTCTCTCTCTCTCTGAATTTTTTTCTTTTTCTGAAAAGGTAACAAAAAGCCTGACATTCCTAAGGGGCATTACATAAATCTTCGGCCGCAGAGAATAAATCATCAGGATGAGACGAAACTAAAGGAAGTTTGTTATTGTCCGCATCGTTCATTAAACGTGCATATATACAGCTGCCCCCTCATAACTGTCTGACGTCCATGCAGCAGCAGCACCACTGCAACAGCAGCAGCTGCATCTGACGGAGATTCACTCGCTCTACGAAACACCACCTCTGACTCCATTATTTCAATTCTGTGCCAGCGTTCTTCCTCTCCTTCTCTTTCGCCTCTCCTTCTTTCACTCCTGTTTCTCTCTCGAGTTGTTCTCTGATTCCCTTCGGTTTTTTAATTTTTATTTTCGTGGTGCGTTTATTTTCCTTTGGGTTTTACCTCATTTTACCAGTTCGTTCTTTTCTGTTCTGTGTTTCTCTCACAATCTTTTTAACGTTTCTCCTTACTTCTCTCTCTCACCAACGAGCTTCTTTTTCTTTTAATTTTACATTTCTTCCTCTATTTTTACTGTCTCTATTTCTGTTTCTCCTATTCGTCCTTCCTAAATTTCCCTTTCATTTTTCAAAGGGTTATTCTTCCTTATTTTCTCCATCTATATCTTTTATTTCACTCTGCATTTCTATTCTTTCATCTGTGAAAACTCGACTTTTGCGTATCTTCGTGTCTCTTCCTCCTTCCTACGCTTGTTATTCCATTTTAGCACTTCTTTTCATTTTTCTATGTTGACATTCCCTTGTTCCTTATCCTTCTACTCTTTCTCGCACTTCCTTCCCCAGTCCCAACAACTATTATAGGGCTACGTAAAGCGGTAGGGGGGAGGCGGGGGTGGGGAGGATCTGCCCCTTGGATCTACCTGACCTGAGCCGGATTTATTAAGGGATTAGATACCACAAACGACCCTAGTGGTTATGTGGAATCAAAGAGTCTAAGGAAACGCCGGGGGTTGATAGTTTGTCTTTATGCTTCTCATCCGTGGCGTCCCTATAGGCGAATTTTGGGTCTCTCTCTCTCTCTCTCTCTCTTAATCTTCTGCTGATGATTTTGTTATGGTTTTTCCATCTAGATGTCATTTCTTATTGACTTTGAGGGAGGAATTCATAAAATGCACTACAGGACGGGAATCAAGGAATCAGTTCAATGTGTTTATTCTCCTTGATTTTATTTCTTTCTGACTTGAAGGAGAAACTTGTGAAACAAATTATAGAACAGGAATCAAGGAATCAATTCAGTGTTTATTGGTATTGTTGCTGATGTGGCGTCGCCTGCTTCTCTCCTTATATTTTATTTCAAACTTACTTCAAAAGCTAATTAATTAACTAAATCGACCACCAAGGCAATGGTGTCGCAAATATGACCATTTTGGTTTCCAATGATAGAAACTTGCGCGGCTTTTCATAGAGCGATAAACCCGAAATGGGTATTCCCTTTTGTGCTACGACACAATGCGAAATCTCGTTATCTGGGGCATTGGTTATTGTCATGGTTATTTAGGCGATATATTTTATCACTATATATTCTCTACTCCATTCTCCGGTTTGCCCTTCGTCGCTTCTTCCATTCCACTCCCGACCGACACGAAAAGAACGAAGGATTATAGCGATTGTTTGGTCAAACTATCACGGCAAAGAACAAACACAAAGCAAATGGCGATAAACTTCGATCGACAATGGGATCGGATCCTTCTGTGTGACAAAGTGGGGAATGTTTGCGAAACTTTAGGAGGAGATTCTAATTCCTTAAAGGGACTCGGGCCTCTTTTATTGTTGAAGGCAGATGGTCGCTTAAAAGATGAAGGGTTTTCGTTCTGACTTCGCTTTCTATTTGCGTTTTCTGATGGAAACTATATTTTTCTACTACTATCACTTTCTCTAAATGGTACTTGTTTCAGTAGTTGACGTTGGATCATTAAAAATTATTATTATTATTATTATTATTATTATTATTATTATTATTATTATTATTATTATTACAGTCTTTTGGAGCAAGTCACATTTTTATCGCTAAAAGAAAAATCAAAAATGTATACATACATAGATAAAATACATATAAACAAATAAATGTATATAATACATATATCTATAACTGAGTCACGAAAATATGGAACGTGATGAATATATAAGTAAGGGACAAATGCCACGAACGAAAGAGAATAGAGTGGTGCTAGGCCTATCGACTTACTGTTTGCTAAGTAAAGGACAGTAAGTCGAAAGGCCTAGAACCACCCCATTGTTAATCTTTCTTTCGTGGCATTTGCTTTTATATATATATATATATATATATATATATATATATATAGATATATATATATATATATATATATATGTATATATATATATATATATATATATATATATATATATATATATATATATATTATATATATATATATATATATATATATATATGTGTGTGTATAATATATATATATATAAAGTAAAGAACATTACAAACTATCTTTTCTACAAGTATTTCTTTTTTTTCAGTGCCTTGGGATTTTTAACACTCAAGGGATTTTATTTATTTTAGTGCATGGTACTGTTCTGGTCATATCTCTAGAGATATTTTAAGGTAAGGTACGGGACTCCGTTTTCTTTGTTTCTCTGTATTCTGAAGGCAGAAGGTTAAGCAATATTGAAATGTAAATTTTCACCAACAATTAGGATTAAAAAAATATCTACATGAAGAATTTTCTGTCGCATGGTTCTTGCGGAACCACAGAATAAAAATGGGCTCGTTTATTGGAAAAATTAAATATTCTTTGATAATATAGGACATCTTTTACAATTTTGAGTCAAATGAGATCCCATTACGCTGCAGTAATTGATATAATGGTGGTATGGTGCAAGAACACATCAAATAAAATGTTGGAATTTCAACGAAAATCAAAATGAATATGCTATATTTTATTAGAAATAACTTTTCTGTACTGTTTAAATGCATATTACTTATGTTTTACATTTTCATTCAAATAAATAACTCATAAATATCCTGTCCTAAAATTTCTGTACCTTTAACTCAACGTGAAATGCCTTCTTTAAATCTTTTTTGGCTTCCACAGAACTTTTATACCCCAACAAGAACAACAAAGTAGTTTGTAAGCTTACTCCCCGAGTAAGCGAAAATTGCTTTGCGGAAGGATGTGTCACACCTGTCCTTTCATCCGGCAGCTTTTTTTTTTTATTTTCTTTTTCAACTTGCTGACTCACTTTACACTAAATGGACAACCTTTTTTTTTTACTTTATACCGGCTACAACGAATTCACATCTGTTCTTGCTCGCAGGACGCTTCCATTTTGTCACCAGGAAAAGAAAAATTAATGGCTAACGAACAGGTGGGACTTCAATTTCGCCACATGAAAACATTGGTTACTTGCATCAAATGTTTTGGGGAGAGCTACTTCAAAAAAGGCACGAGAAAACATTCTCATGACGCTCCCTTCAATGGTACAAAGATTTATGCCAAATATTTCCAATTAAATAGTGGATGGTAGCAGCACAAACAAAAACAATGAAATTATTGGAAAAACAAATCCACAGTTATATAAATGAACATATATTTAAATTTAAAACTGCAAGGATTGCTTTCGGAAATCTGTTCGGTTCCCCTTATCAATCAGATTGTTAAGGGGAACCGAACAGATTCCCGAAAGCTATCCTTAAAGTTTTAAATTTAAATATAAGTACATTTACATAACTGTAGATTTGTTTCTCCATTTGGAGACTCGTGCTACTATGAGGATTTCTTAATGAAATTATTATTATTATTTTATTATTTTTTTATATTGTTATTATTATTCTTATTATTATTATTATTATTATTATTATTAATTTATTATTATTATTATTAATTAATTCCATTATTATTTATTATTATACGTCGCCTGTCGAAGTTACAATCAACCAAAAACCTCACTTTTCATTCACCAAGCTAACTATGTATTGCACCGAACCATTCACCATGATTTTTTCTCTCTCTCTCTCTCTCTCTCTCTCTCTCTCTCTCTCTCTCTCTCTCTCTCTCTCTCTCATTTCCCTTGAAGCTCCTTGTCTCCCTTACTGTAACATCTGGCTCTTGAAAATCTGTTATGCAAAATATATTTGAAGATACTCAAAAGAGTTAGGCAAAGAAATCGGAAAAGGTACAATCTTAAATACAGAAATCAACAAACTTCAATAAAATGCAATAACCGTCAGTAAATGCCTCTACGTTTTATCAGTACCGGTATTACTCTCACCACCGCTCTTAAACGCGCCAGTATCAGTAGTAACCACAGCCGCAATAAATAAATAAATAAACAAAAATTCTAGTGGGCTAAGCAACGAAGTAAATGAAAAACTTCGAAGTAAATGAAAATATTAGAAGCCATGCAAAGAATACCTTCATATTTCTCGAGACCCAAGGCTAAGCAAATCATCAAAAGAAAAATGTATTTTTCAGTGGATTTTGGGCAGCGAACGGCTCCCAATAACAAACACTACTCCGCGCTGGAGAACAATCATCTCTCCGTTTTTAATAGATGCAAGGAGGTCCTCCCGAGGAGGCCCTTGAGTGACCCCTTTCGTTTATCTACAGCATCCCGAAGTCCGGTAATCTCTCCTCCTGACCGTCCTAAGAGGGTTCTAAGGATCTCTGGATGGGCTGAGACAAAAAAAAAAAAAAAAAAAAAAAAGAGAGAGAGAGAGAGAGAGAGAAGACGAGAGAGAGAGAGAGAATGGACAAGTCATTACGGCAAATGGAAGTCTCTCTCTCTCTACAGAATCAAGTTGCAAGTCACAATGTCGATGACACTACAGACGGTTCCAAGTCAGGAACAACAAACACTGCCTGAATCTCGAAAGGGTTGTGGAGGACCTCTCGTCGAACTCTTATACTTCTACCGTTACGAGAGAGAGAGAGAGAGAGAGAGAGAGAGAGAGAGAGAGAGAGAGAATGGTTTTAAAATTTTATTTCCTGCCAAATGATATACAGTATAATTATCTATTCATATATAATTACCTCACATGACCCTCTTCCCTCTGCCAATGCAAAAGACGGGAAGATAATGATCTGCATAAAGGTTTGTCCGTAGCAAATGTTATCTTTATTTTCTAATTTATATACCTGTCTATCTGTCTCTATTGTTTATTTATCCGGATCTGTCATGTCGTAAAGAGTGCTACATCTTCTGATAAGGATTCAAGCAACTGTAAGTTATCATTTCCGAAGTCAGTAAGTTATTCATTTTTATTCAGTATATAAATAAATATGTTGAATTTATTGCCAAATGCTCTTTGTCACACGACTTAATTGTTTTCTTCATGAATAAAGTAAGCCAAATTAACTGTCATATGAAAACAGCTTTCGCTTCACAAAGAAAAAAAGAAATACGAAACTTGTTTTCAATCTAATGCCATTGTGGGGAGTGTTTCGTGTTAGATGGTGGTGGGGTTGGGGGGGGGGTAGGTGTTACATGGGAAGGGGTTATATGACAGGGTGGGGTGGAGATACTAAAGTGAGATGGGAGATGTTAGAAAACTAATATTTAAGTAAAAGATATTTTCTCATGCTATGCCACCCATGTTGTACTGGCAATTAGTGTCTCGGCTGTTTCATTTTCGAGTCGAATTGAAGGGTTATTTATTTGGTGTTAGACTGAGTTGGCCATATGCCAGCGAGGGCTCTTGTCCTTTCTGACAGCTTTCCTCGTAATTATATGTTTACTGTCAGATTATTACGGAGTAAATATACTAAAGGCAAACGCTAATTTGAAGTTATCATAACTGCCGAAACTTGAAGTTTGCCGTTATTGCATAAACACCTATTTTCTGTTTATGTATGTATATATACACAGATACATACGTATATATATACATGGTTAGCCATCTACCTATACATTTATATCTATATATCTACCGTATCTACGTATCTATCTATCTGTATGTATAATAGTATATATACATACAAAAAAGAGTTTTACCTCTCACCATTCATGTTCTGGTAGATGATTTGTTTACATACTAAATCATCGTCTTCGCTTTCTGATTGTTTGATGTATCTTTGAATTCCTAATGAAGTTTGAAGTTGCAATTACAAAAGCAACTGCGAATGGAGAAGAACACTCATGGCAGTCAAGGGTACCTATAAAAGGGGAAACTTTGATTTAATGTGAATCTAACAATTCCCTTTCAGACGTTCAGGACTTTCGACAGTGAAAGAAGAAGCTTGATTGGTCGGACAACAGTAATGAAGAAAGGGAGGTGAATGGAGGTAAAGTAAAACTACATTATGGGTCCAGCGAGGAGCATAAGGGACATTGGGTAGCAATCTCAATTACGAGGGCACAAGTAATGTTCTTTAAGGTCCACAATAATATACTGATGGCAGCAGTAGTAAAATAAAAACCAGTAAAAGCTTTCGAACCCTACCATGGGTTCATCTTCAGTCGACTGAAGATGAATCCAGGGTAGGGTTCGAAAGTTTTGACATGGTTTTATAAAATTGTACTACTGCTTCCATCAGTATATTATTGTGGACCATTAAGAACATAAGGGACATTGTAAACAAGCTTTAATGCTTACAGTGCACCATACTGAAGTGCAATGATAGCACTAGCCCCCTTACGGAGCTAAAAAGGCAGGCTGGGACAAATAGGAGGTATTGAAATATAAAATGCCTGTAACTATAGAATTTAAGACGATCTACATGAGAAGAGGACCAGCGGGGAATTAAACCCCTACTCTATAAAATACCGAAAACAGATAAGTGAGCACCGTCGAACTTGGGAACTTGAAAAAGCCACAAAATGGAGAACAAATATATTTATTAAGAAATCCAAATACAGTTGCGGAACGTCATGCTCTCTCTTCAGTTGGAGACACTTCATGTGGATTTTTAAAACATATTTGTTTTCCCATTTGTGCCTGTGTGTGTGTGTGTTTTTTTTTTATACCGGAAGTTACTGAAACTTGCAACAAGCTTTTGTAAACCGGTGCTATCGGCAATGGCTCACCACACATGACCCGACCCAGAAGGGTAAAAATAAAAGTACGAAATTCCCACATCCCGGCCAAATTCCTCTCACAGAGCTTCGTAGTGGCCCTCAAAGAGGAAACGCCTCTTCAAGTACCAAAGACCAGGCAGAGCCCTCACTGGCAAGTGCCTCTCAATTAAGGTGACTAGACAATCACCGAGAAAAGGCCGGGGTTGACCAGCCATTGGAAATGGTGCGTCACGCGGATATGGCCAATTCTGAGCCTGCAAAGTCCCGTCTCCCATTTTCGAGGTAGATTCGTGATGACTTCATGGGAACGCTGATGAAGACGTCATTTCCAAACTAAGCGGAAAAAAGGTTGATTTCGTCATTTCCAAAGTGCGAGGGAAGGACCATTTTCAAGTTTCTAAAAGTCGTGGGAACACAGCATTGATTTCGTAACTTCTAGACTTCGTGGGAAAGCTGGTTTCGTAATTCTCAAACTTCGTGGAAGCCCTAGTTTCGTAAGTTCTACTTGTTTGTACCAAATTAACCTTCCCATGTTACTTGGTAAATGTGAAATTGGTTTGATTATTATATCTATATCACAATTCCATTATATACATATATCTGTATCATAATCCTACATAGGATAACGAAGCAAACGGAGATGAAACGAATCTAAATCAAATACAAATAACCTGTAACCGGAAATGAAACACTCATTTGAAAGAATTAAGAGATTCTATAAAAAAAAATGTAAAAACTGAGCAACAAAAAGCGTACATTTCCCATCCCGGTAAAGAGTTAATGAGAAAAACAAAAGCAGTTCAAAAGAGAGAATTCGAACCATCCCTTCAGTAAAAGGGTATTCGTAAACTGAGGGAAGAGTTGATGATTATATTTGTCCCGTGCTGAAACGAACTTCCAGTCCAATAGCGAGAAACTTCCAGATCTAGCTCTCCTTTTCCTTTTCATGAACCTTAAGGCTCAAACCTTTAGCGAAAACGGGTCCTAATTCTGTCTTTCCTTCCTTAATATTTCTCCCCGCAAAGAATTCCCGAACTTGCAATTCTGCTCGTCTCAAACCTACTGCCTTCTTCTGATTCTTCTCGAGATTTTCTCCTCCTAAGGAGAGATGAGTTCCAGTTTTTGTGAGGGAAGTTCGATTACATTCCACATGAATTTCAAAATGTTTGCATTCGTGAATTGGCTCCGACTCTGCCAATTTATCTTTTTTTTTTTTCTTTCTTTCTGTTTTAAGGGGGTGGGGGAAGGACGGGGGACGCCTACAATGTTTGTATTCGTGAATTGGTTCCGACTCTGCCTAATTTATCTTTATTTATTTATTTATTTTATTTTTTTTTTTTTGTGGGGTGGTTGGTGAGGGGTGGACGGGGGACGCTTAATTTGACATACCCGAATACCGCGTTCTTTTTAGATTTCTGGATCCCACACTTTTAGTTATTGTATTATTTTTTATTAATTCTATGGAAGGAATTAGAATTTTGCTTAGCTGCCACTGCATCAAATGTAGCATTAGTGTAGATATTTTGTCTTTCATGAGGTAACGTCTATTGAAAACCTCAATTTGAGTGCATATATACACATAAATTACCCAATATCGAAGATGTTTCGGGATACAGGTCTCCATTAGCTTTGAACAGTGAATGAAAAAAAAATTAAATGTGTATCGTAATGATCACGACGGCGTGAATATTCAAAGAATTTCTCAAAACTGGCTGACTTTCACGTAAAGGGCGAAACCTCACTCAGTAACACCACTCCTCCTCTCATCATGCAAGGAGGAGCTTGCACCTGCATAATGACTCGGAATTTCCTAACGAATATTCAACGGAACTTATGACCTTTCGGACTCCATGTTGGAAAGAGACAAGATGTTAGAAAGTCTCGGGGGGAAAGAGTTTAGCCAGAGAGGGGTGGTTGGGGTGGGGTGGTTGGGGCTTAAAAGGCGCCTGGTACGTAATTTTCCGTCGTACACGGCTCCGTCTAATTACCGGTTCGGGTGTTATCGTTATTGCAGTTCCGATGCGGCGTTTCTGAGGGAAAGTTTAGGACTGCGAGCACCGGGAACCTGGTTTATTGGGGGTTCTGGTTCCTGGTTCTTAAGCGCTCACTCCACAAACACAGTTGCAGGCACACCACACTGTTTATGAGGCTAAAAGTTAAGTATATCTTAGTTTTACCAGACCACTGAGCTAATTAACAGCTCCTCTAGGGCTGACCCGAAGGATTAGATATTTTTTACGTGGCTAGGAACCAATTGGTCACCTAGCAACGGGACCTACAGTTTATTGTGGAATCCGAACCACATTGTATCGAGAAATGAATTTCTATCACCAATAATAAATTCCTCTGATTCCGCGTTGGCAGAGCCGGGAATCGATCTTCGGACCACCGGATTGGTAGGCGAGAGCGAAAACCACTCGAGGAGCAGAGCTTTATTCCCCTAATAGTTTACTTTACTTATTACTTAGTTTAACTTTATTTTATGTCACTCCAAATTGTTTATGTTTATTCATCTCTATTATCCCTTTTTTGCAACAAAATGAACCCCGAAAAATTACAGATACGTATTTCTAACTTAGGTACAATCCGATATTTCTACTTAACTTTTAACCCTAATCCATTTCATTTCTTCTTCTTCATAACTGAGGCAGAACTGCCAAGAAAGACGTTCCTCTCTCTCTCTCTCTCTCTCTCTCTCCTCTCTCTCTCTCTCTCTCTGAAAGTCCATCTATCCCTATGAGAACAGCTATTTGTTCCTATGGGGATACAACCATCGCCTATAATATGTATGAGTAGAGCCGAAGGATACTCCTCTATAGAAAAGTCGCTGGTTGGTATCCCTAGGAAAAATACAAATTACTTTTAAAAACTGCTGTTTCATAATACGTCGTAAATAATCTTCGAAATAATGACTCAAAAAAAACAGAAAAGTGTCCCGGATGTATTGTCCGAAGGTCCGATTACGCAATAAGCTGCGCAAGGAATTGGGAAGATCCGTAATTTCTGGATATTCATAAAATAATTAAAGATGTTGAATTAAAAAAAAAAAAACAACAAACTGACAAACAACATAGTACGACCGATGGACGAACTCAGGGTCGACAAGAGGTCCACAAGAAATATAATAATAATTAAATAATAAAAGTAAAAATATGATTATGATAAGGAGCTCAATGTATTAACTAAAGTACCCAGCAAGAGGTCCACAAGAAATATAATAATAATAAAATAATAATAATAATAAATAATAATATAATAATAAGAATAATAATAAGAATCAATAATAAAGAATAAAATTGTAAATATAATTATGATAAGGAGCTCAATCTATTAACTAAAGTACGCAGATTTAGGTCGGTGGAACTTTTTGCATTTCGTTAAAAAGGAGTTTCTGCCAGTGACGATGCCCGCCAATTAGAGATGCGTATAAGTCAAAATCAAACTGCAAGCTAAGGCTGCAATTAACATTTTACACCGAGGGAATTAACATGATGGCTCGGAATTGCAATATTTAGCGTCTAAGACCATAATTGAATATTCATTCTGAGGTCATCATTCATAACTAAGATTTCTTTTATTTATTAAATTTCTCTTTGTAATTAATGAACGAACTTGCTTGCTACCTGAGTATTAGAAGATCTCTCGTAGCATGTGGCCTTACACCTAACTGAGAAATAGAAAAAATAACTAAAAACAGGAAATGATAATGATGTGAAGTAGAAAGACCGAGGAGAAGTTAAGATCTAAATAAAGAAAGATTGGTGCAAAATTATTTCAAAAGTTCAGGAGCGAGGAATAATAAAAACAACTAAGGCCAAGTCAAATGTTGCCGATTTGGTATGTGCCCAAAACAGCAGTAGGTATTGAAAGTACTATACGTCCCACTTAAGAGACATTAAATAAAAACCAGACGGTAAGCTTATGCAAATATTCCGGAAACAATTAAAATAGCGCCTTTCCATAACGTCACAAGACAAACGATTATCATAATAACGGCATCGCAGTGAGTTTCAACTTCTCCGATTTCGTAATTACTAATAATTAAAACTCTTAAGTCAGGTATTTCCGAGTATCATTATGCTATAATTTCGTCTCTTAAGATAATTACTTATATTTTGCCTTTCCTGAAATTAGTAATTAAATGACAAGTGCGTTGGGTCACACAAATTAGACAAAAAAAGAAAAAAAAGAAAAAAAACTGATGGTTGTCAATTCGAGAATCACTCAACTTGGTCGCCGGCCTCCCCCCCCCCCCCCCCCCCCCCCCCCCCCCCCACCCCCCCCCCCCCCCCCCCCCCCCCCCCCCCCCCCCCCCCACAACCCCAGCACAATGTTCCAAAATTCGTACTTCCAAAGAAAAGAAAGAATTAAAATGGATGCCATAACAGTGACAGCATTTCGATGGAATTAAGTCAATAAATTCATCATAAGAACAGACCAGTTTTTATGCAAAATTTGAGTACAATAAGGAGGAAGAGGAAACAGACTTTCTGTCTATGACCAGCCAAAAAAATAGGAAGATCTTTTTCCCCGTAAACAATGAAAGCAGAGTAACCTCTTGCCAAGCAAGGAATATAAAAGCAGAATCAAACAGAAACTGCAGATTAATGTCAAATAAATACCCTACTATTCCGTTCGGTTTGCTTCACGCCCCATTGCTGATTATATCGAATCCCACATCGCAAAAAAAAAGAAAGCGAGAGAGAGAGAGAGAGAGAGAGAGAGAGAGAGAGAGAGAGAGAGAAAGTGCCGAAACAATGCCGTATTTCGTCATAACCCTGCGAATATATCATATGCGAGAGGTGCCCCCTGAGGTATTCCCAACAGAATGCTTTCAGTTGTCTCCATTGAGTAAGATTTAAGAGGTGAGGTCGCCCAACCATGAAATTGGCGGCTGGTTGACCTACCGAGAGAGCCCCCCTCCCCCAATCTCTCTCTATGTAAGCATCACACCTTCAGATAGATCCCCATCTCGGAGGGGGTCGATCCCACGGGCGGGGAAACGCTCGAGTCATCATCATCGTCTCTCTGTCAATAGAGCAACAGCTAATCCCGATATTAATCGATTTTCAGTGTGTCATAAAAGAAAGAGGTTTCTTAAGTTACGCTGACAGATTTACGCGATTTTTTTTCTTTCTATTTTATTTTGGTCTTGGCTTAAAAAACAAAATCTAAATTTGAGATCTTTCGAGAAAACTAAACGCGTTTTATTTAATTCACGGTCCGTTGGCGCTCTATGGAGAGCCATTTTCGTGCAATGCTTTGAAAGCTGGAAGTAAGAGGATGTGGACAAGAATATAAATAATAAAAAGAATAAAAAAAAAAAAACGCATAATGACGGCGAGGTTAGAAAAGCAGGTTTAATATTTTGTGTTGCTCTTCGGTGCTGCTTTCGACGGGAACCCTTTCACAACTGCCGCAAGAATTAGGTTGTTTGCAAGCAAGGAAGAGTTGTCATTTTGCTTGCTTAGTAAATGTCTGGATGTTATTGCAAAGTAATAGAAAAAAAGGGTTGAATTATTTATGGTTAACTCCCGGAAGTAAGAAAGAGAGGATTCTTTTTTATGTGAGAGAGTGTGTGTGTGAGAGAGAGAGAGAGAGAGAGAGAGAGAGAGAGAGAGAGAGAGAACTTCGATTCCTTAACCATCTGATCGGAGAGACACCTGGATTGATTTGAAAATGAATGCATCGTTCAATTCATAATAATAAAAAAAATCTCAGTAAGTTTTTTGTTGTAGATAGTTTATAAATGTGACAAACGCATTTTATAATTGAACGAATCAATGTTTGTACCGCCGTCTGCCACTGTCTGACTAAAATTCCCAAAATGCAGGCAAGTGGGATTCATCGTTTCACAATATTCACAAAAAACCGGGAGGCCAAATTGTTTTGTTTGTTTGTACGGTGTTTTTACGTTGCATGGTACCAGTAGTTATTCAGCTTACATGACTTCCGAACCACGTCGAGAGTGACCTTCTATCACCAGAAATACACATCTCCCACACCTCAATGGAATGCCCGAGAATCGAACTCGCGGCCACCGACGTGCTAGGTCAAGGAACCCAAACTGAATTATGATATCCCGTCTGATAATGTAGTAGCTGCATTTACTGTACATCCGAAATACCTACTACTACAAGCAATACGATAGTATTCTCATTGACAACTATGTCCCAAGCAAATATTACCAAGAATCTCGACGGATAAAATCGCTTATCAAACGAGTTGCTCGGCTGCGTTTAGATTAACCTGTTTCATACATGCTATGGTCAAGCTTGGATTTTCTCCTTCAGAAAAGATTTACCGTTCGATGCTATGTAACTGGGAGGCACCTGTAGATAAATAAATCTACTTCAGTTTCGTTTTATTATCTTTTACCGAGGGCAATGTAGATAAATAAATATTTCTAATTCAGTTCCGTTTAATCTTCTTTTACCGCGGACACTGTAGATAAATGAGCATAATTCAGTTGTGTTAGTATTCTTTCACCGAAGACACTGTAGGTAAATAAATAATTTCAATTCAATTTCGTTTAATTTTCTGTTGCCTAACTTCGTGTATAGCAAGAATGTTGTGGAAAATTCGCAAGTACACTAAAAATACTATTTACTCAGAGATTAATTCTCAAGCACAATAAGTAATACAACTCACTCAGTGGAAAATTCGCGAGCACAGTAAGTAATACTATTTAATCAGTGGAAAAACCGCAAACACAGTAAGTAACACTATTTATTCAGTGGAAAATTCGCAAGCACAGTAAGTAATACTATTTACTCAGTGGAAAATTCGCAAGCACAGTAAGTAATACTATTTCTCAGTAAGGAAATTTGCAAGCACAATTTAGCAATACTGTTTACTCAGAGGAAAATTTCCGCAAAGCGACAGTAAAGTAATACTATTTACTCAGAGGAAAAGTCGCAAGCACAGTGAGTAACACTATTTATTCAGTGGAAAATTCGCAAGCACAGTAAGTAATACTATTTACTCAGTGGAAAATTCGCAAGCACATAAGTAATACTATTTACTCAGCGGAAAATTCGCAAGCACAGTGAGTAATACTATTTTCTCTGGAAATTTCGCAGGCACTAAAAAATACTATTTACTCAAAGGAAAGTCGGTCTGGTTATCAAACATTTTAAAAGTTTTGCCTTAAGAACCTGGCACTTGTGACCATTACACTTTGCCACTTTGTAAGTTGCTTTTACTGTGCTTTGATTACGTGTCACATGAGATTTTTCACTTATAAGGGATTTAGTAGCGCTTTTGCTTCCTTTCCTATACTGCTAAGCTATGGAACTCACTCCCTGCATCTGCGTTCCCTGGTTTTCATAAGCCTCTTCTCTGGGTATAAAGCCCGCTCTTTTTCAGTGGTTAATGCATAGAAAATATGGCCTACCCTGCCTTTGAAGACGTAATTTTCAATACCAAACTTCGGTAAAAACTAAAAAGAGGCTTTGAGATACTAAATTCTTAACGAATGTTTTGAAGCTTTAGCTGTAACCTGTTTTAATTTTCTATTTTACGGTAACCAAATTTTTGGCATCTTGGCTAGGTGAGTAATCGACTACTTTTCACTGTATTATTATGGTACTTTTATTATATATATATTATATATATATATATATATATATATATATAAATATATCTATATATAGATATATATATAGATATATATACCTATATATCTATATATATATATATATATATATTATATATATATTATCTATATATATATATCTATATATATATCTGTATAAGAATATATATATATATATATATATATATATATATATATATATATATATATATATGCCTCCTTGGTTCCATGTGTCCATTTTGTGTAGCGAAAAAAAATATCTGGAAGCTGTCACAAGAGTCCAAGTTTTGGCAACTTCTGGCAACTTTTCGTCACATTGTGGACCAAGTACCAAATACACTGCCAATAAAACTGTGACAGTCGCTAATGGAACACAGGGGATTTAAATTTTGTAACTAAAAAAAGAAAAAAAAAAAATATTGGCTTTCAGAACAAAGACTTCTTTGGTTAGTATGAAGCAAAATTCGGGTTATTTCCAATCTGGGACAAGGTCGAGGGGCTTCTCGCAAGGTTGGATAGAGCAGCCTCCAATGACTCATCACTTTGCAATGTTATTTAAAGAGTTTGCACCGCCCTGTTATTAAGCCGAGAGGCACTGATTGTGATTGAGTGGTGCCATGTATCTTGTGGTCGGATTCAGGTGGGATGCTGTTAATTTCTTTGCATAATTATCATCATTATTATTATAACTTTTTTTTCATTCATTTTTTTTTTTTTAGAAATGAGAGGCTATTAGGAAGGGATCATTGCAATCTATATGGAAATTTTAAGGATAATTGAACGGTTGCAAGAATTTAGGAATGGAAATACAGCAATAAGGAAAATTGGAAGATGTCCGCATTAATTTCAGGATGCGTGTGGTAGAGTAATGGATAAAATAAGGACAAAAAACACCAAACACATTTAGTCTCTCTCTCGCTCTTTTATCTCTCTCCTATTCTCCTCGTCTCTCTCTATTATATATATATATATATATGTGTGTGTGTGTGTATGTAGGTATGTATAATATATATACACACATATACGTATATAATATATACACACAGATATATATATATATATATATATATATATATATATATATATATATATAGAGAGAGAGAGAGAGAGAGAGAGAGAGAGAGAGAGAGAGAGAGAGAGAGAGAGACTAAATGTGTTTGGTGTTTTTTGTCCGTATTTTATCCATTACTCTACCACACGCATCCTGAAATGGATGTGGACATCTTCCAGTTTCCTTGTGGCTGTATTTTCCATTCCTAAATTCTTGCAACCGCTCAATTATCCTTAAAATTTCCATATAGATTGCAACAATTCCCCCTACACTAATAGCCTCTCATTTCTAAAAAAAAAAAAAAAAAAAAATAAATAAATAAAAATAAAACTTATAATAATACTGATGATAATTATGCAAAGAAATTAACAGCATCCCACCTGAATCCGACCACAAGATACATGGCACCACTCAATCAACAATCAGTGCCTCTCGGCTTAATAACAGGGCGGTGCAAACTCTTTTAAATAACATTGCAAAGCTGAGTCATTGGAGGCTGCTCTATCCAACCTTGCGGGATGCCCCTCGATCTTGCCCGGATTCAAAATACCCGAAATTTCCCTTATTCTTCCCGAAAAAGTCTTTGTTCTTAAAGCCAAAATTTTTTTTTTCTTTTTTAGTAACAAAATTTATATCCCTTGTGTTCCATTAGCGACTGTCACAGTTTTATTGGCAGTGTATTTGGTACTTCCACAGTGTGACGAAAAGATGCCAGAAGTTGCCAAAGCTCCGACTCCTGTGACAGCTTCCAGTTAGTTTTTTTTTTTTTTTTTTTTTTGTTTTTTTTTTTTTTTTTTTTTTTTTTTTTTTTTTTTTAAAGAGTACCCGCTACACAAAATGGGCACATGGAACTAAGGAGGCATGTATATAAGTATCATAATAATACAGTGAAAAATATTTGACTTCTCATCTAGCTAGAATGCCAAAAATTTTATTACCGTGAAATATAAAATTAACGCAGGTAGCAGCTAAAGCTTCAAAACAGCCTTCAAGAATTGTGTCACAAAGCCTCTTTTTGTTTATTTTTTTTTTTTACCAAAGTTTTGCATTGAAAATTACGACTTCAGAGGCAGGGAAAAAAGAAAATATATATATATATATATATATATATACTATATATATATATATATATATATATAATATATATATATATATATATATAACTCAATCAACCCGAAGTTAGGAACGTGATAAATCCCATAAAATCAAGGTATATGCCACAAAGGAAAATAAACGACGGAGTATCCGCGAGACCTTTCGACATTTAAAACGTCCTTTACTAAGCAGAAAACATACATACATATATATACATACATACACATATTATATATAAATATGTATATATATATATATATATATATATATATATATATATATATATATATAAGCGAATACCACGGGAAATATAGTCAGGAATCCAAGCGCTTTCGTCTTTATTCAGACATCGTCAAGGAGCTACTTGACGATGTCTGAATAAAGACGAAAGCGCTTGGATTCCTGACTATCATTTTCCCGTGGTATTCGCCCTTATTTATGAAGTCACGTGCATCACTGTGATTTTTTAAGCATATATATATTATATATATGTATACTATATATATATGTGTGTGTGTGTGTGTGTGTGTATAATATATATATATATATATATATTATATATATATATATATATATATATCATATATTATATATATTCATAAAAGCCCTTTATGAATTTTTTTTTTTGCATTCCTGCTAAACACATCCTGAAATGAATAGAGCTATCTTCCCATTCCACTCTGACTGTATTTCCATTTCCAAATTCCTGCAACCGTTCAATTATCCATTAGAAATTTCCATATAGATTAAAGTAATTCCCCTACGTTAATACCATCTAATTTTCTTGAAAAAAAATAATGGCAGTATAAAAAAAAGTAACAACAGCATCCCACCTGATTCTAACCACAAGGTACTTGGTAGTACCACTCTGTAAATGTGTGTGTGTGTGTTTTTACTTATGTGCAAATTTTTGACCTCAACAAAAGGACAAATATATAATTCAATATGAATAGACATCCACGATTCGTTTTGCGGTAATGATCAATATTTGAAAAAGTATTCCATACTTTTATACACGGACTCCAGACGTGAAAATAACTCCCATTAAAATCTCTTGATTATTTCCATAGCAGATCCAGTTAAAAGTTGGAATTGTGCAGTAATAAGTAACTAACAAAGTGTGCAATTTACGAGCAAAATCCACCAAAACCCTTTGGATAAGTAACTCACTGTAGATCAAAGTTATTCATATCAAAGAATTGTGTAAAAGTTTAAATATTTAAGGGAGGGGTAAAGAACGGTCCTTCAATAAAGACGCGCTTTCTCCTTAAAAGAAGAACCGATAGGCCTACTTGAGTATGAGAAAACAGCCTTTCGGTACATGGGAAATGAAGCGATACTGATATTGTTGATAAAATCATTTAGATGCTGTGAGGTACTTTTCTGGACATTTGATTTTGCCTTATATAGATTTTTGGTATTATGCCAGCAATGGGGCAACTAAGGCCATTCAGCACTGAAACGGATATTGACAGTAAAGGGTTTGAAATGTGTTACAGGAGGAAAACCTCGCAGTTGCACTATGAAACAATTGTTAGGAGAAGGTGGGCAGTAAGATGGAAGAAAGAGAATATGAACGGAGGCAAACTAAAAGGAATGAAAGTAATTGCAGCTAGGGGCCGAAGGGATGCTGCAAAGAACCTTAAGTAATGCCTACATTGCATCGAATGAGGTGTACTGACGGCACTATCCGCCTACGGAGACTTTTCTAGACAGATTGTTCTATCGAATTTTATTTCATTTTGTTTTCCTGTAGTCTTGTTTCCTTGAATTTTCTGCTGCCTTTATAAAATACTTGAAGGGAAATAATTTCTAGATAATACTTTCCGAATTCTACTTACATTTCGGTCAGCATCATGAATGTCGACCACCAACGAATTGAAGACGCACTGGTCAGTTAGCGTCCTAAACCTCCACTTAAATAGCAGGTCTTAGAAACCTGCCTTGCAACAGATCTTAGCAGTCTGGCGTAACTGTCAGTAGGTCACAATGAGACCCGAGAAGTCAAAACAGTGAGTGAGTTAATGTGGATTACAGGCTCTGATTTCTCTCCATAGCTTAGTGAATATCGATTTCCTATTTTACTGACGATCTCTTAGCCCTCAAATAAGACACAGACACATAACGATAATTATTTTACGAAAATGCTTTCACACGTGAAACTAGTAAGAAAGTGAAAGCTTTAAAAGGCATTGCGCACAACCTTCAAGTTCCCGGTTATGTTCAGCATAATATGTAAATCTTTCTGCTTAAATGGACGTGGAAATCTAATGATATTCCCTCAATGTCAAAAGTATTGATTATTATTGATCGATTCCGCTGATACATCCGCCAACTGCTTTTGACTTTAAAGCACTTGGCTTTCTAGATACATTATAGACGCATAACCGTCTCATAAGTTATAGAGATAGAGATACGAGTTATATGCCATTTGTAAGAAAGCATGACTGCAATCATTTCAGTACCTGTAACTCAGTCACATAAAGCAAAAAAAAGAAGAAAAAACCGATTATGAAAGCGATAGATTCAATCACGGTTCAAAGACCGACGACTCTCTGGAAGATTCCTTTTCCCTGAAGAAGAAGAAGAAGAAGAAGAAGAAGAAGAAGAAGAAGAAGAAGAAGAATAGGCAAATTCGATTGTGAGTTAACTGCGTTCTAACATTGTAAGAGGCGCTGACCCTGTGATTCCAGATGGAGTGATGCAGAAAATAACTGTGATAAAAAGAGGTGGAGTTCAAAATTACGTTCGCCAGGGTGGTCGCCTGGGTCCCGCTGAGATTGCCATCACTTGATAATATCTGATGCATGAACGAGCACATGCATACACATATTATATACTGTGTATATATACATATGACTGGTAAAAATGTTCCGTTACAACAGAATTCCATCTAATAAAAGGAGCCCATAAAAACGCCAAAATATATAAAGTAAGTACTATATTTCAGAGACTGCTGTCTCTAAAATATAGTGCTTTCTATATTTTGGCGTTTTTATGGGCTCCTTTTAGTAGATATCCACTATATACACATATACACATGGATATATCTAGATATAAATATATATATATGCATACATATTTTACATATAAATTACATATATGAAATGAAATGAGAAGCAAAACAGAGAACAAAATAGCTAAAGGTAAAACACTATATATAAGAATAAAAAAGCTGTACTCGACAGAAAAAAAAACAGTATTTAAGCGTGACATGAAAAATAAGCAATGTATATCGCCATTTACCTTACTTTACACACACACACACACACACACACTATACTATATATATATATATATATATATATATATATATATATATATATATATATATATATATATATATATATATTCATGTGTAAACATAAAACATATAATGCAATTGTGTATGCGTGTCTGCACGTCTATATCATAGTCTTATACAGTACATAATTATTATGTTAGACATTTTGCTACCAGCTCATAGTGGCCAAAGTCTGTCTAGCCCCATTTTAGCACAACGTTGCCTTTCATTACATATTGATGCCAGCACTGACACAGAAACATTATCTACATAAAAGGTTCTAGGTAACCGAAATGGAGCAGAGGGTGAAATGTGACACCATTACAACTATAATTATAACTACAATCACAACTATAACTAGCATTTATTGACTGTTAGCAAAGTCCTTACCATCATTATAGGGAGACCTAATGAAGATGGAAACAAAAACATCGTAAATTAAGAGACACGAATAAGCAACCTGATAACAATATCTATAACAAAACAACCATAATAATCGGATGAATTTCGGCAATGGTGTACAGACCATTTATATAGTACTATCGTCTTCGGTACAGAGATAAGAATATTGAGGTGGATTATGGGAATATCGCTGCTTGAGAGATTGGAAAATTATTAAATAAGAAGTAGGGCAGGCTTAGTGAAGATGACAGAGGTGATAAAAGAGGCACGATTGAGATGGTATGGGGCATATGGGGCATGTGTTGACGATGGGTGATGAGGAGGGAGTGAAGAGGTCTTGGGAGGAACCTGTTTGAGGAAGGAGATCGAGACTGAGAGGGAGAATTAGATGACGAGATAAACTGAAGGAAGATATGGAGGGAAGAGGTTTGGTGGAGGATGATGCCTTTGATAGAAAAGGCAGTGGAGGAGAAGACGCATCGGGCAACCGACCCTTTCATGGAGGGATAACGGTGGGAAAGAAGAGATGAAGCACAATTTCAAGATTTAGTTTACACTGAAAAGGATTAGGCTGCAACTATAATTGTTAAGTGCAATTTCTACAAGTTGTTGTCTTACTTGAGGCTTTAGAACGAAAAAGTAACAAAAAATTAATATATAACTTAGAGGGGTAAACTGTCAAGTCATTCATTTTCCATTATTTATTAGCCTTGAAAAAAAAGTTGAATGAAATTAAACGCGTTTTGGATAATTTTCTCATTCGTGTTTTAGTAGGCATGTCACTTATTTAGTTTTCAGTTTGCTTTTAAGTTACATAAAACATGATATTATCAATAATGATAACCATCATTATCATAAACTTCAGCGCTGTGTGATACAGTCTTAATAATAATAATAATAATAATAATAATAATAATAATAATAATAATAATAATAATAATTGGGTCGATAAAGGGGGTAGAGTTAAAATGGACAAAGAAATGGGAGGTATAAGAATACTTAAGGCCGTCATCACGTAAATTTGAAAATTGCTTTTTATTGCACTGTAAAAGAACTGACTTTCATGGATGTTACCCCTTGTGGTCTTTTTTACACGTGACTTTCATTTATTATTATTATTATTATTATTGTTATTATTATTATTATTATTATTATTATTATGAATACCTATATGAGACGATTCATGACACATGAAATTTATTATTATTATTATTATTATTATTATTATTATTATTCATTATTATTATTATTTATTAATGAATACCTATATGAGCGGATTCAGTGACCACATGAAACTTATTATTATTATTATTATTATTATCATTATTATTATTATTATTATTATTATTATTATTATTATTATTATTATTATTATTATTATTATTATTATTATTATATTACCTATATGAGACAATTCTATGGACACATGAGGCTTTGCAACTTCTTTGTTGGCTCCTTGCGTAGTTCCTGAGAGAGAGAGAAGAGAGAGAGAGAGAGAGATTGTTACCAGCTATGCTTTACATCTGCAACAAAAATTGCATTTTCGCGCGTACAAAGTAATAGTTATAAAGTGGTATATATATATATATATATATATATATATATATATATATATATATATATATATATATATATATATATATATATATACGTGTGTATATATATATATGTATATATATAGATATATATATATTATATATATGTGTGTGTGTGTGTGTGTGTGTGTGTGTGTGTGTGTGTGTATGTGTGTGAAATAAGATCAAGAGGAAGAAAACATAATTTACAATGAAGCGTCGGAATTCCGCGGAGGCTCTTGACGTCAGGGGGCGTTGGAGACGATGATGTGATGAGATGATAATGATGATAACGACGATGATAATAACCATGATGGTATTGTTGGTACTTGAACCAGGCTACAGTGTCACCTTTTTCAACGCCACTGAATATGTTGAGCTTTCCATGTTTTACGACTGTTTTGAAATGGAAATTATTTGTTTTTTACACGACCCGATAACCAAAACTTTAAAGCGAGTTCTTTTTAAGTCCTTATTTTCCTACCCGTATAAGTATATATATATATATATATATATATATATATATATCTATAATAATAATATATATATATATCTAATCTCCTTATAATCCCTTCTGTCAGTTATACGAGCTTTCTTGTATTGTCAGTTCCTCATGTAAGCCAGTTTATCTGCTGAGTAAAGAACGTTGAAGTCGAAATATCTTGCAGAAACTCCGTTGTTTATTTTTCCTTCGTGGCTTATACCTTTATTTATGGATTTATCACGTTCCAAATTTCGTGATTCAGTTCTTTATACATACATACAATAATAATAATATATACATATATAATATATATATATATATATATATATATATATATAATATATATATATATATATATATATATATAAAATTTATGCTACTGTGGCAAGTGGGGAATTTGCAACTCAAGAATCCTTGTAAGGATTCCTGAGGATCCAAATGTAAATTTAAACAACATTAAAAAGAAGCTTATTATCTATCAATAAAACAAGCGCACTTTGGTCATTATCATATAGATAGCGGAAACAGAATTAATTTGTTCTTGACTGACCACTGAAAACTCATTTCAAAGTTAAAAGGATTCCACGAGTTTTTATTTTTTATCCCTTCTTGGTCTCTAAAAAAAACAAAATAAAATAAAAAATAAAAAAGGTTTCCCAACTGTTAAAATTCCTCTTAATAGAAAGGCGTGGGAGCTAATTATGGACTATGATAATAATAATAATAAAAGGCAGAACGCACCGTGCCTATAAAAGGCTTCCTTGACCTCCAATTTAATGAAGAAAAAAAAAGAAGCTTGAGGTTTTTGTCTTCATTTTAGACTTGATTCTTTAGCAATGCATTTTGTGAGGGAGAGGGAGAAGGAGAGGGAGGGAGGGAGGGGGAGGGAGGGGGAGGGGGAGGGGAGGGAAGAGTGGAGACGAAGTGGGGTGGTAAGGGGGGGGGGTGGTTCCATGGACGCGGCATCTGATTTGAATGTATTAAAGTCTAATCAGTTGACAATTACGACCCTCCTTCGTTATGAATGTGACTGCTCCGCGCAGCGTAATTGGATAATTACAAGCGGAGCGACCTCATTTGTTAATTAGCAAGATGAAAGATGGGTTTTATATTTCGGGGGGACCGACCGCTCATGCATTATTTTTATGCAAATTTTCCTGTAATTAAGAGCCCCGGCCACGGGATTTAATGCATGTTTATAAGGCAATGGCGGATATACGCCCTTTTGTGTGCATTTTTGCTCCTCGCAATTTGCAGGAGATAATTTTCCACCTTCTTCTTCTTCTTCCGAAGCAGCGAGGCACAAGCGCGCTTCGAGACCTTGTGCGTTCTTTCACGTTTCAACAATACCGAGTTAATTAGCACGAGGTTCGGTGTCGTCTTCGGCGCCATTTAAGAGCTATTCGGTGCGGTAGGCTAATTGATTCTGAAACAGGTTATGAGAATTTAGCACAAATCGTTCAGTCTGCTTCGACTGAAAGATTCAACGTCTGAAGAGACACAAGGTTAGTCAAGGGCGACACAAACCCTTCCCCTAACCCCCCTTCTCTCTCTCTCTCTCTCTCTCTCTCTCTCTCTCTCTCTCTCTCTCTCACCCATTTCCGGCAACCTCTCTTTCTCCACAAGGCAATCTAAGGGCACACGACTGGCTATCTCGTCCCAAAAAATAGTGTTCAGACAAAAAACTTGCTACAGTCCTTATATTGGAAGTCTATTGCATGCGGTAATGAGTCACAATCAGGACCTAGAAGTCAAGTTGAGGAGACATAAATTTAAAAAAAAAAATCGTTAATTACTAAGTTGAAAATAAGATTTCTCCTTTGCCTGATTTATGGTGTTTTCCTTTTTTGATTAGTCAGAAAATTATGAGCTTTGAACACGAGTAACAAATCACACACAGACTGAAGTAACCCATTGGAGCTTGCATCAACCCTCTATATTCTTGTATATGAATAATACCCGGAATTATCGGAAAATAAGAAACGCTCTATTTATCAGGAATTACGATGCGTTAAAAAACTCTATACAATTTTCACAAAATAGAGCAATAATAATAAAATAATAATAATAATAATAATAATAATAATAATAATAATAATAATAATTCTACGTGTCTCAGTCTGTGTCAAACCATGAAACAAAATTACCCAAATCCCTCAAGATTTGAAACTGCAAAAGTATCTCGTACCCCTACTTTAGCGCGAGCCGACCTCTGGCGCCATCAGATATCATCTGTAGGCCTTGCTGGCTGGCTGGCTGTAGGCCTCCACAACCTCCCATAAATTAAGGAGGCGAAAGAGGCCAAGACCCCGTCTTTAGTTTTGATGGCTCCAAGTCGTGGACGCCACAGAAAAGGACACGAGATGATTTATATATAGTGAGTGCAGGTGTCTTCAATCTGACTCATTTGGACGTCCTTCCATCCTAACAACAACCCTATCCTAATCCACGAAGACCCTCCCCTATCCCCTACCCCATACCCACCCTACCTCAGTGCACTACACTGACCACCCCCCCCCCCACCCCCTCCCGCGACCCCCATTGTTGCAGCTGCATGGCCGTTCTCTGTCTCTCTCTCTTTCTCTCTTAATACGTCGTCAGATAAAATGCCTCAATGAGCGTCGTCCTGACTTCCACGTGCTCTGTTTAACTAATGTCTTTGGACCTTAGCTTGGTTTAACCTTTTGGTGTCGTGGATTCTGTGGTTCCTTTCCTATTGCTATATATTCACGTGTATATCTATATTATATATATATATATATATATATATATATATATATATATATATATATATATATATATACACATATATCATATAAAAAAATATATATATAAATTTATATGCATTACATACACATATAATATATATATATTATATATATATATATATATATATATATATATATATATATATGTAATATATATATATATATATATATATATATATAGGTATGATATATATATATATATATATATATATATATATGCATACATACTATATATATATATATATAATATATATATATATATATATATATACATATATATAGTTGACAAATCTCTTCAAACGCAAAACTGATGTCCTTAAATTCAGTTTGATCTAAACTTCGTTCTACTAAATTCCATTACGTCTTTTCCCACTGACTTTTAATTTATTTATTACTTTTAACTTTTGGGGGGGGGGGGGGTGGGAATGGTTTCCGAGAGACCATAACTTTCTTTTCTTCCAAGTTTATTCTTCGCGTCTCAACGTCCGTCGAATAAATCTAATCGGCGGAAACGTTTACTTAATGATAATCTTATCAAACTTCAGGTTTACAAATGACTGCAAAGGTGAAATTGCGTGCCGCCCGAACATAAATAATATCCCGGGGAGATGAGAGAGAAAGAGAGATCTGAAATTGAAGGGAACAGACTCGCGGTGCTAAATGCATCGTTTTCCGCGTTACTTTCCGCTTTACGAGCTTTCGTTTTTTTTTTTTTTTTTTTTTTTTTTTTTTTTTTTTTTTTTATTAAATTTTGTTTTCATTTAAGGATTCAAAGAAGAATCTCTCGAGTCTTGACTAGCTTTCTTTTTCTTTCACTTTTTTATTGTTTTTATTTAAGGATTAAATACAAAATCTCCCGAGCCTTTAAAAGCTTTCTTTTTTCCTTTCACTTTTTTTTATTCTGTTTTTATTTAAGGATTCAATACAAAAAGGAAAAAAGAAAGCTCTTAAAGCTTTCTTTTTTCCTTTCACTTTTTTTATTCTGTTTTTATTTAAGGATTCAATACACAATCTCCCGAGCCTTTAAGAGCTTTCTTTTTTTCTTTCACTTTTTTATTTTTTTTTATTTACGGATTCAATGCAGATTTTCTCGAGTTTTTACGAGCCTTCTTTTTTCTTTTTTTCTCTCTTTATAACATTTTGTTTTTAATTTAAGGCTTCAATGCAGAATCTCTCCAGCCACACGAACCTGCGACAAGGGATGTGAGAAATTTCACGAAGAATATCTGGGATCAATATCTGGACATGAGAGGAACGCGTGTCTAATTGATTGCATTATCCTTACATGCCCAACATATTACGCCTCCATAATGTTTCATTTTACAAAATATTGTTATGCGAAGAGGATGTTGCGACGCTAGAATATTTCAACAAATCAATCATTTGATTTTCGTATCTCA
>NC_087213.1:11745759-11748259 GCF_015104395.2 Macrobrachium nipponense | reverse complement strand
GGGGGGAGGGGGTTGTTATGGAAGGTTTGTACGAGGTTGATATAAGAAAGAGGGGGAGAGGGGGGAGGGTAGCGCTTGATTTGGGGTTAGGGAGTACAGAAGGGGGTGGGGTCATCTTGACAACGTTGGTGGGGTTTTGGAAGATCTGGCTTGAATGAGGTGGGTGATGGAAGGTTGAGCACTTGTGGGTTGGTTATTTTACAAGGTGGTTGTGGGTGGGGCGGCAGAGTGGGTGGGTGAGGGGAATGAGGTTTGGGGGGTGGGGGGGGGGGGGGGGGGGGGGACGAAGGGTTAAGAAACGTTTCCTTCAACGTTTTAATTATTACCCCTTGGGACGGCAATAATTATTATGCCTCGCTTCGTCTATTACTCGACTTTTAGCCATGATTATGCGTGTGGTAAAATCCGTGATGCGTTCGGATACCAGACGGGACTGCATCAGATTGTAAAAGATTGCATCCTCGACGGTTTTGGAGTCTTCTATTTATCCTTTTTTTTATATAACCGCTTTCTTTGTTTACAGTTTCTATAGAAGACGCCCGCTTGTGCTATGGGGTGACACGACTTAAAGTAATGTCCGCACGATGCTTCAGTGTTCTTCAGGTATATTCTTGTGGGTTATATCGTTGACGCTAATCTAATTATTTGTTTGAGAGTTTGGCAAAGAAGTAACAAAAGGAAAGCAGCAGTAGTACTAGTACTAGTTCTAGTACTATAGTAGATTCACATCAACCGTGCATTTGATGTCTAGGCCAGTCCCTTACGACGCTCTGATTGGCTGTTGATAAGCCAATGTCGGGGCTGGATCTGGAAGCTCTCAGTCTCTCTCGAGAGTTCACATAGGCAGGATGTATGTTCCATCTCTCCTGAGGATCACGTCTTTCAGGAGAGATGGAACATACATCATGCCTATATGAACTCTCTCGAGAGACCGAGAGTTTTCAGCCCTGTGATTGGCTTATCAACAGCCAATCAGGAGCGTCGTAAGGGACTGGCCTAGACATCAAATGCACGGTTGATGTGAATCTACTATAGTAATAGTACTAGTACTAGTACTAGCAGTAGTAGTAGTAGTAGTAGTGGTCACAGAGTAATCATCATCCTTTCCCGCAACTGTCATAATTCACGTTTTTCTTCTTAATTGCTATTATTATTAGTAGTAACAGTGACTCATCACTTTTCCTGCAAGTGTCATTATTCAAGATTTTCTTTCTCAATATTATTATTATCATTATTATTATTATTAGTAGTATAGTAGTAGTAGTAGTAGTAATAGTAGTAGTAGTAGTAGTAGTAGTACTCGCACCGTCCTGCGAGAGACATACCACTGTAATATCTCATTCACTTCCAGCTATCAGAGCTATCTCTCCCATCAGGAGCTTCGCCAGTAATTCAGCGCTGCTTGACGGGCGAAACCCTGCCGACTGCAGACCAAAGAACCGTGAAATGGATTGGAAAACGAAAGAAGAAAATACCGCGTGAATAAATAAAAGATAAGATGAAGAATTGCAACAAACTGATTATTATTTGCCTCGGATTTTCATCGTCGCTGGTTTGACAAGATAAGAGTTTGGACGGCGATGCTTGTGCAGTGCATTTTGAATGCTTGCGAGATGAAAGTGACTAGTAACAGTGTGTTTGTGACCTCAGTAAATCAAAGCTCTTGAAAAGGGCTCTGTTCTTCAGTTGATAAAAGTTCTTGAAAAGGGCTCCGTTCTTCAGCTAATAAATGTTTTTCCAAAGGGCTCTGTTCTTCAGTTAATAAAAGTTCTTGAAAAGGATTCTGTTCTTCGACTAATAAAAGTTCTTGAAAAAGGCTCTGTTCTTCAGTCAATGGAGTTCTTGAAAAGGATTCTGTTCTTCGACTAATAAAAGTTCTTGAAAAAGGCGCTGTTCTTCAGTTAATGAAAGTTCTTGAAAAGGATTCTGTTCTCGTTAATAAAAGTTCTTGAAAAGGATTCTATTCTCCAGCAGATAAAAGTTCTTAAAAAGCATTATGTTCTCCAGTTAATAAAAGTTCTTGAAAAGGATTCTGTTCTTCAGTTGATAAAAGTTCTTGAAAGGGCGGAGCAATGTATATTTAATGCTTCATTTCCCGGTTGAGTAAATGGTATTACCATACATCTTTTCCCCCCTTCTTTGAAAGGTTTGGTGGGGGCGGCGGGTTGGGGGGGAGCCAGCAGATGGGTACCAGGACACAGCCCTCTGGTTTTTCAATCCGCCTTTGGTGATAAGGGCATTTGACCTGAAGCAATGCACGGACGTAGGAGAAGCGGGCCGAGTGCTGTCCCACTCAGTCAAGCAAACGCTTTGGCTGCTGCATATGTGTTGTTCAGATGTCCATTCATGCTAGGATTAATAAAAAAAAATAAACTAATAAGTTACGTCCCTGAATCTTTCGTTTCTGTGGCTAGGGAAAAATTGCGTACTGATACCATACACCATTCTTTTTTCTTTTTTTTTCATTCTTTAAATCATCAGCTGAAAACCCTTTATAGAC
>NC_087213.1:11733259-11740759 GCF_015104395.2 Macrobrachium nipponense | reverse complement strand
TTGAGGATGAGAAGAAGAAGAGGAAGGAAGAAGAAGAAAAAGAAAAAGAAGAGAGGAAAACGGAAGAGAAGTAAACAAAATGAAATGACAGAAAAAAATAAGGAAAAACAAAGAACAAGATAAAAGTATGGATGCAGAGATACTCATTGATACTACATATGAGGCAATAAAGCAGCATACCTACGAAGAAATAAATTACGATATGACAACAGAAAAGCAAATCCCGAAGAGGCTCTACCCAGATCTATACAATGACGGGAAAAGAGGAAAAAAATAGACAAGAAAGACAAAATCTGCAACCTTTTGAAAAGAGGGAATTGCAGATTTGGAGAAAGATGTTACTACAAACATCCTAAGATATGTCAAAACTATGAAATATATGGTAAATGTGCATACTTATGATGGATATGGGATGATTGCAGAGATCTGCATCCAAAATATTGTAAAAACCTAAAAGAAGGAAAAAAGGATGTAAGTTCGACAAAAAATGCAAATATATGCACCCTGTAGCCATGAATCATAATCAAATAAATAACCAACCAAGTAATAAAATCCAAAATAAGAAAGAAACAAATAAAGAGAGAAATCAAGAATATCAGGTAAAAGAGAAAAGCAAACCACCAATGAGATATGCAGAGGTGTCAGCAAAAATTTCAAAGCATCAGCTCCGAAATTCTACTCAAGAGATAATAACTGTATTTATTTCGCAAGAGGATATTGCAGAAACGGAGAAAATTGCAGATTCAGACACAAAATGAATAATTATGATGAAGGAAGATCAATATTTATGGAAAAGTTGGATTTTTTAATGTCAGAATTTCTGGAAATGAAAAAAAGAACAACATACCAGAACAGGAAAGAGACATGGGAAAATCCTTATTACTACCAGTATATAAAATGAAGGAGAAAACACGCAAACCATCATAGTGATGAATGCGCAGGGTTTAGTTACGAGTAACTCAAAAAGAAAAAATAGAGAGTACTTAGAAGAACTAACCCAAAATGAAAAGAAAATAGATATAATGAATATAAGTGAAACCTGGTATTCCCAAGAGACTGGGAATGATGATCAAATAAAAGGGTTCCAAACTTATAGATCAGATAGAAAAAATAGAAATCAAGGGGAACCGCAAAATATGGAAAGACAAAAAACAAGGAAAAACTATTGATTGAAATATAGTAACTCAGAATGTGAACTAATAGCGGTAGAATTTGGAATCTGAAAAATTGATGAACCATAGTAATATATCCAGCCTCTAATACTAAAGAGTTTGACTTAATAATTGAAAAATTGGATGATATATGTAGAAATCACAAGGACTGGACTATTCTCCTATCTGGTGACTTCAACTTTTTCCTTTCGTAGAATGGAAAGAACAATAGGAGATTGTGGTTGTACTTCATACATATAAAAAAGAGAGTAATAGTAGTGCAGAAGATAAGAGGCAATTTGAAAAGCTATTAGATATGCTACTAGAATACAACATTCAACAAATAAATCACCTGCCAACAAGAAAGGAAAATACTTTAGACCTAGTATTTGTGAACGAGATGAATTATGTTAAAGAAATAATAGTTTATAATGCGAATATTTCAGACCATAATGTCATAGAATTAACAGTTCATTCCAAAGCAAGTGAAAATAGAGATAAGCAAGAAATGAAAAAGTGGGAAGGATATGGAAAATACAACTTCTACAGTAAAAAAATATAAAATGGTCAGAAATTAATGAAGAATTAAACAAAGATTGGGATAACATTTTCGTAAGTGATGACATAAGGGTAAATACGGAGATATTATATAAAATAGGTTGGAGAAAATAGTGGAAAATATATACCGAAGAAGAAAAGTATAAACATCATTCATGCATACCAAGAGACAGAAGGATCTTGTTCCAGAAAATCAGAAAGTGGAAAAAAGGTCTTGCCAAAAGAAAAAAAAATGCATGGAAAGTTTATAGAACTAAAAAGAAGAAGATAGAAAATGCAGAACAAAAGATTACACAATCAAAAGAAAATGAAAAACGGGACTTGGAAGAAAAAACCCTATATTAAAATATCAAGCAAACCCCAAGCTATTATACTCATATGCGAAGAAGATGAATAAAAGAAGAATAGAAATAGGCCCTCTGAGAATTGAAGGGAGATTAACGAATAAAAAAAGAAAAAAGGAAATTTGCACATACTGGCAGAACGATATAAGAGAGAATTCACCCTAGAATAGATAATGAAGATAATGATATAGAAGTAAGGGATGAAAATAGTGAATATTTAGCTGACATAGATATTAATGAAGCTGATATTGTGCAGGCTATTAATGAAATTAAAAATGGAGCTGCTGCAGGGCCTGATGGAATTCTGCTATTTTGTTAAAGAAAGTAGTTTCATTCTATCGCAAGCCACTTGCAATATTATTAAGACAAAGTGTAGATACAGGCAAGATTTATGATGAGCACAAATTAGCATATATTACCCTACTTTCAAAAGTGGATCAAGACTAGAGGCAAGTAATTATAGGCCTGTGAGTCTAACATCACATATTATGAAAGTGTATGAAAGGGTAATGAAGAAAAATATTATGAAACATTAATAAAAAATAATTTGTTTAATAACAAAGACAACATGGTTTTCGTACCCGGAAAAAAGTACACAAACCCAACTGTTAGTCCACCGTGAGAACATATTCAAAAATATGAAAAGCGGAAATGAAACAGATGTGGTTTATTTAGACTTTGCAAAAGCTTTTGATAAAGTAGACATAATATATTAGCGAAGAAAATTAGAAAACACAATATCGTGATGGAAAGTAGGAAGATGGTTAAAAGAATTTTTACACAACAGAAAACAGATAGTTATTGCAAACGACGAGAAATCGGATGAAGTCAAGGTAATATCCGGTGTGCCGCAAGGTACGGTGTTAGCTGCAATACTGTTTGTTATTATGATTGAAGACATAGACAATAAGAATGTGAAAGGATTCGGTAGTGAGTAGTTTCGCAGATGACACAAGAATAAGTAGAGAAATTACTTGTGATGAAGATAGGAACGCTCTACAAAGAGACCTTAACAAAGTATATGATTGGGCAGAGGTAAATAGGATGGTATGTAACTCTGATAAATTTGAATCAATAAATTATGGAGACAGAGAAAGAAAGCTATATGCATATAAGGGACCTAATAATGAGACCATCACAAATAAGGAAGCAGTTAAAGACCTTGGTGTGATGATGAATAGGAACATGTTTATGCAATGATCAAATAGCAACTCTGTTGGCAAAATGTAAAGCAAAAATGGGAATGTTGTTACGGCACTTCAAAACAAGAAAAGCTGAAACACATGATTATGCTTTATAAAAAACATATGTTCGTAGTCCACTTGAATATTGCAAAATAATATATGGTACCCACACTATCAAAAGGATATTGCACAAATAGAGAGTGTACAAAGGTCCTTTACAGCTAGAATAGAAGAAGTTAAGGACTAGACTACTGGGAAAGACTACAATCTTAAAATTATATAGTCTAGAAAGGAGAAGAGAACGCTACATGATAATTCAGGCATGGAAACAGATAGAAGGAATAGCAGAAAATATCATGGAACTAAAAATAGCAGAAACGAGCAAGCAGAGGTAGATTAATAGTGCCCAAAACTATACCAGGAAAAATAAGGAAAGCACACAGGACATTAATCCACTACGCACCAGCATCGATAATGCAGCGTCTATTCAATGCGTTGCCAGCTCATCTGAGGAATATATCAGGAGTGAGCGTAGATGTGTTTAAGAATAAGCTCGACAAATATCTAAACTGCATCCCAGACCATCCAAGATTGGAAGATGCAAAATATACCGGAAGATGTACTAGCAACTCTCTGGTAGACATTAGAGGTGCCTCACACTGAGGACCTGGGGCAACCCGAACAAGATGTAAGGTCTGTAAGTAAGGTCTCTCTCTCTCTCTCTCTCTCTCTCTCTCTCTCTCAAAATACGTTTGATAACTTCTTATTCAGATCAGGAAACTAAATGTGCAAATTAAGTAAATCGTTGGTCCTCCTGCATAATTCCGATGGCAGTTGATTCAACAACTGATTAGCGACAGAGCCCATGTCGGGAGCATTATTGCTTTTTAATGCAAGTTGTAATGACAATATTATCGGACACTCGGCCTAATTCGACAGTGAATCTGGTCCGGCTGGTGATTAGGGCTATTTTAGACTACGTAATCTCCTGTGTAATCTTGGTGTATCTTATCCTCCTCTCTGCTTTCCCCCCAAATTATTATTTTATTTTGTCGTTCCTAGCTTTCATTCCTCTATTGAAAATGAACCCTTTATTTTGAGGTAAAAGACAAAGATGAAAAGCAAACTTTTTAAACTTGTATATATCTGGAGAACAGTCGACTACTAAACTAGGCCTACAGCAACAAAGTGGAAAGACTCCGTAGGGGAGTAGTGCACCTCATGCGGTGCACTGTAGGCATTCCTTAAGGTCCTTTGCAGCGTCCCTTCCGCCTCTAGCTACAACCCTTCAGTTCCTTTTCCTGCACCTCCGTTCATATTCTTTTTCTCCCATCCTACTTTCCACCCTCTTCTAACAATTGATTCATAGTGCAACTGAGAGGTTTTCCTCCTGTTACACCTTTCAAATCTTTTACTGTCAATTTCCGTTACAGCGCTGAATGACCTCATAGGTCCCAGTGCTTGACCATCGGCCTAGATTATATATTCTATTCAATTCAATTCAACAAAGTGAACGAAAGAGAAAGGCTAGACTCACACAACATTTTAATGGAGCTCCCGAGTCTCTGCAGTGCCATTCCTCAAATAAGAAGCGAGTTACTATGATAAGATCATTTCTACACATTCTCCTAAAATGATATTATCATCTTACTTCATTTGACATCATACTCCGAATGCAACCAGCCTTGAACAATCTCTACCAAGCGTACTGTACATCTGAAGCTTTCTAGAACTGAGAAACGCTACCATTTTTTGTTCCTTACGGTTACATCGCTGGGGCGGTGCGCATGCGCAGTAAGGAACTTACAACTGCTTGTTGCGCGGCCGTACTCAAAATGCACCCAGAGGATTAATTCCACAGCGTTCCTTCTACATCTTTATCACTTCAGCGTACCTTGATATTTACAACTTTATTTTCTGAGACATGGACTCCCGCTCAGGATTAAATTATTTTTGAGTTTTTCATTTAATTTAATCTTTCTATATCGCATTTCAATTTCTGTTTTCATAAAACTGTACAGATCTTGGATGCATATGTGCGGGTTATCATGGGATGTGAAAATATATATATATATATATATATATATATATATATATATATATATATATATATATATAAATATATGTATATATATATATATTTGTGTGTGTGTATAATATATGTATATATATATATATATATATTTATATATATATATATATATATATATATATATATATAAGTGAGAGTATAGCTACTTACTTTCAAGCTTCTTTTCATTGCAAAAACTTTGGATTTCTTTAAAATTTAATGATCTGATATAAAAGCGTATTTCCTACATGTTATTGTAAACAATTAATGTGCAAGCAAGCGAACTGTGTATCATGGCCGACTTATGAAACCAAGAGATCATCGATAAAAGAAAAAAAAAAAAAGTTATTTCATCCTCCCCCCAAAATAATTTTTTTCCTTCTGTTTGTCTATTCATAATATATACATCTAAAAAACCTATATGTAGATGTTAAGAGTATAGTACGTAAAAATAAGGCTCGCGATTGATATCAACTAAATCTGGACCCAAAAGACCGAATTTACGTATAATAAAACTGAGAAGAAACAAGTGAAAAATGCAATCCAGTTTTCTGTACAGCGTACAATTCTGTATGAAACTCTCAGCCACGGGCCATTAAACTCTCAGGCACGGGCCATGAAACTCTCAGCATCGGGCCATGAAATTTTCAGCCAATGCCCATTAAACTTTCAGCCAAGACCCATGGTGGTGGCCTGTATTGTTGGCACCTGTAGCGGTACCAGACGCACGATCATGGCTGACTTTAAATCTTAAATTAAATCAAAACTACTGAGGCTAGAGAGCCGCAATTTGGTGTGTTTGATGATTGGAGGGTGGTTGATCAGCATACCAATTTGCAGCCCTCTAGCCTCAGTAGTTTTTAAGATTTGAGGGCGCACAGAAAGAGTGCAGACGGACAGACATATAGCATCTCAATAGTTTTCTTTTACAGAAAACTGAAAATGAACAAGAAGGTGAAAAGGTGAAAAACAGAAATGATTTTCCCCCTCTTAACTGATGTGACCCTACGGCTAACTACTATGCTTGGCAGTTCCTCGTTGGACGAATGCTTTTCGCGCTCGGCTGCCAATCCGGCGGTCCAAATTTCGAATCTCGGCTCGGCCAACCGGAATCAGAGGAATTTATTTCTGGTGATAGAAATTCATTTCTCGATATAACGTGGTTCGGATCCCACAATAAGCTGAAGGTCCTGTTGCTAGGTGGCCAATTGGTTCCTAGCCACGTAGAAATATCTAATCCTTCGGTCCAGCCCTAGGAGAGTTGTTAACCAGCTCAGTGGTCTGGTAAAACTAAGATATACTTGGCGGAAGGAAGGATTGTTGACTCCGAACTCTCTCTCGTTAAACGTGAAATACGCCTTAGCGGTCTGGTGCAAGCAGCAATAGGTCATCATACTGCGACAGGAAACTAAAACAAAGAGTAATTAATCATAGTTTATATGACATCCAGATCTCGAAAAAAAAATAAGTTTACAAAATAAGAGGCAAAAGTCCAAAGCAGTGCAACAATGAGGCCCCGTGTGTTCTTAGCTGATCGCGATTACAGGAAATTTACAAAATTTAAATGTCACTTTGTTTGAGTCATTAAGTAATTATGTACCCGTCAATGCTCTAGTAAGTTAACATGATATTGAAATGATCGAATCTTGCCGGTTTGAATAACAGCGCAAATGTTGAAAGCCTACCTCTGCTTTAGATTTATATATATATATATATATATATATATATATATATATATATAGTATATATATATATATAGTACATCTATATATATATATATATATATATATATATATATATATATATATATATATATATATATATATGAAAGCGCACACCACAGGAAAATAATAGGCAGAATTTCGTGGCCGACCGCTTTCATACTTCAATAAGATATTGTCGAGGCACAATGTTTTATTAAAGGACGGAAGAGCTCGGCTACGAATTTCTGACCATTATTTCTCCTGTGGTATTCCGTATATCATGAAGTGGCGTGCATCTACTGCTATTTTAACCATTATATATATATATATATATATAGTATATATATATATATAATATATATATATATATATATATATCTGAGATATAGTATATGTATATATATATATGTAATATATATATATATATATATATATATATATATATATATATATATATATATACAAGCTAGCTTACGTAGCAGTGGATTA
>NC_087213.1:11698259-11730759 GCF_015104395.2 Macrobrachium nipponense | reverse complement strand
CGTCATGTGAAGTGTTTATACATTATATCTATATATATATATATATATATAATATAATATATATATATATATATATATATAATATACATATATAATGTATAAAGACTTCACACTGACGTTTATGCCAGCAACTGGAAGACACCGAGAAGAGTTTGCAGCACATTCAGACACAAAAAATAACCGCTTCTAAGTATTATGAGTCTAGATATATAACTGCTTAATCCCTCATAATTCGGTCTTTTCGTCACTTTATCGTATTACTGACATCTCAATAGATACCTCAAACCGGGGGGTTAAAATTGTATATATAGACCGATCCCACCAAAAACTATTTAGGAGGAATTATCTGCGTTGAGGACCGGTAATCTTCTCCCTCGAGCAGAGGAATCGAATATGAACCCACAGAGAGAGAGAGAGAGAGAGAGAGAGAGAGAGAGAGAGAGAGAGAAGAGACGAGAGAGGAAAGGAGAGAGAGAGAGAGAGATACGGGGGTGCGGGAAAGGTTTGACTATACGAACTGGGGAGGGAGAGAGAAAGATAGATAAGGGGTGTTGTGTGATTATATGAACAAGAAGGAGAGAGAGAGGTTGGGGGAGGGGGAAATTTAGTTAGCTATATGAACTTGAGAGAGAGAGAGAAAGAGAGAATGAGAGATAGTGGGGTGTTTTGGTGATTCAATACGCTCACCTGTGGTTCGCGATTCCCTTTGCTGACAGATCATTGTCAGGTCCTGTACATTCAGCCGCTTCTATGTGCCCCCTGAAGGATAAAAACCAGTTTTTTCCTTTATTTTCTTTTTATTTTTTACATTGCTTTTATTCTTTTTTCTATTTTTTTTTACTGCCCGAGCTGGTGTGACTGTCAGCTCTCTATTTTTAGTTTTATTCAATGCCAGCCTTGATTTTTTTTCCATGGGGTTATTTATATAATTCTTTTCCTTCTTTGTCCTTTTTATTCGGTTAATTCTGGTTATTTTCTCTTCATGTTTACTTTCTCCTTGGGTGCTATTTACATTATTTCTCTTTACTCTTCGTTATTTCTTCCTTTAAACGTTGAAGACAGATAAAATATTTTCGCGATCAATACAGTTCACGAAAAATTCGTCTACAAGGTCGCTGTTTATTCATTTATTTTTAAATAAAAATTAATGTTTACAATTCTACAAATGCCCACCATCATTTGTGGCCGAATGTATTAATTAATGGTGACTTTTTCACAACAAACCACAAGTTAATTACCTACTCAAAAACAGATTCGAAATATCGCATTTCCTCTTTGATGTTGATAATAATATCTACACTGAAAATAGTACCTTTCTGTAAGATTCTCTGGGAATATGTCTGTCAGGGATTTCACGAAATGCCTAGTGAAATGACCAATTTGCTTAGGAACATTTGATCCCAGAGGGATGGTACTAAACACGGTGAAACAATGATTCATCTACACTGTTTCGCCGTGTTTAGTACTAGCCCCTGGGGAGTCAAACGTATTTCGCCGTGTTTAGTACAAGCCCCTGGGGAGTCAAATGTATTTCGCCGTGTTAATACTAGCCCCTGAGGAGTCAATTGTGTTTCGTTGTGTTTAGTACTAGCCCGTGAGGGATCAAATGTCCCTAAGTGCATTTGATTCCCCAGGTGCTAGTACTAAACACGGCAAAACACATTTGACCCCCAAGGGACTAGTACCAAACAAGGCGAAACAGTGTAGAATCACTGTTTCGCCGTGTTTAGTACAAGCCCTCTGGGATCAAATGTTCCTAAGCAAATTGGTTATTTCACATATGCTCTAGGAAATTCGTGATATCCCTGGATTTCACATATTCCCTGTAATAGACATCAAGTACTTTAACCTGGAATTTTATGATAACAGGAAGGCCATAATACAAGTGTTGAAACAGTATCAGTAAATTAACGTATAAAGATTATTTTAAACTGCATTTTGGGTATAACTGCTAAAATCTCCAAATGTTTGAAATTGCTTCGCAAACAGTGCAACCTTTCCAATTCACTTAAGTAGGTTCATCAGTGGTAGGTAATATACTGAAAAAGAATTAAATGGGAAAACGTTTATATGCGAATTTCAGACAAACGTTTTAGGGGTCAAGGCGAGAAAAGGCGGGAATTTGTTTTCAAGCTGCCTTGACAATGAGGGCCATTTGTTCCGATAAATTTCCCTCTTTGAGACCGACTTCACACCCCACCCAGTGGTTGGGGAAAATAATCTCGAGAGAAGAGAGCTTGTTCTCCAGCGGAAATCGGTGGAAAAAAGGAAAAAAAGAAAGAGGTGAAGACAAAGGTGAGAAAAACAAGGATTAGCTCCCATTTCCATGCGTGATCTTCCGAGATGAGGGAGGAATTTGCCGAGAGATATGATATACCTGGGACTACAAATACCGACCAGGAGACCAGCGGGAGGAGGATAATGAATAGGGAGGCTGGATAGGGCACTAGTAGGGGGTAGGAAGTGGGGGAGAGATCCCCCACCCCCCCAACCCCACCATGATTTAACCAGGGATGAGGATGAAAAGGGAAGGGTGGCTAGGGAACTCAATAGACGAAGCAGAGCTCTCGATCTAGCCCGGGATGAGAGAAGGATTTCATGGCCATGTCATGCCTTAGCTAATTGGTTTCCCTTTCGGAGGTGACCCCAATAACGTCCCCCACGAAAGGCCTCCTAATTAGATTAGCACCTTCCTCCTACAGCGTCCTTCAGGGTCCATTGTTACAGCCCTTGGTGGCGTCTTTCTGGGGTCGATGCGTGATCGCCATTGAGGGAAGTTTGGCGAGATATTCCAACGACAACACCATTAAAAAAAAATTTATTATAGTGAGTTTACTTTTCTAAGATCGCTCTGGTGGGGCCAGGTAGAAAAGGCAGAGTTGTCATATCTACGGGTATGAAAGTCCCATTCAATGCTTCCCGAAGATATAATCCTTCTCAGGAGGATTCGATTTAGACCTTGGGAGTCGAGGGAAAGGGTTTGCTTCTTCCCTGTTAACTTTTATTATTATTATTTTATTCCCGATTCTATTTAGCTTTTCCTTCTTTCTCTTTTCATAATTGGCTACGGTGTTTGGACTTGAAACGCAAATTCATAAGTCACTCGATCTATTATGCCCTTGGAAAAGACAACCACTCATTCCTCTTTGCATAACATTTTTATCAAAATCATCCAAGTCAGTCAAAGGACTCACTTTCTCTTTTCTTTTTTGAAACACAGGAGATTTTATTATATTTCCCGCCTCTCTTGCTTCTTAAGTCTACAAATAGTAATTTCTGACACTTTTGTTGCTTCAGATGTTCTCTGGATAGCCTTCGAAAAATCAGTTACAGGACCTTCATGGTGTTTTTATTCAATGAAATATTTCAGGAAATTATAGACTATTTCCTTGGCCCCAGGCTTCGGGAGTCCATACTTATCACAGTGGGGGATCGAGTGTGAGTATCCTTTAATGATATTGACCATGACCTTTTAAATCCTCTTAAAAATCATAGTTCCCCTAAACTCAGATCTGGCATCGCGGGGGAAAAAATATGCCATATCTTCATTTTCATTAATGAAACTGAGGCTTTAACGAAGAATATACGAAATAAGATATATTCAAAATATCTGATGCAAACAAAGAACCACATTTCAAGAAATGAAAACTATTTCAATAGACTCCATGAAGCTAATATGATCACCATAACATGAAAATTGGCACCGTATGATATCTGTACAAGCCACACCACAGCGATCTTAGAAAAGTAAACGCACTATAGATACGCTTTGAAAGGTCAATCGATTTTCTAAATGATAACATAAGGTACAACAACAATAATAATCGATAATCTAAGGGATAACATTACTGCAACTACATTGAAAAATATATATCCTAAAATATAACACTAGCTACAACAACAACAACAACATTGAAAATATATTTTTAAAAATAATCTTTGAAGGTTAATCGATAATCGATATTCAAAGAGATAACAATAGCCACAACCATAACATAGGCAAAAATGTTTAAAATAAGCTTGGAAAGGTCGATCGATATTCTAAGCGACAACTAAGATTATATTGCTGGGAGATCAGTTCCCGTTTATTACTTTTTTCCTTGAAACGACAACGATATAAAAAGATAAGATTTAAACGACGATAAGTGACAGACTAATGTAATACCGATTCCACCAAGTGGTTGATTATACAATAAATAATCGAGCTTTGAAGGACAACTTTTCTTTACAGCATTTATGAACAATATCATCGAATTACTAAAACTATTAGTTTTGAGAAAACGTATGGATGGGTTTGCCGGTAATCTATTAATGGTATTCGTGAGGCATCTGACAGAGATTTTCACAGCAATTTTAGTTACAGTGTTTGAAGAAACTCTAAAAAATATCCCCGTAGGAGATAATGCCGTCATACACCTCACATGGTGTACTGTAGGTATTAATTAGGGTTACTTGCAAGGTCCCTCCGGCTCCAAACTACGTCCACTTTTTAGCCTCTCTCTCTCTCTCTTACTAATTTTCCTAATGTATGTCCATTATATGAACCTATATTAAAGGGTAAGGACTAGAATAAAAGGACACAAACAAACAGACAAAAAGACAGAAACAGAAGCGCAAGGAGCCAAGTCATCTCTCTTGCCCAAATTTCCTCTTCTTTCCCTGATTATTTTTTTTTTGAGGTGGGATATCAGTTCGCTTCTCGCCTGGCGCAAGGTTCTACGAGACGTGCTTCAAAACTTCGCAGTCTTCTTCAGTTGAGAGAGCCTGCTCTCTCAACTTCGCGTTATTAGAAATATAAATATCGGTCAAAGGCTAATTTCGTAGAGGTGTTATTTCCGTTTGCATACCAGCGCTTACCAAATGCTTCATTGAAAATTCCCGATCTATTTCAACCGTCACAATACAGGTTGCAAGATAATTCGGAACCCAGCAACTTAAAATATTTTGTAATGTCATCATAAATGCATACACAAACAAACAATGCACATATAATCACATTATATATATACATATGTATATGCATACACATATATGCATATATATGTGTATATATATACATTATATCTATACATACATATATATAATTATTATATATATATGTGTGTGTGTGTATAAATTATGTCACATTCAAAAGCATCCTCCTCTCTTCCTCGACTCCATTTCCCCCTTCCCTGGTTTATCCATTTCCATTTCCTCCCCAGCGCGGCGTCCTTCCCTTTCTCAGACCAGAGGGCGTGGCTGGGATGTGACTCGGGAGAGCGGAGGCCCCTGGTGATGACTTCCGATTGACTTTTGCAATTTCCGTAAGTAATCAAGTGAAATGGAAATTGCAAATCCACCTTCGGAGTTTGGGAGAGTCTACCGAGGGTAGACTGAATTGAATTGAGCTGAATAAAGAATTTAGGTCGAATCCCAAGTAATGGAACCAATGAGGTTATTCAGCGCTGAAACGGAAATTGACAGTAAAAGGCTTGAAATTTGTAACAGGAGGAAAACCTCGCAGCTGCACTATGCATCAATTAAGAGAGGGTGGAAAGTAAGATGGAAGAGAAAATGAACGGAGGTACAGTAAAAGGAATGAAAGAGGTTGTAGTTAGGGCCCGAAGGCGCGCTGCAAAGACTACAGTGCACTGACGGTACTAACCGAAGGTAGAGAGATACCTCCCTAAAATTAATGATTAGACATGGGGAGGGGAACTGAACGATAGGAGAGGAAAGGGTGGGATAGGAGTGGGATAGGAGAAGGAATGTTGGGCGAAGATAGAACAACATAAAAGAGGAAAGTGACTGGAGGTGATACCAATGTGATATCTTAAGATAAAGAGGAGATACCGCCGAGATGCTTTAATAGCAAGAGAAGATACCCACTAGGGCTACAAGAAAATCAAGAGAGGATATCACAGGGACACGCTGAGATCAAGAAAAGACACCACTGGAATGCTTTAAGACCAAAAGAAGACACCATTGGGATACTTTCAGATAGAGTAAATACTTTACGATACTTTAAGATAAAAAAAACATACCACTGGGACAATTTAAGATCAACACGATACCACTGGATACTTTAAGATCAAGAGAAGATAAGATACCACTAGGATGCTTAAAATCAAGAGAAGATTTCACTGGGATACTTTATGATCAAGATACTCAACGTTTAAACTAGGCCTAAAAGTTGCCTATTTTAATAAAATCGAATTGGTAGTCTACCTACATGTCAACATAATACAATTCCCTTTAAACTTTAACAAATGATTTTGTGTATATATGTATATATATATATTATTAATAATATATATATAATATATATATATATATATATATATATATAGACATATATATAGACATATATTATATATAATTAATCGAGAAATGTACTAACGACCAAAAAAAGCACCGTGGGAGCGAGAGGAAGAGAGGGCAGAACCATTCCCGACCATTCCCTTCAATGATAGCACAGCTTAGCAGTAGGCCGTTGGCATTTGTCGCCCCCCACCCCCCCCGTAATAACATCTCCATTAACGAGTTAAAGAGAGCCGTTTAACTCCTCTGCGCAGCAGAACGAAAAGGGCACGAGGTGGGCATTGCAGGTCGTGCCAGGTTAAGCCAGGGACTGTTAGACCTCGGCCAGGGGGTGCCCGTCGGGTCGAAACGTGGTTGGCTCAACAAGTGTTATTATCCGTCCGCAAACGGCCGACCTTTTGATCTCCGTTTCTTCTTCCCTTTGATTTGTGGCCTCCGGCTGGTCGTTACTCACTTTGCTCATGCGGGCCGAAGAAGCGTTTGCCTACCGACGGCTTGATCGTTTTAAAAAGGGCCTCTGTTTCAGTCGGGAGGTTTTTTTTTTAATGTTCCCCGAAAGCGCCCAGCTCAGCTCTTGACTCTTTCACCCACCCACCTTAGCGGTTGTTGCAAGTTCCATTACGGACTGTTTGCACGGTGAGGCATTAACTCTTCTTCTCTCTTACCAGATGCACGGTGAGACAATAACTCTTCCTCTAACCCTTCTTCTCTCTCACCAGATAAAAAGTATATCTTAGTTTTACCAGACCACTGAGCTGATTAACAGCTCTCCTAGGGCTGGCCCGAAGGATTAGATATTTTCAAGTGGCTAGAGACCAATTGGTCACCTAGCAACAGGACCTACAGCTTATTAAGTGGGATCCGAACCACACTATATCGAACTCTCTTGCCAGAGCTTGGTACCAGTATTAAGTGTAACAACAACGCTCGTGACTGCTTTCATAACCGAAAGAGAGTTTCACGTCCTCAGAAGCTTTCTAAATCCTCCAAAACTTTCTGCTCTTAAGATGTTTGCAGTGCAGTCGAAGTCACCGGAAAGATTTACCCATCGCCTAATTGATCCTAGTTCGGTAGTAATTACTTGGAAGTTGCTGATGAGTTTTTGCTTCTAAATGGGAAGCTCCACTGTATCCTACACTTGATCTAAATTACTAACTTACTTACAAACTTGTTATGACAGACTTCAAATGAAATTACAACTAAATACTGGCGTGCGTTGAGACTCAACAGGTGCTAACGTTATTCCCGAACATATTTCGAGGTCATCCAAAACAAAGAATCCTGTCTCTATTTCGAGGTCATCCAAACAAACAATCCTGTCTCTAGAGTGACGGACACGTGTTAGGCAAACGACTGCCATTCAGACAAGACGGCAGGTAACATTACGCTCATCTCAAGCCGAAGAATGATTGTACTATTATATGTACTAAAGAAATGAGCTCCAAACCGCAATCCCTTTCTCGGTAATCCAATGCACAACCGAAGGAAAAGGTACCTGGGTAGCGTAACTCAATATGGAATCACATCACTTCAACCCATGTTTTCTCACTCGAGAGAGAGAGAGAGAGAGAGAGAGAGAGAGAACCGGATTTCCCGTAGGAAATATAATACCGATTCCTCCCCCTTCTATATACTCGAGGTCTTCGTTTTTACTTTTGTGAAATTTTACGTTGCCTTCCTTCCCCATCCTACGTTAGAATCACCACAATCGACTGACCACAGAGTACCTATAGTAGATTCACATCAACCGAGCATTTGACGTTTAGGCCAGTCCCTTACGACGCTCCTGATTGGCTGTTGATAAGCCAATCACAGGGCTGGAAATTATCAGTCTCTCTCGAGAGTTTCCCATAGGCAGTAGGTATGTTCCAACTCTCCTGAAAGACGTATCCCTCAGGAGAGGTGGAACATACATCCTGCTTCTGTGAACTCTCAAGAGAGACTTAGTGTTTCCGGCCCTGTCATTGGTTTATCAACAGCCAATCAGGAGCGTCGTAAGGGACTACTGGCCTAGACGTCAAATGCACGGTTGATGTGAATCTACTCTAGTACGTTGCATATGCCGATTGGGGCCTACGTATATCTACACTTCATCTTTTCAGTATCTTTTGGTTCTTTATACGAATAAAACTAGTCAACTTTATCTTGACCCCTTCTGTACTTCAATTTCATAATAATGTACAATTATTAGACAATTCATCTTGACTAATTACCTATAACGATGAATATTACTTTAATTAGCCACAGTCTGAACTACAACGAATTGTGATTCGTTCTTGCTTTGACTGCTAATCAGTCAATAATTCAAATGATCTATTTAGATATTTATTCATTTGTTATTCATTTATTTATTAACAACACATATTTACAAAACGTAAATAACCCCCGATATTACAAGATAATGTTACTCGGTGTTAATGCATTCCTTTAAATTCCTTTAAGGAAGTTGTATATACTTTCTTTCAAGGTAGTGAATATTGGCATCAATACTGGAAGTATGTATTTGAGTTGTATGGCTGTGTGCGAGTACGTTCAAGATGTTAAACTTACTGCATAATATGCGTTATATAAATTACTGTACTGTAAATATGTTTTTATAAATTACTGAAGAATGTGTTGTATGAGTTACTGTAGAATATGTTTTATGTAAATTACTGTAAAATATGTGTTATATGAGTTACTGTAGAATATGTCTTATATAAATTGCTGTAGAATATGTTTTGCATAAATTACTGTAGAATATGTTATAGGAATTACTGTAAAAAATGTTTTATATAAATTACTGTAGAATATGTTATATGAATTACTGTAGGAAATGTTTTTTTTTTATAAATAACTGTTGAATATGTTTTATATAAATAACCAATTAAGTCGTCCCTGGCAAAATGTGAGTGAATAATGGACATCAAACAGACTTCTTTAAAAGCGATTCGTCAACATGAAGGTAAGTATTAATATGATCGTAACAAAAAAATGGCTATTGAAAATGTTACAAAAAAATTTTTTTGTTTTAATGTAGCAACATGAGAGGATAACCATACGAAGGACTAAGAACATAGCGTCGTATTTTAAGAATCTCTCTCTCTCTCAAGTAACAGAACCTAACTTAAATTTCCGTCCGATATTAGAATTAAAGGTAACTCTCTCTCTCTCTCTCTCTCAGGTGCGTACAGTGCTTGCTTTATTCGTTTAAGGTGACGGGTTCCACCTCAGAAGGAGAAGCGATCTGGGCGATTTCCTTTAATCCATGGTGCCTTTGTTGACTTAAGTAGCGAATTAGACCAACTGCAGTGAGCAGTGAGTCACAGCCGCGCTTGGTATGAGAGAGAGAGAGAGAGAGAGAGAGAGAGAGAGAGAGAGAGAGAGAGAGAGAGAGAAATTAACATATTAAGACAATGGTTGCTCCGTTAAACAGAAAACACGACATCATTTAAGAACCTGGGAGCCTTGGAGTAGAGTCTGGTGTTTGAACCATTCATTAGACATTAATCAGATCACTAGATATTCCTCTCTCTTTCTCTCTCTCTCTACACACACAAATTTGTAAGTAGAATTAATCAACACTCACTCATACATGAACATAGAACCGAATGTTACTTAACTCTCTCTCTCTCTCTCTACACAAATTTGTAAGTAGAATAATTAATCAACTCACTCACACATGAAGATACAGAACCAAATGTTACTTCAACCCTCTCTCTCTCTCTCTTTCTAAGTCCACACAATTTTGTAAGTAGAATTAATCAACTCACTCACACATGAACATACAGAACCAAATGTTACTTAAACCTTCTCTCTCTCTCTCTGCACACACACAAATTTTGTTAGTAGAATTAATCAACACTCACACATGAACATACAGAGCCGAATGTTATTTAAACCTCCTCTCTCTCTCTCTCTCTCTTACACAAATTTGTAAGTAGAATTAGTCAACTTACTCACACATGAACATACAGAACCAAATGTTACCTAAACCTTCTCTCTCTCTCTCTCCACAGAAATTTGTAAGTAGAATTAGTCAACTTATTCACACATGAACATACAGAACCAAATGTTACCTAAACCTTCTCTCTTTCTCTCTCTCTGTCTCTACACAGAAATTTGTAAGTAGAATTAGTCAACTTACTCAACAGAACTACAGGGGGGAACCAAAAGGTTACCTAAACCTTCTTCTTCTTCCCCTCTCTGCCACAGAAATTTGAAGTAGAATTAGGTCAACTTTATTTACACTGAACATACAGAACCAAATGTTAAACCTCCTTCTCTTCCTTCCTCTCTTCCACAGAAATTTGTAAGTAAATTAGGTCAACTTATTCAACAATGAACCAAAATTACCAAAGCACCACACAATTGTTAACTTAGAACCAAGAAATGTTACCTTAAACTCTCTCTCTCTCTCCACAGAAATTTGTAAGTAGAATTAATCAACACTCACACATGAACATACAGAACCGAATGTTATTTAAACCTTCTCTCTCTCTCTCTCTCTCCAAGGGAGAAGAGCCCACGTCATGTGAAAATTATAGCAATGAAGACCTGAAGGACTCGTGAAGGACATTAATGGCGATCCTCAAGAGAATAATACCTATGCACTCGCCCCAGACACGCCCAACGAGGAAGAAGGACAGGTCTCTGTCCTCGCCTCCTCCCTCCTGCAGGGCATAGGATGCGGGTCATCCTAAGACACAAGACGCTTAGGCAACAGACTGAGGAGTTACGTAACGGAGTCATGTCTTTCTGTCTTTTTCAGAGATATTGTATTTGGCGCGTTTCACCGTTCCTTCCTTTTACTGTACCTCCATTCATATTCTCTCTTTCATCTTACTTTCCACCCTCTTCTAACGACGGTTTTATAGGGCGAGTGAGAGGTTTTCGTTCTGTTACACCTTCGTAACCTTTTACTTTCAATTTTCCTTTTAGCGCTGAAAGACCTCGTAGGTCCCAGCGCTTGGCCTTCGGGCTAAATTGTATATTCCATTCTATTCTTTCATCTTTCCTTGGGGTCTTTAACTCCTGCTTCTGTGTTCCCAGAGCAGCTTTCCATCCTTTTACTGAGGTGTGACGGGGGGGTTGTGGGGGTAAGGGGGGTTTCTGTTTCCGTCCGACTCGATGAGTCATTGATTTTCAAAACACCGAATGAAAGTTTCAGTAAAACAAGTCGTCATTCTCAACTTTTCTCGAAATAAAACGTATAAAGTTTCACGTCTAAGTTAGGGAGAAGTTCTGTCCAATCATAAATCTTATTGTTTTTCTTTTTCTCTCTCGTTTCCTAAGATTTGGCTAAGAGTGCGCTGTGTGTCTCGTAGCTCATAGCTCTATACTCGGGTAGGCCTAAAATCAGAAGGAATTGGAATATGAAATTTAGGCCAAAGGCTAACCAATAGGACCTATGAGGTTATTCATTTCTGAAAATAATGTTGAGACGACTGTTAGGAGAGGGTGGAGAGTAAGATGGAAGAAAGAGAATATGAACGGAGGTACAGTAAAAGGAATGAAAGGGGGTTGCAACTAAGGGCCAAAGGAACGCTGCAAAGAAACTTCAGTAATGCCTTCAGTGTACCGCGTGAGGTACACTGACAGCACTAAGCATCTTCGGTGTTTGTTCAGAAGGAATTTTAGTCGCAGGACAACATAAACTTCATAAGTAACAGGGAATATATTTATGGGAGCACAATTACAAACAACTCAACTGAAACTACTATAGTAGACTCACATCAACCGTGCATCTGATGTCTAGGCCAGTCCCTTACGACACTCCTGATTAGCTGTTGATAAGCTAATCACAGGGCTGGAAAAACTCAGTCTCTCTCGAGAGTTCACATAGGCAGGATGTTGTTCCACCTCTCCCTCACGAGAGGTGGAACAGGATCCCCATGATATGTGAACTCTTGAGAGAGACTGAGAGTTTCCAGCCCTGTGATAAGTGTGATTGGCTTATCAACAGCCAATCAGGAGCGTCGTAAGGGACTGGCCTAAACATCAGATGCATGGTTGATGTGAATCTACTATAGCAATCCAGCAGAACTTGGGAGTCAAGATTAATATCATTACACGAAACTGACAATGTTGACTTGAAGCCGAGTTGCAACTTGGTCAATTCGTAATGCCTGCCATTCACAACGACTGTGTGAAGAGAAGGGAGGGACCCGCTTGAGAATCTTGGTCATTTGTTTAATGTACTAATTGAAGAAAAAGTATACGTACACAATAACGCAAATTGTGATCTTGCGTTTAGTCTGTAATCTGTAGTGTCTAAACATTTGATCATTTTTTTCCTCCATGCTTTGGGCTTTTGCAGAAATAATGTTTCACAACCATACCTGGGCAATACGCAGTTACCATACGATTAAAAAATATACTTAAAAAATATACAAGTGTAACCATAAGCAACATGAATAAGTCGATCATCTTGTTGCCTGTGAACTTGAAGCTTAGATATCTGTGACCTTAACTTCTGAAAAACGAACAGATTTCAAAATATGAAACCATCCTTCTCAGGTATCAAAAGTTAATATCGAGGCCTCTGTAGATCTGTATCTCCTACTTCCACCTGGTGTACTTCAGAGTTATACAAGCCAAACAGGCTTTCTTTCCTTCAGTATTGTTTAAAGGCCACCATACACTGGACGATTGTCTGAACGATTGTCGTTATCGACCCACACACACACGCACTATTCATACAGTATGAACGATCTCCGCACCGATTTCAGTCTTGAACAAAGATTTTGTCTCGAGGAGACATGGCATCATCTCTAGAAGAGACGCGCGCGACAGCGTTATATCGGCAGACAAACACATACACTGAACGATATGTGTATGACAGAATTAAAGTCGCAAGCCAGCAACCTGGTCGTAACAGATTCCCGCAGAGATCGTTCAGACACGAAGCTCCGCCCACTTTTGCATTCAGACAAGCCCATACACAGTGTTTTTGCGAACGATACAGACAGTCGTTCAGACAATCGTTCAGTGTATGGGGGCCATAAGTCTAATGAACGACTGACGCTTTGAATTTAAGTTTTCATTTCCGTTCTTACAATGTTATTATCACCTCTTCTCCCTCAGAGAGAGAGAGAGAGAGAGAGAGAGAGAGAGAGAGAGAGAGAGAGAGAGAGAGTCGCCTGAATGTGTGCAATACATCACCACCAGAAAGAACGCCAACATAATTATTCATACTCGTTCTCTCTCTTATTTGAGAACTACATCATCACAAAGAACATCAACATCATTATTCATATAAACCCCGTCCCCTGCCACCTTCTCCCACCCTACGACCTCTCTCTCTCTCTCTCTCCTCCGCCTAAAACTTCCACAAATCATCAATTGTACGCATGGCCACGCCTAAGCACTGACCTACGGTGACCTCGCATAAGTTAACCGCGACCTCGTTTGAAAGCTCTTCTACTAACCCAACTCATTACGTCGTGATAGCACCTCCAAGAGGGTAATTAACACATACTAATCATCGCAGGGATAATATTATCAACAGTCTGCCGCTCTCTGGACGATCTCTCTCTCTCTCTCCCACTCATAACCCGTATTTAACGAACGGGTGACTCAGATCCGGGTTTGATAAAAGTGTTTTGGAGAGCATCGTCATATCGTACCCAAAGGATTATTTTTATTCCTTCGCGATCCCTGGTCAGTTTATGCCTTGATTATGAGTTTATCGCGAATCAGGTTCGGTCTGACTCCTACTGAACGAATCGGGACTTAGATCAGGGTCTGATAACCGAGATTTGGAGCATCTTCGGGCTGCATCTCAGCATCGGTCTAGATATCAAATAACAGTTCTACTAACTGCAAGTCTTAATAATCTATTAGCTTGCTTATTCAACCGCATCTATTTCCCCTGCAATACTGATCTTTACTCACTCATTCTATTGGCTTCTCTGGCATCATTGTAACCCACTGCCACTCCCACCAGACTCCAAATAACTGCTGGAAACTCCGAAGCATTCGTCTTTAGTACGACGTCATCATCCGACGCCAAATCAATGGTGCTCCAGCCACTCCTCTACTGGCTTTAGACCTAGTGAAATTCCATCAAGAGAAAACGACTCATACAAGACTTTCAGTCTTGATTAAGAAGTCCTGCCATTTGGACAAGGGGTTCTCAGGGTCATCCAGCACGTTTGCCCTCAAGTCTTGACGATCAGGAGAGGCGCAAATTACTTACCCTTCACTGAAGACTAAGGAAACCCTTTGTTCTCGTTGAAAGGCCATGGACGGGAAGTAGAATTCTACATGACATTAATTAATGGTATCGAGCACTGATTTTTGCACACATACATACATACATACATACACGCACATGTGTGTATATATATATATATATATATATATATATATATATATATATATAATATATATATATGTGTGTGTGTGTGTGTGTGTGCGTGTGAGTGTTTGTGTTTGCGTTCTTCTCTTCTTTCACATTGACTATCCCCCTCCCCCACTCAGAAAATCGATTATATGTTATTAATATCATTATTAATATTCGGGAGATGAACTCTACCCATATGGAACAAGCTCTAAGGGGCCACTGTCTCGATATTCAAGCTTCAAAAAAAAAAAAAAAAAAAAAAAAAAAAAAAAAAAAAGTATTCATTTGAATGAAGTACCAGAAAGTAACAATAACTATAACTATAGCTGTAACTAGAAAACCGTCAGATCTTCACGAATCACATAACAAAAGAATATTGAAGCACTGAATGAGTAAATTTCATGATTGATGAAATCAGTATTATTCGTTCTTTTCTTCACGCACACCTCGATATGAATTAGTGGTAACATGCTATTAATTTCCTTTCTATTTAAGCTTTTCAAAGTATTACTAAATTTTGTCTTTTTCAAGCTGATGTCTAGAGAAAGGGCAGCCTGACTTTTTATCTGAAGCCTAGACCTGACTAAATAAAAAAAAAATGGGAATGGGCGGCCTTGTAAATTAGGAAACTCAAAAGCAGGGAGAGAATTTCAAAGCCTGAAGCACAAAAAATAAACATAAATAAGTCACTGAACTTTGTAAAACTGGGTTATTGATTGCCACGAGTCATACAGTTATCCCCAATATCCAGAAAAGTAAAATAACACTATATTACAGACCTTATGGTGTAACTAGTGTTAAGATTAAACATAAATCAATGAACACTATTAGGCTTTAATCCCAGCTTGCTAAATACCAACTATAATCAAGAAATGGAATTATTTTGAAAACGGTCTTTTCCTGTTTTGTTTTGAGAGATCCTCGCATTCGATGACCGAGTGCGTTGCAAATAGCATCCTCAAATTCAAGATTCCAAGATCGCCTTCTACGAGACAGATCCAAAGTTATTTTGAAGCCCATCGCCTCTTATATCAGCCTAAGAGGCCCGTATGGATCCTTACGATCCCCACACAACTACACACAAGACCATACGCCCAAAACTGTTCCATCAAGACACGCGTAGCCCATCGTACTTTCCTACATAAGGCAAAACCAAGAGAGATCATTTTGCTGACACTAGTCTGAACAAAAGAACGCTCGGAAAAGCTCTGCTGCTGACAAAAGTCGTGACGTAAGACTACTCGGGACAGTCATGCTGACACTCAGCCTGACGGAAGGGCTCCATCAGCCGTCCCTTTCCCACGTTCTTGATCGCCATCAAATAATCCTGGCGGTGCCGAGCCGCAGCGCCGCCGTCGCTTCTCACTGTGGTTTGTGGGAGTGAGATTCGACGCCTGCCGAATTCGGTAGTTTGTTGTTTTTTTATTATTATTATTATTGTCTGCCCATCCATAACGTTATTCTCTTGTTCTTTCGACGGTATCGAATTGCGGGGAAGTCCTATTACTTGTGATCGTAGATTAGGCTTGTGGAAATACGAGAAGGTTTGTTATTATCCAGAGAAAGTTGGCTAGGCCTATTCTATATTTGCACAACTTCGGCGAAGGATTCCTCGCGGTTGAAGATCGAACAAGATATTCATTTATGTGACTACGTATGGATGTTCGTATTCTCTCTCTCTCTCTCTCTCCAAATTTTGGTTATTAAAAACGTCAGGTAGCAATAATAAGTCTGAGAGAATTCAGAGAAATAATGCACATCCTTTGAGAGTTTAAGCTCATAAAAACATTTAAGAGGTTAAAACCATGCAGTGATAAATACATATACATAACCACAGGAAATACACGAATACTAACGTATACACACAAGTGTACCTATATATATATATATATATATATATATATATATATATATATATATATATATATATGTGTGTGTGGGGTGTGTGTGTGTGTGTCTGCGCACAAGACATATCCAGAGATATATTGCAAAAAATGAAAAATAAATAAACTGTGATTCCCTCTCAAGGAGGGTAAAAAATAATTTATGAAATCCTCTGACCAGAGAGAGAGAGAGAGAGAGAGAGAGAGAGAGAGAGCACGGAATTGCCTCTCTCACCTTGACACCCTAAAATCTCCATGAGGTGGTTCCCTTAAAAGCTGCGGGACTTATGGTTGGGTTCGTCACGCGAGAAGTCTGATTAAGAGGACCTATGTCCCTCTTGGGAAGAAAGGACACGTCACTTTCCTTAACTCTTATCACTGTAATTTGCTGTTGGTTGTGGTTTATTTGTCTTTTTTTTTTTTTCCTCCGAATCAGATGGATAGCTCTGAGGAGAATAACAAAGAAGGGACACTCTCTCTCCCTCTTTCTCTGAGAACATTTCTCCATTCGTCTCTCAGAAAAGCTAGTAGGTCTCATGTTCTGTCTTAAAATAACCATCTTTCTCTCTCTTTCTCTCATAAGGTTAAAAAAAAGGTCCGTGCTATATTTGCGTTTAATTTGACCTAATTTCAAAGGACATATGTTCTAATTTTTTAATTATGACATCTATGTAGAACGATCACCACCACCACACCAACAACAACAACAACAACAACAACAACAATAATAATAATAATAATAATAATAATAATAATAATAATATAATAATAATAATGAGCTCGTAACAATGAACGCATGATAACTACTATCAGTAAAGCTAGTTGTTGCTTCTGCGATAAGGCATTGTTGGTGCCGCTTCTGAAAGGTTGGCTGCAATACAGCACAATGGGTGAGATGGTTTCCATGGGGACAAATCATTCAATGTTATCGAGATTCGCCCAAATGTTGGTCATCTGAAGAGGTCGCTCAATAAAAGTTTTCACATCCGTTTATGCAGCTATATTCCCCCATTCGTGAAATACAATTCTAACATACACACTTACGCATACGTACACACGCACGCACACACGCGTTGGTGATAACATGACCTGTGAACTGAAGAGGGAAGTAATTGTGTTGAATTGAATATGGAATTTAGGCCAAACGCCAAGCACTGGGACCTGTGCGGTCATTCAGTGCTGAAAGGGAAATTAACAGAGAAAGGTTTGAAAAAAAAAAAGAGAATATGAATGGAGGTACAGTAAAAGGAACCTAAGGGGTTGCAGCTAGGGGCTGAAGGCACGCTGCAAAGAACCTTAAGTAATGCCAACAGTGCACCGCATGAGGTGCACTGACGGGGCTACCCCGCTGTCAGATAAACTCACTCGTGTTTGTAGAATTGCGATTGTTTTGGCTCACGTTTTTCCCGTTATTCCAGAATACTTTTTTCCGTTAGTTTCAGAATGGTTTTCCCGTTAGTTTCAGAATATTTTTTTCCGTTAGTTTCAGAATATTTTTTTCCGTTAGTTTCAGAATATTTTTTCCGTTAGTTTCAGATTGGTTTTCCCGTTAGTTTCAGAATATTTTTTTCCGAGTTTCCCGAAAATTGGTTTCCGGTTTAGTTTCAAGAAATATTTTTCCGTTAGTTTCAAAAATATTTTTTTCCCGTTTAGTTTTCAGATAGTTTCAAAATTTTTCCGTTAGTTTTCAGAATATTTTTTTTCCTTAGAATTTTTTTCAGAATTTGTTTCGTTAGTTTTCCCAGAATAATTTTTTTCCCGGGGGTTTGTTTCAAGAGTTTAGTTTTTTTCGTTAGTTTCAGAATGTTTTTCCCGTTAGTTTCAGAATGTTTTTCCCGTTAATTTCAGAATATTTTTTTCCGTTAGTTTCAGAATGTTTTTCCCGTTAGTTTCAGAATATTTTTTCCGTTTGTTTCAGAATATTTTTTCCGTTAATTTCAGAATATTTTTTTCCGTTAGTTTCAGAATGTTTTTCACGTTAGTTTCAGAATATTTTTTCCGTTTGTTTCAGAATATTTTTTCCGTTAGTTTCAGAGTATTTTTCCCGTTAGTTTCAGAATGTTTTTCCCGTTAGTTTCAGAATATTTTTCCAGTTAATTTCCCTACCAAAAAAAAAAAAAAAAAAAAAAACTTCCAGCATGATGAAGCTATTGACAGCTGACCTCTAAAAGAAATAAAAAGTGAATTAAAGATACGTCGTGAATATGGCAACCTTCGTTATACAGTATTCATCCTACTATGCCGCATAGTAGGTTTCTCTCCCGGGATCCCGGCCATTTTCCGAGGGTTAAACAATCCCGGGATTTTTCTCATTTTCCCGGGATTTCCGGGACAAACTACTGGACTGTTCATAACAAAAATAAGAACCCGTCTAAGCGACAAACGTGTTGTCTGTGTTTTTTGAGATCTTTCTTAAAAAAAACTCTTGAATTGATCAGTTGATTCTCTCTCTCTCTCTCTCTCTCTCTGTAGCAAAATTACTAATTACAAATTTCATAAGGAGTTGTCTAATGGTTAATTACTAAGTTGAAAATCACTACAAATTTCGTAATAAATATCACTTATAAACCATGCCCTTAATTTTACTTTTACTGATATAAAATTGTTTTTCATTTTGTTATATAATCAGCTGCAAAAAATAATGGTTAATTACCAAGTTGCAAATCATTACAAATTTCGTACTAAATATCTACAGCTTTTACTAATATATAATTATGTTTTTTCGTTTTGTTATATTATCAACTGCAAAAAAGACATTAATTTTAGTTTGGTAAAATCAGAAAAATATATAACTGAATATACTCAAAATTTGTTTTCAATTCCATTAACACTTCAGTAAGTAGTAATAAAAGAAAATACAAATAAGAATATACATAATATTATACGGCGTTATACTAAAGTTGTACATATATTTTTCGGACAATTAAAGACTGATTCACGAATGAGCCGACTTAGTAAAGCACTCTGCCTATAAACATCAGCATTTATGAAGTACTCTTTACATTATAGAGCCTTAGACTATCAAAATACCAAGATACCATAACTTTTTTTTTTTTTCATTGATAGCAACTAACAATAATTATCCTTAAGGAGCTTGATGTACACATTACATTATTTTAACTTAATCAGAAGAATACTTTCAAGGCAAAAAATCCTATAAAACAAACTGGAACATTTTCATTCTGATTTAATGTACTTTATGTAACTCTCTTACAGTATAAAAATTAACGTTAAATACTCTTTGTAGTTTATATTATGTAACAGAAGTGTGGGTTATGTATTTGATTTCCCTGGAACGTGTTTTACGCAGATATTTGTTTTTCTTTATCAAGCACGCTTCTGCAATACATTTTTTAACCTTACATGTCATGTCGTTTTCACTGTTGTATTTATTATTTGACGACATTATTGACTCTGTAATTGTTTTTAAATTGCAACAGTTACACATCTTTGAGAGGTACAATATTGAATTGTTGTCATTATCATCCGTATTAAACAGTATTATTTACATTTGTGTTCTAAGGATGCGTTCACACCAAATGCGTCGCCTTATATAGAAATGGGGTTGTTAGGATATTCTACTTTATTTCTATATTGCATTTTAATTTACGAATCAAGTTATGTTCAAATAAAATTGTACTCCTTTATATCTTATTTTCACTTTCATATAGGACAAAATTTAATATAATTAAATTTCGTTTTACCTTTTCTTTGCATGCATATGATATGAATTTAAAATCTTAAAACTTACCTATAGTTTTTGAAAATCATCATGGTTGAGTAGTTGATTATTATATATAATATATATTATTTCTCTTGATGTCTCGGCTAATTCATTTAGAATTATATCTTTTAGTTATCTTGTTAAATTCAATAAAAATAAAACGTAGCTTAGAAAAATGGCCATTTTTTGCTCAATTCCAATTGCCCCCCTGTAGTTAGTATTGTTTTTCTTGTAGACAAAAAGGTAAATAAAGGAAAATCCCTAAATTTATTTTAATAGATAAGATGATAAGAGACCAGACAAAAAAGATACGTACTGCAAAAAGATCCCGTACGAGAGAGAGAGAGAGAGAGAGAGAGAGAGAGAGAGAGAGAGAGAGAGAGAGAGAGAGAGAGAGAGAGAGAGAGAGAGGAGAGAGAGAGAGGAGTAAATTATTGCAGCATTTTATAACACCTAGAGACAAGGTATGATTAAAAAATCTTTCACTTTCAGAATGTTTCCTGCTATATTTTGATAAATCGAAATATCTCATTTAAAATATTGAAAATCAAGGAAAAAGCGAGAGATAGAGATGAGAGTATATAAACTGGGTATTCCAGTTTGAAGAAAATGTGGCCTTACCTGGCTTTGGCAGCAGCTGTTGTGGGACGTCGTTGTGTAGATGTTGTTCGAAATACGGAATGAAGTCTAACGCAAAGATAGCCATCTTGTTTATAAGGTGCCTATTCACTGGTGAGGTTCCTCTTGATTACTGAAGATGGAGGTGAACATCCCAAGGAAATGGAACTGAACGAGAGAATTTCGGCCTTGCGAGACACCATACAGTACCAGAGAGAGCAGCAGGCGAACTTGGACAGGATAATTTTTCAGCTGCAACAGAGGCTTGACTACTATGATGAGATTCAGAAGGCGGGCGGAAGGGAAGAACGCACTCGTGTGATCCAGATAACTCAGGAGGTGTTGCAACAACAGGCTTGGCAAGACAGGGCCCACTCTCTCGCAGCTGAGACGTTGTTTCTGAAGGAGAACGATCATGTGAAGAGGGAAAATCAGCAGTTTATGGATTATATAAAGGAAATTGGACAGAGAAACGATGCCCTATGTGAGAGGATAAGGGAACTGACAGTGCAATTTCCAGAGGCAAACTGCCAGGTTGAGAGGGAAGAGAAACTCCTACGATAGAGGGAGAAACACCTGCAGATAAAGACCGAAAAAGCGGCGCGGATGGCGAGGCTCGTCCAGGAACGAAAAGACCCGACCGGAAAGCGCGAATCCGACAGGAAAGACGCTGAGGTCAGGTTCCAGCGCCTGCAGAAGGAAGTGGAAGACCTCACGAAGGAAACGTGTGGACTCCAGTGTGAAGTTCAGGTTGCGAAACTCGAGAGGAACGAGCTGAGGTGCCTTCTATAGGAAGGAAATCATCTCTTCAAGTCGCTGGATAGGAAGGCCGGTGTCCAGTGCGAACGGAACGACCAGTTGAAAGATGAGGTTCGACAGCTGCGAGGAGCGAAGGAGAAATTGGTTTGCCAGCTCAAGAACCTCCTGGGGAATTACAGATGCCTGGAGAAGGACAAGTGGAAAATGCAGCAGCAGCTGTCCATCTTCAAGGAATGGCGCGATCAAGTCTAAGCTGGCCTCACGAAGAGGGATCAGATGTGAAAAATTTGAGGAGAATGTTTGTTGTGTGTAAAGTTTTTATTATTATTATTATTATTATTATTATCATTATTATTATTATTATTATTTAATTCAATAAAGTTTATTTACAAACTGCGATTTTCATTTACACAATAATTTTTTGCAGTAATTTTGTTTTTTTTACTAATAATTCCGAGTTTTAACTCGAGTTCAAGGACTTCTTTCCTATATCCATCTGTTAAAATTCATTTTAGTCTGAAATGGATTTTAGGAGTCAACTGCAATGTTTTGTTTTATTTTTGGGAAAACTAAAAGTTTCTATTTCATTAAAGTTTTCAACTTACTGTATGGAAGGTTTGATGTTTATATGTAATAAGTTTGCTTTGTTAATCGTTGAAGAAAAGTAAAGTAAGAGGGAAATAAGAATGATAAAATGGTTTCTAAGAGTTTTATTGATTCCTGAAAGGGAAAGGAAAATGGGAGGAATGTAGCAACGGTGAGGAAAATGAGGGGATTAGTGGAGTGCCTGGAGTAGAAGCAGAGGATACAGAGAAGATTAGTGGAGTGCCAGGAGAAGCAGCGGATTCAGAAAAGGTTAGTGGAGTGCCAAAAGAAGCAGCAGATTCAGAGAAGATTCGTGGAGTGCAGAGGATTCAGGGAAGATTCGTGGAGTGTCAGAAGAGGAAGCAGAGGATTGAGAGAAGATTCATGGAGAGCCAGGAGAAGGAGAAGAGGATTCAGAGAAGCCTCTGGAGAATTGAAAGGATTCAGTGGCATATTCTGATTCTAAGGTTAAGCAAAACTGTTGTTCTCTGCAGGGACGGGCGGGCGAGGCCCGCCAGGCGTCCCGGGACGGGTGGGAGAGGCCCGCCAGGCGTCCCGGGACGGGCGGGCGTGGCCCGCCAGGCGTCCCGGGACGGACGGGCAGGCGTGGCCCGCCAGGCATCCCGGGACCCGGGAGGGCCCGGGAGGGCGGGGCCCGCCAGGCGTCCCGTGACCGGGGCGGGGGGGGGGCGTGGCCCGCCAGGCGTCCCGGAAGGGGAAGGGGCCGGGCCCGATTGGCCGGCCAGGAGGAGTAAACCCGGGACGGGGGCGGGCCCCCCGTGGCCCGGGTCCAGGCGTACCGGGCGGGCCCGAGGGACCAACCCCAGGGCGGGGGGGGGTCCCGGGACGGGCCGGGAGGAGCCAGTCCAGGCGTCCGGGAGGGCGGTCGGTGGCCCGCCAGGGGGGGTCGGGACCGGCGTGGGCGGGCCGGGGCCCGCCAGGCGTCCCGAAGGGACGGGCCCGGGACCCGGGGCCTCGCCCAGGGCGTCCCGAGGGCGGGCGGGCGGCCCCCACCCGCCAGGCGTCCCGGGACGGGCCGGGGGCGGGGCGACAGGAGTCCCCGGGACGGGCCCGGGCGGGCCCGGGCAGGCCCGTACCCGGGGTACGGGCGGGAGTGGCCCGCCAGGCGTCCCGGGACGCAGGGGTACGGGCGTATGGCCCGGGAGGCCCACCCAGGCGTAATCCGCCCGGAGGGGGAGAGGCCCGCCAGGCGTCCCGGGACGGGCGGGAGTGGCCCGCCAGGAGTCCCGGGACGGGCGGGCGGGGCCGCCAGGCGTCCCGGGGAAGGCGGGCGGGGCCCGCCAGTGCGTCCCGGGACGGGGCGGGAGGGGCCCGCCAGGCGTCCGGCGACGGGAGGGCGGGGCCGCCAGGCGTCCCGGGACGGGCGGGCTGGGGGCCCGCCAGGCGTACCGGGAAGGGCGGGCGTGGCCCGCCAGGTTCAGGGACGGGCGGGCGTGGATCGCCGGGTCCGGGACGGAAGCGGGCGTGTGGCCGCCAGGCGTGGGTGGGGGGTGGGTCCCCGGGACGGGGGGGCGTGGAGCCAGGCTGTCCGGGACGGAGGGGGCGAGGACCCGCCAGGCCGTCCCGGGACGGGGCGGCGAGGCCGAAGGCGTCCCGGGACGGGCGGGCGTGGCACGCCAGGCGTCCCGGGACGGGGCTGAGCGTGGCCCGCAAGGCGTCCCGGGACGGGGGGCGTGGGCCCGCCAGGCGTCCCCGGGCAGGAGCGGCGCGTGGCCGACAGGCGTCCCAGGGCCGGGCGGGCGGGGAGGGCCGTCAGGCGTCCGGGACGGGCGGGCGGGGCCCGCCAGGAGTCCCGGGGACGGGCTGGGCGGGGCCCGCCAGGCGTCCCGGGACGGGCGGGAGTGTGGCCCCGCCAGGTTCTTCCCGGGACGGAGGGGCGTTTTGGCCCGACCGGCGTCACGGGACGGGCGGGCGGTGGCCCGCCAGGCGTCCCGGGACGGGGGGGCGTGGGGGGGGGGGGGGGGGGCCCGCCAGGGTCCGGGACGGGGGGGCGAGGCCCGCCAGGCGGTCCGGGACGGATCGCGTGCGAGGCCCGCAGGCGTCCCGGGACGGGCGGGGTTGGCAAGCCAGGCGTCCCTGGACGGGCGGCGCGTGGCCCGCCAGGCGTCCCGGGACGGCGCGTGGCGTGGCCCGCCAGGCTGTCCCAGGGACGGGCGGGCGTGGCCCGGCCAGGGTCCCGGGAGGGCGGGCGAGGCCCGCCAGGCGTCCGGGACACGGGCGGGCGTGGCCCGCCCAGGCGGTCACCCGGGACCGGGAGGAGGCGTTGGCCGCCAGGGGCACCGGGACGGGCGGGCGTTGGCCCGCAGGCGGGTCCCGGGACGGGCGGGCCGTGGCCCGCCAGGCGTCCCGTAGGGACGGGGGGCGTGGAGAGGCCCGCCAGGCGTTACCCGTGGGACGGGCGGGGGGGCGAGGCCCGCCAGGCGTCCCGGGACGGGCGGAGAGGGCGGGCCCGCCAGGCGTCCCGTCCGGGCGCCGGCGGGCCAGGGAAGGGCCGGGGGACGGGGGCCGGGGGCGGGGGCCGGGGCGGGCCGGGACGGGCGGGCGTGGGGCCCGGCCCAGGCCTAGGCGTCCCGGGACGGGCGCGTGGCCCGCCAGGGCGTCCCGACGGGCGGGCGAGGCCCGCCAGGCGTCCCCGGGGGACGGTCGGGCGAGGCCCGCCGCGTCCCGGGACGGGCGGGCGAGGCCCGCCGGGCGTACGGAACGGGCGGGCGAGCCCCGGCCAGGCGTCCCGGGACGGGCGGGCGAGGGCCCGCCAGGCGTCCCAGGGACGGGCGGGGGGCGAGGCCCGCCAGGCGTGCCCGGGACGGGCAGGGGGCGTGGCCCGCAGGCGTCCCGGGACGGGCGGGGGGCGTGGCCCGCCAGGCGTCCGGGACGGGCGGGCGTGGCCGCCAGGCGTCCCGGGACGGCGGGTCGTCTGGCCCGCCAGGCGTCCCGGGCAAGGGCGGTCGTTGGCCCAGCCAGGCGTCCCGGGACGGCGGGCGTGGCCCGCCAGGGCGTCCCGGGACGGGCGGCGCTGGCCCGCCAGGGCCCGGTCCCGGGACGGGCGGGCGAGGCCCGCCAGGAGTCCCGGGACGGTGGGCCGGGCGAGGGCCCGCCAGGCGTCACGGGACGGGCGGGCGTGGCCCGCCAGGCGTCCCGGGACGGGCGGCGAGGCCCGCCAGGCGTCCCGGGACGGGGGGGGCGACGCCGCCAGGGCGTCCCGGGACGGGGGGGGCGAGGCCCGCCAGGCGTCCCGGGACGGGCGGGCGAGGCCCGCCAGGGCGTCCCGGGACGGGCGGCGGCGTGGCCCGCCAGGACGTCCCGGGACGGGCGGGCGTGGCCCGCCAGGCGTCCCGGGACGGGCGGGCGTGGCCCGCCAGGCGTCCCGGGACGGCGGGCGAGCGGACGGCAGGCGTCCCCGGGACGGCTGGGCGTGGCCCGCCAGGCGTCCCGGGACGGGCGGGCGTGGCCGGCCCAGGCGTCCCGGGACGGGCGGGCGTGGCCCGCCAGGCGTCCCGGGACGGGCGGGCCCGAGGCCCGCCCCGGCGCCCGACGGGCGGGCGGGCGAGGCCCGCCAGGCGTCCCGGGACGGCGGCGAGGCCCGCCAGGCGTCACGGGACGGGCGGGCGTGGGCGCGCCAGGCGTCACGGGACGGGCGAGGCGTGGCCCGGCCAGGCGTCCCGGGACGGGCGGGCGTGGCCCGCCAGGCGTCCGGGACGGGCGGGGGCGAGGCCCGCCAGGCGTCCCGGGACGGGCGGGCGAGGCCCGCCAGGCGTCACGGGACGGGCGAGCGGGTGGCCCGCCAGGCGTCCCGGGACGGGCGGGCGAGGGCCCGCCAGGTGTCCCGGGACGCGAGGTGGCCCACCAGGCGTCCCGGGACGGGCGGGCGTGGCCCGCAGGCGTCCCGGGACGGGGACGGGTTGGGTGGCGCAGGCTGGGACGCCTGGCGGGCCATCGCCCGCCCGTCCCCGGGACGCCTGGAGGCCTCCCGCCCGCCGTTCCCGGGACACCCCTGGTGGGCCTCGCCCGTCCGTCCGGGACACCCTGGTGGGCCTCGCCCGCCCGTCCCCCGGGACGCCTGGCGGGCCACGCCCGTCCGTCCCGGGACGCCTGGCGGGCCACGCCCGCCCGTCCCGGGACACCTGGCGGGCCACTCCCGCCCGTCCCGGGACACCTGGTGGCCCACGCCCGCCCGTCCCGGTACACCTGGTGGGCCACGGCCCGACCCGTCCCGGTACGCCTGGTGGGCCACGCCCGCCTGTCCCGGGACCACTGGCGGGCTATGACCGCCCAGGTCCCGGGACCACTGGCGGGCTATGACCGCCCGTCCCCGGACACCTGGCGGTCGACGCCCGCCCGTCCCGGACAATTAAATAGATTTAGTCGCCCGACAAAGAGACCTGAGACATTATAAATATATTCAGCCTTGTAGTTGTCGATCGAAAGTACAAGGCCCGCCAGGTGTCCCGGGACGGGCAGACGAGGTCAACCAGGTAAAGTGCACATGAGTGTACTCTCATGCAGAGTAAATGGGGAATGGAATACCATAGTACAGTGGCTATGGCACTACCTTATACCTGAAAATAATGGTTATATCGTTAAAAGCCAGAGGAGCATTAACAAAAATTAGTCATAAAGGCAATTCATACAAAAACAGACATTCCGTGAAATCCCGGGATCCCAGGATTAGATTAAATTTTATCCCGTAATCCTGGGACAAAGACATCACCCCAAAATTAGAAACCCTTTGCATACCTCATCATTCCCCAAATATAATGATTCCCACTAAAAACAAAGATAGACATCAGCGTGATACTATCTCGAAGATCAAAAGGCATCACTGACGAATGTTTGTTTGTTTGTTTGTTTGTATGGTGTTTTTACGCTGCATGGAACCAGTGGTTATTCAGCAACGGGACCAACGGCTTTACGTGACTTCCGAACCACGACCACGTCGAGAGTGAACTTCTATCACCAGAAATACACATCTCTCACTCCTCAATGGAATGCCCGAGAATCAAACTCGCAGCCACCGAGGTTAAATGAGCCAAATGGTTGTGTTCACACATACAGATGTTAATTTAACAGTTACGGGCTGCTGAAAAGCAAGACCCCGTGCCAGTATATGGTTAACTTCATCTTATTCCTTCCTTCCGATGAATGAACCCTGCCAAAATTTTGCCAAATGGTGCCCATGTATACCCGGCGAAGCGTGAGAGCCCCTCTTGAGAAAATGGACTACAACATTTCCAATGATGAGAAAAATTTTGCCGGTTTCTCAGTTATAAAACTAATATTATCAGCTAATACGACTATTATCCGATGCACTGATTCGAAGCCATCAAAAGACAGGTGAAGTACTACAAGTATGATATTATTTAGGCTGAAGAGGCCAACTAATCAAGGTGGCGAAAGCTTCCTGTATATTCATTATTTTCCCTCTTAAGCTCATGAGAAAGTGATGGTATCAAATGATATATTATCATAAACACGGAATTGTGTAAGAGAAGCTCGAAATTGAAAAATCTCAAGTTAAAAAAAAAAAAAAAAAAACCTTCCTGGTAGCGACTAATAATGAAATTTGAACACAAACCATGGCCCCACAATTCTGATTTTAATTTTGGTCATTTACCGTTTCTTTCGTATAGCTTGGTATGACATACACAATAGTGATTTATCTAATGACAGCTTCCTGCAAACGTGTGTGTATAGAGCACACTAACAAACATTTCATTAACAGACATGCATAAGAAGCCTTTTATTCTATGCACTTTAATTTCTTATGAATGACAATGAATTGCGAGTTTTTGTTTCCATTAATAGCGAACTGCGACAGTCTATACTAATTTATTTCCGAGGAAAAACATATGACATAACAAAACGATGAGCAGTCGTCCAGTTGCACGCGAACTGCTATCTTTGAATCGTGTCCGCCAAAAATATTCATTTTCCTGTACACTATTTAACCTTTACTTCGGAGGCTCTCTTGCCTCAATGTGACCCGCCATCACTCACACCAGCCCCCACCATACGAGGAAGTGTCAGCGACACAATGTAGTACATTTTAGTAACGATCATTTTTTTCAATTTAAGAAAATCGGGGCGTTAACCCTTAGTTTAATCTCAAGTACGCAGCCACCTAACTCAGCGGCCCCCCTACCCCATCCATCACCCCAAAACCCCCCCCCCACCCCCTTCTCCTCCACCAATGACCAGACCCTATTTTACCTGAGGTTGGGACATTCAAACCACGAATGTGTACAAAATCCAGTGGCTTGAAATTGTATGGCTAGTTATCTTATATGCTAATCGCCAGCCCGCTCTGTTCTTGATTAATTCAACATCCTAAAAGTCCAGTTCCTTAAGAAGACTAAGCATTATAAAAAAAAAAAAAAAAAAAATTCTCCGAGCCCCGTTGTCGGTCACAGAATTAATTTCCCCCCAAAAATAAAAGTCCACTCCGCGTTAAAGTTCTGTAATGGTAGATTTACACGCGGGCAAAAATGCGCAGGTCCAATTTGCATAAATACCCGGGGAGAGCTAAACAATGCGGTCGTTTTGAAGAATCTGCATATAAAGTTTTCTGCCCGATTTAGTCATTGGAGGAAGGGCACAGCGACTTGCAAATGCTCCGAGAGGATTATTCAGGAAAGGAGATATTTTTAATTCACCAGAAGGGCTTTTGGATAAACAGCTCGAGGTGCTGGCAGCAAAGGGGACTTGCAGCTACAAAAGAGGAAGACAGACGGATAATGCCACTGAAACAAACTAAATGAGAGAGAGAGACGGATAATGCCACATATCAAACAGACTACATGAGAGACAGACAGACAGACAGACAGACAGATAGACAGAGAGAGAGAGGGATAATACCACATATCAAACAGACTGAATGAGAGAGAGAGAGAGAGAGAGAAAGTTACCTTTAATTCTAATATCTGATGGAGATCTAAGTTTGGTTCAATTGCTTGAGAGAGAGAGAGAGAGAGAGAGAGAGAGAGAGAGAGAGAGAGAGAGAGAGAGAGAGAGTTACCTTTAAATTCATAATACTAATGGAAATCTAATTTTGGTTCAATTGCTTGAGAGAGAGAGAGAGAGGAGAGAGAGAGAGAGAGGAGAGAGAGAGAGAGAGAGAGAGAGAGAGTTACCTTTAATTCTAATATCTGATGGAAATCTAAGCTTGGTTCAATTGCTTGAGAGAGAGAGAGAGAGAGAGAGAGAGAGTTACCTTTAATTCTAATATCTGATGGAAATCTAAGTTTGGTTCAATTGCTTGAAAGAGAGAGAGAGAGAGACCATTACCTTACCTTACAGACCTTACATCTTGTTCGGGTTTGCCCCAGGTCCCATCAGTGTGAGGCACCTCTAATGTCTACCAGAGAGTTGCTAGTACATCTTCCGGTATATTTTGCATCTTCCAATCTTGGATGGTCTGGGATGCAGTTTAGATATTTGTCGAGCTTATTCTTAAACACATCTACGCTCACTCCTGATATATTCCTCAGATGAGCTGGCAACGCATTGAATAGACGCTGCATTATCGATGCTGGTGCGTAGTGGATTAATGTCCTGTGTGCTTTCCTTATTTTTCCTGTATAGTTTTGGGCACTATTAATCTACCTCTGCTTGCTCTTTTCTGATATTTTTAGTTCCATGATATTTTCTGCTATTCCTTCTATCTGTTTTCCATGCCTGAACTTATCATGTAGCGTTTCTCTTCTCCTTTCTAGACTATATAATTTTAAGGATTGTAGTCTTTCCCAGTAGTCAAGGTCTTTAACTTCTTCTATTCTAGCTGTAAAGGACCTTTGTACACTCTCTATTTGTGCAATATCCTTTTGATAGTGTGGGTACCATATCATATTGCAATATTCAAGTGGACTACGAACATATGTTTTATAAAGCATAATCATGTGTTCAGCTTTTCTTGTTTTGAAGTGCCGTAACAACATTCCCATTTTTGCTTTACATTTTGCCAACAGAGTTGCTATTTGATCATTGCATAACATGTTCCTATTCATCATCACACCAAGGTCTTTAACTGCTTCCTTATTTGTGATTGTCCTCATTATTAGGTCCCCTATATGCATATAGCTTTCTTTCTCTGTCTCCATAATTTATTGATTCAAATTTATCAGAGTTAAATACCATCCTATTTACCTCTGCCCAATCATATACTTTGTTAAGGTCTCTTTGTAGAGCGTTCCTATCTTCATCACAAGTAATTTCTCTACTTATTCTTGTGTCATCTGCAAAACTACTCACTACCGAATCCTTAACATTACTGTCTATGTCTTCAATCATAATAACAAACAGTATTGCAGCTAACACCGTACCTTGCGGCACACCGGATATTACCTTGGCTTCATCCGATTTCTCGTCGTTTGCAATAACTATCTTGTTTTCTGTTGTGTAAAAATTCTTTAACCATCTTCCTACTTTATCCACGATATTGTGTTTTCTAATTTTCTTCGCTAATATATTATGGTCTACTTTGTCAAAAGCTTTTGCCAAAAGTCTAAATAAACCACATCTGTTTCATTTCCGCTTTTCATATTTTTGAATATGTTCTCACGGTGACTAACAGTTGGGTTTGTGTACTTTTCCGGGTACGAAACCATGTTGTCCTTTATTAAAACAAAATTATTTTTTATTAAATGTTTCATAATATTTTTCTCCATTACCCTTTCATACACTTTCATAATATGTGATGTTAGACTCACAGGCCTATAATTACTTGCCTCTAGTCTTGATCCACTTTTGAAAGTAGGGGTAATATATGCTAATTTGTGCTCATCATAAATCTTGCCTGTATCTACACTTTGTCTTAATAATATTGCAAGTGGCTTTGCGATAGAATGAACTACTTTCTTTAACAAAATAGCAGGCACTCCATCAGGCCCTTCAGCAGCTCCATTTTTAATTTCATTAATAGCCTGCACAATATCAGCTTCATTAATATCTATGTCAGCTAAATATTCACTATTTTCATCCCTTACTTTTATATCATTATCTTCATTATCTATTCTAGGGGTGAATTCTCTCTTATATCGTTCTGCCAATATGTTGCAAATTTCCTTTTTTTCATTCGTTAATCTCCCTTCAATTCTTAGAGGGCCTATTTCTATTCTTCTTTTATTCATCTTCTTCGCATATGAGTATAATAGTTTGGGATAGAGAGAGATAGAGACGGATAATACCACATATCAAACAGACTGAGAGAGAGAGAGAGAGAGAGAGAGAGTTACCTAATTCTAATATCTAATGGAAATAAGGTTTTGGTTTCAATTGCTTGAGAGAGAGAGAGAGATGAGAGAGAGAGAGAGACGAGAGAGAGAGAGAGAGAAGAGCATTACCTCTAATTCTTTAATATCTGAGGAAATTCCAAGTTTGGTTCAATGCTGAGAGAGAGAGGGAGAGAGGAGAAGAGAGAGTTTTGAGAGAGATTGAGAGGAGAGAGAGAGAGAGAGAGAGAGAGCATTACCTCTAATTCTAATATCTGATGGAAATCCAAGTTTGGTTCAATTGCTTGAGAGAGAGAGAGAGAGAGAGAGAGAGAGAGAGAGAGAGAGAGAGAGAATTACCTTTAATTCTAATATCTGATGGAAATCAAAGTTTAGTTCAATTGCTGAGAAGAGAGAGAGAGAGAGAGAGAGAGATTGGACGAAGAGGAGAGAGAGAGGCGAAAGAAAAAAAGAGATGAGAGAGAGAGAGAGAGAGAGAGAGAGAGAAACGCAGGCACAACGAAGAGGAGAGATGTGTCTCATATTTTGCCTCCTTTTAAGCAGCCCTCTTAAACCCATAAAAAAAGGAGGACCCACAGAAGCACCAGCAAATCTTGCATTAAAATTCCTCAATGCAGAGACAACAGCAGCAGCAGCAAACAGCGTCGGTGTCGAGGTCACCCCCCCCCCCTATTAGGTACCCCCGCCCTCCGCTCCAAATATTTTCGGGCCAAACCCAAACGGGGAACCATTACCATAAGGATTTAAACCATCTCCGAATCGTGGGGACCTGCCACTCCCCTGTGCTTCATTAAATGTTGCGGGGGACCTTATACGTCGCGTTTTTATTGTCGCGGATGTTGGCGTCCGATCCCTTCTCAGAGCGGCGGAATTGGTAATTACGGCCTCCTTTATTAGCCTTATAGTCCGCGGTGGTATGTCAGAAGCGCTGGGCATGTTGCTGCAGCCTCCTCCTCCTCCTCCCCCTCCTCCTCCGTGCAGTAATGCAACTGTGATGGCTGCCCACTATTTATGATCTGGTCCTCCTGCTGGACTCTCTCTCTCTCTCTCTCTCTCTACT
>NC_087213.1:11618259-11690759 GCF_015104395.2 Macrobrachium nipponense | reverse complement strand
GAAATAAACTTCGAGCAAATGACTTTGAGCAATTAGCTTTCGAGCGATTGAGATCGAGAAATAAATTTTCGAGCAACTGACTTAGAGAAATTTTCCCGATACCAATATAAATGAGCATCTCGTGCGTGAGCGCAATTGCATGAACATATACTTCGACCCAAACGCGCTTGTAACATCTGTATGTTAATTAAACGCATATTTACACCGGAATACTAATGAACGCCCATAAAACTATAAACACGAAGTCATGAATGTTAGGCTCTTTGATACTGACTGAAACGGCCTTTCAAAGAGAATAACATAACACCTGTAATCAACTCGGCAGCTGCTACTCCAAAACGGTTCTACACCAAAACTAATTAAAGCCCCCAGTCGCTAATTGGGTTCGTTTTCCGAGAAACAAAAAATCCACTAGGCCTCTGTGGACCTAAGCAATGAATATGTACATGCTCGCTAGCCGACTGCGGCGTGATTCACTCGAGGTTGGAAAGGCGGTTAGATTAGCAACATCAGATGTCTGTACCTTTGAAATACAACTCTCGAAATCAATTTAAATCCTTCTTGGTGAGCATTCGAATGGATAAGTCACTGTCAACCGTGAGTCAAACCCGAAATTCATAAGAGCGAATTCTGGCGAAGGGATATGCAGTTGTGTGTAAAATTTCGTTTGGGTATCTATATGTATATATATGCATGTATATATTTATATATATATATATATATATATATATATATATATATTATATATATATATATATATATATATATTTATATCTATATCTATATATATAATATATATATATATATATATATATATATATATTATATATATATATAGTATGCAGTTCTGCCCCTCGCAAGTAGACTACAGTTTTGCCCCTCGCGGTTGTAGTTTGCAGTTTTGCCCCTCGCACATCGCGGTAGTAGGCTTCAGTTTTCTTCAGTTTTGCCCCATGTACTATATGTGCCCAAGTAGCGGCATTTTGATTTATTGCTCTTAACAGCAGACCAAGAAGCGTTGCTATGAACCTTAATGTTGCAATTAACCTTTCCTCAGGAGATAAAGACTTCCTCATTACTGTATCTTTCTTTGCTATTTTTGGAGACATAAGGAATAAAAGGTCTCCGAAGACATCATCAGTCATACTTAAATAATTTCTATAATCTTCCAGGTTATTTTCCTTTAATTTCTTTCAATAAGTGATATGATAGAACCTCTCTTTCTTAGCCATGGTTTCACTCATACTTTACGATTTTTATTGCATATTTCATGCTCGTATTCGTTTTGCAGGAGTGCTACTATCATTATTGCACTTAATCTACGTTTTACTTGGTGTCATGATTTAAAATCACCCACTATATCATGACACTACAAGACTGAAAGGAACACGGCCATTGCATATTAACTCTGCCCTCTCAAAATATGCGTAGAGCAAAATCATCTGCACGTATGGGCAATACCCAAGCGGACTGGAGCGCGCGCTAATCCCGGCAGGACAAACCCGATGCCAGTTGTGTACATGAATGGCCGCTTACTAAAGTTCTCCCTCCCTACGGGGGGAAAATGAAATTGGAATTTGCGAAAACGAGAAAATCCAATTACAACTTACCTTGTTTTAGCTAAAACCAGCAGCTCTCTCTCTCTCTCTCTCTCACCCCATCTCTCTCTCTCTGATCCTCCTCTCGTGCGATTTTCCATCTCTGATTGATAAGAAACTCGATCGCATCCCATCGCCGTCTCGAGGGTGTCAGATTACCCCCTGTAAACCAGAGGTCGTGTTAAAGCCCTGGATTTGGAGGTTCTCGTTTTGTAACTTAATCAGTGGCGTTGATCGACAACTACGGTCATTTGTTGGTTATGTTAGCAACTTCGGTCAAGTGTATAATAAAACGCAGTTACTCCTTATCAGTAACGCAAAATTATTGTGTGCGACTTCACCGACAGAGCTTTACCGCCATTCGCTGCTTACATAAACAAATTTATTAATCAAGTTGAACAACTATCGATATTTGCTTCTGATATACACAACTTCATCCATGCAGATCATCAATAATCTTGAACAATTACCTTCTTATGTTGCTTACATAGCTAACTTCATCAACAAACATTAACAACTTCGTCATTTCTTGCTCATATTAGCAATATCATTAAGAAGGCTCAGCTACTACAGTCATATCTAGCTTATATTAGCAATATCATCAACATGGCTGGGTTAATACCTCATTTGTTGCTTTTATTAGCGAAAATAATGAATTAAGTTGAACTACTGTAATTTGTTATTTCTATAAACAATTTTACCAACAAAGTTAAACTGCTACGGTCATTTATTGTTTATATTAGCAATACCATCGATAAAGCTTAATTACTGCTGTCAATAGTTGTTTAAAGATGCATTTAATCCGTGACAGGAATAACTTCCGTTAATCATTGTGACTTACGTAAGCCAGTGTGTTATTCAGCTGGCAGGTGAAAACAGTAGTCATTTACTGAAACCATCAGGGTTCAAAAATTATAGGTAAAAAGATTAGGATAGATTTTTCATTAATAGGGAGAAGTGATATTCCAGCAAATCCTCGAAAAAAAATCCAAACACTTAGTATATATACAGTTTACGGTGCAAATAATGGTCATAAATCCAAAACCCTTAGTATATATACAGTTTACGGTGCAAATAATGGTCATAATTAATAATTTTCCAGCGAGACTCGGTATTTACGTAACAAATGAAATATATATTAATTCAGGATGTACATGAGCCATCTTCATCTAATTTTTTAAATTCTGTTTTGCTTATACTTTGCTGATATTCATTTTGCACTTTTATCCCTCCTAGGGGCCAGTGAGCATAGAACAATTGTGCAATTAGACACTATAGTCTATAAAGCCTCATAAAAAGGAAACATGTCTTTTAAGGGCTTCTCAATTCTAAAAAAAGAGAAAAAAAACTAAGGTCTAAAGCCCTTTGCCCGTGATCCGGAGGGCATTGTGAGACAACGATTGTTTTACTAAAGCGTGGAATAAAAAGCGGACACTTACGATCACAGTTATTACGGAGATATAAAAGGGGGAAAAAAATTTGCCCACCGCCCACGCCATCGAAAACCATCTGGTTTATCTGAGTGTAGCCGGGCTGACGGAGGTCAAAGACGCTTTTTCTACGGGAAAGGGTTGCCTGGGGGGGGGGGGGGGGGGGGGGGGGGGGGGGGGGGGGGGGGGGGGGGTGGGGGGGGGGGGGGGGGGGGGGGGGGGGGCAGAAGAAGAGGGGGGGGAGGGGGGAAAAGAAGGTGAGGGGCGATGGAAGGGAGAAGAGGGGGAGGGGAGAGAAAAAGAAAGGGAGGGGAGAAGAAAAGAAGGGGAAGGCCAGAGGAAAACAAGGGGGGAAGGGAGAGATGAGTGGGAGAGGAAAAGAAGGGGAGAAAAAGGGGAGGGGAGAGGAGGAGAAAAGGGGAAGGGAAGGGGAGGGAGAAGGTGGGGAGAAGATGGGTAGGAGGAGAGGGGGTAAGATGGGGAATGGCAGAGGTGGCCATAAAAGGATAAGCAGTCCCTTCTCTAAACTCCTTTACAAACACCCCCCTCACCCCATATCAAGCACTAACCCCCAACCTTTCTCCATAACCCCCCTACCCCCCTACCCCTACCCCCTACCCCTACACCTCCCCCTGGATGCTTTTTCTCCCACCGGATACAGCTGTTTCTGCAGCTTCAGAATAGGTATGACATTTATGTTCATTGCAATTTGTATCCCCATTATGGGGGATGAATTGGCCTATAATTCTTCTGGTAGTGATGCATTTATGGCCAGGTAACAAGCATTACCAGACAGTTTAAGAAATTTTATTGTTTTGCATATTGTGGGTCCCGTGTCTCTCTCTCTCTCTCTCTCTCTCAGACGCACAAAGGGACCAATAAATCCAGAAACACGAGGGCAACAGGAATAATTCCCAAGATGGATCGGTGTTCTGATGCGAAAGGAGAACAGCTCCGGTCTTTGTTTAGGAAACAGGGAAAATCAATGGCGGGTGTCTCGCGGAACAAGAAGGGATTTGTCGAAATACAACGCCCAGGTATTTAAACGACTGTCGAGGTGAGGTGGGGGTTTGGGGGGGGGGGGGTGGGGGGGGGGGGGGGCGGGGGGGGGAGGTGGGACTGGAATCTCATGTCACGTGAATATCAAAAATGGAGCTTAAATGTATTCCTTGGGTTCATTTCTCTAGCACGTAATGTAATTGTGACAAAAATAGAGCTTAAATGTAGCTGAATTCCTTGGCTTCATTTCTCTAGCACGTAATGTAAAATGTTTACAGTACTGGCAGCAATTGTGACAATAGCAGCTCATCACCTGTTACTAATAAAGTTGCTGACCGTATTGCAGAAATAACATTATTAATCATATTAATAATATGATTAATAATGTTATTAATGACACTAAACAGTGAATAATGTAACTGGTAGGTGGCCGACAGTGACAGGTCGCCTTCTGGTGTGAGAGTTGCATAAGACTATAGTAGATTCACATTACCCGTGCATCTGATGTCCAGGCCAGTCCCTAACGACGCTCCTGAAGACGTATCCCTCTGGAGAGGTGAAACATACATCCTACTTATGTGAACTCTCGAGAGAGGCTGGGAGAGTTTCCAGCCCTGTCATTGGCTTCTCATCAGCCAGTCAGGAGCGTCGTTAGGGACTGGCCTAGACATCAGATGCACGGGTGATGTGAATCTACTATAGTGATCTCATTCGAAAATACCCAGAAGTGAGTAGTAACAAATGTTATCAAATGTTATGATAGGATGCTGAGTTTATTCTTATTGTTTTCGTATCCGTCGGTACTCGATTACAATGAAGTAAGTTTTAAAACGACTGCATGGATAATCTCAGCCGTCAAAACCTTAAGTCAAATAATGACTATCCTATAACTATAAGTTATTAAATCCGCCAGTAAGGGGAAGATTCAATGAGCTGCTGATCGCGAGGAGAAACACCACTACAAATTGCCCGCGTCAAAGTTCCGTATTTACTCTCACTAAACTCCCAGACTCATTGATGTCCAGTAATCTTTAAAGCATAGTAAATAACCACCAACTCAATGTGGTGTGCGTAATTTTTTTGGGGTAATTCTAAAGAATAGTTCCGCACGGACTGCAAGGAACGTCACCGCGGATACGACATCCACTAGGGATTGGGGCGTCCAATGTATTTCGCCGTGTTTAGTACTGGCCCCTGGGGGTTAATTACAGTTGTCCGAATAAATATTACTTAAAATTCTTGTTCAGGAAGTAAAACTGCAAGAAAAACCGCAACTGCCATAGTCTAGGCCGCCGCGGAATAGTAATATAGATCTACCATTTTTTTCTGTTACAGGATTTTTTGAACTGGGGCATTGCCACTTATTGCGAGCGATGCATTTATGAATTTAATTTGTAAATATTGATAAGGTTTGTATGTTTGTATGGTGTTTTTAACGCTGCATGGAGCTGGTGGTTATTCAGCAACGGGATCAACGGCTTTACGTGACTTCCGAGCCACGTCGAGAGTGAACTTCTATCACCAGAAATACACATTTCTAACCCCCAAGTGGAATGACCGAGAATCGAACTCGCGGCCACCGAGGGGGCAGGCCAAGACCATACCGATCACGCCACTGAGGAGCTTAAACGTTGATTTGGAATGAACGGTCACCAAATAATACAGAATAAAGGTAATTTCTTTTTATGCGAATGCATTCTGAACGTGCTCATATCGGTGTTAAAACACACACACACGCACACACACATAACAACAACAACAAGATGCAATGCTCCGTATCGTAAAAAAACAACATGTAATTGTTCCGTATCGTAAAAAAACAACATGTAATTGTTCCGTATCGTAAAAAACAACAACATGTAATTGTACCGTATCGTAAAAAAACATGTAATTGTTCCGTATCGTAAAAAAAACAACATGTAATTGTTCCGTATCGTAAAAAAAAAAAAACATGTAATTGTTCCGTATCGTAAAAAACAACAACATGTAATTGTTCCGTATCGTAAAAAAAAACAACATGTAATTGTTCCGTATCGTAAAAAAAACAACATGTAATTGTTCCGAATCGTAATAACCCGAGTAGACGACACCGATATCGCTTTACTTACAATGATTCATCTGCAAAGAAAATTCTGCCGAACTAAATTATGGCTGAGTCGCCCTTGTAACCAACCAATAAGTTCTTAGGTTACCTCAGCTGTGGCAATGCGGTTTTGCAAGTAAATTACTTTTTTTTTCTCATAGACTGATCATGTTCTTAAATTGCCCGCAATTCTTGATTGCTGTTGTTCAGTACCACGGAAGGGATGGTATCCAAAGAGATTGTTTCAATTCTTTTAGTTGTAGGTTTATTTTCTGATCTAGAATTGATTTTTTTTTATTTGATTTATATAGATTTTTGGCATTATGCCAAGCACTGGGGGAACTAAGGCCATTCAGCGCTGAAACGGAAATTGACAGTAATGGGTTTGAAAAATGTAATAGGAGCAAAACCTCAAAGCAGTTGCACCATGAAACAATTGTTAGGAGAAGGTGGACAGTAAGATGGAAGAAAGAGAATATGAACGAAGGTACAGTGAAAGGAATGAAAGTTGTTGCAGCTCGGCGCCGAAGGGACGCTGCAAAGAACCTTAAGTAATGCCTACAGTGCACCAAAGGAGGTACACTGACGGCACTAACCCCCTACGGGAGATCCGGAATCTGGATCCTCCGGATCCGTCGAAGAATTTGTGTTTTGTTGAACCCCATGGTTGCCAGCTAAAGCAAGCACTGTGGCCGAACTGTAGTAAAGCGCTCGGCTCACGTTGATAGGTACGTGGATTGTTCCCGGCTCATCCACCAACCAGTCCACCAACTGTAAATGGATATTGGGTACCAGCATCTGCTGGAGTAAAAAAAAAAAGAAAAAAAAAAAAAAAAAAAAAAAAAACAAAAAAAAAAAAAAAAAAAAAAAAAAAAAAAAGAGGGGGTGGGGGGGGGGGGGGGGAGGTGGCGAGCCGGCTGGGCATCTGGTAAATCTTACCCACCGAAACACCGTCGACTGTTCTAACATTGCCCTATAAACAGGTGCTTTTAACGATAGAGCTTTTTCTTTAAAAATAAATCTTGGAAAAAAAATAATGTTTTCCGTAGCAGGGAGTAAATTAACTTTGATACAACGATGACTCATTATCTTGAAATTAAAACCTATTATATCATTTCGTCACAGTTCGTGATTCACCAAGCTGTCGTAACTGAGTGAACAATACTCGTTTAAACTGATGTTTGCATAAACAAGTGACAACTACTGCGACTGCGCAGCTTCTTTTTACGTCGAACAAAACTGCAGGAGGTTTCACTTCGCTAATGAACGCAATAATTAAATATTCAGTACAGCTCTGCGAGCGTGGTGTAAACAAACTCGAGAAGTAAATTTGCTCCGAGTAGTCTCCACAGTCTTAAGGAGCATGCGCAAAAGTACGGGTGCCAGATGTACCTTGATTCAAAACACATTTTATGAAGAGTATCCAATTAAATATTCATTGTTTTACCCTGTTACATCTAAACAACGCCGTCAAATAACATTTTTTCAGGATAAATAGTTTCAAATCAAGTTATTACTTAGCGAAATCTTCCCTACTTAACTACGTATGTGACTAGATGCCAAAGCGGATTCCTTTTCCATAAGATTAAGTGTTGGTTAGAGGGTTAGCATTTACTATCACAGCAAGATTTTTAAGGATTGGGTTGCTAATCACTCAAAGAACTGCTAACCACAAAGAGACCAGTCTCTACCATGGCAGCTATCCACCACAGTCGACTACCCACCAGGCACGTCATTTTTAACCTTCACGTTGGATCGATCTCGTGTCTGATCGAACCACATTCTTTGTCATTACAGATTAACATTCGTTATGAGAGGAAGAGCTACCCTCATTGGTAGACTTATTTAAAAAAAATAATAATAATTACCAAAATATAATGATAATATAACCTTTGCCGACGGAGGAAAAAGATTAAACCTTACAAGAAATGTTAGGGGACTAATCATGGTCAAAATGTTGATTTTGAGAATAAAATTATTCATTGCAACCAGCTACATTTTGCAATTAGAACTTCACTATACTCTGTTTTTTTTTCCTCTGTCCATCCGCTTGTGGTGTTTTCGCATGGTAATACTGCGTCCCGGGGCTTAAATAGTTACGCTATGTGTAAGTTTTAGGTAAATAAAAGGATATCTAGGTGTTCATTTGCAACTGAAAAGTCTTTTAATAATTTACTGTATGCGAATTACACCGTTAATATTCGAAACAGGATACTATTTAAAGCCGGGACGCAGTGTTACCATGCGCAAACACCACAGGCGGATGGACAGATGGAAAAAAACAGAGTATAGATCAGGTCATGTGGATGAGTGTAAAACTGGGGTATATTTTTTTCTCGTTCATATAGACCAAAATCTTGCATTACTCAAGAGTCTAGTGGAAAATCAATTGGGTACAATAAAAGTTGACTCATTAAAGAAACCGGGGGTAGACTCAGATTCCAGCTGCAAACACCATTTCAGAGTGATAAGGAATCAGTGAGGTTAACCGCCGAGGTTTCGAATTTCCTGTAGTTTGGTCGACGGACGGTAATTTTTGCATGGCGTTATTAAATTTCGTTACGTAATGATTCTTGTTGCTATGGAACTAGGAGCAGCTCTGCATATACATGAGCAAATGGCATGGGGTAATAGATACGCACATGACATATATATATATATATATATATATATATATATATATATATATATATATATATATATATATATATATATATATATTGGGCTGAAAATATTAATGTGGTTAATGTAATCAGTGTTTTTTGTATATGAACGGAAAAATGGAAGTAGCGATAAGTATTCGTTCTATACCAAAAACTCATAGGCACAACAATATTGTATTTTTATCTAATGGGCATTGCATAACGTGCTTTAGGTCTGGTAGGAAGCAGTCATCTGGACCCAAATTAAACGCCCATGTTATGCCAGTAATCCATTCGTTGGTTTAAAGTATGTGAAAGCTACATATATATATATATATATTATATATATATATATATATAGATATATATATATATATATATATATATATATATATATATATTATATAATATATATATATATATATATATATATTATATATATATATTATATATATATATAGATATATATATATATATCTATATATCTATATATAATATATATATATATATATATATATATATATATATATATATATATATATAGATATAGATATATAGATATATAGAATATAGTATATAGATATATAGAGATATATATATATATATATATAACTAAGTATATATATAATTATATAGAAAAATATATAAATATTATGATATATATATATATATATATTAGATATCTATATATCTATATATCTATATACTATTCTATATATAGATATATAGATATATAGATATAATTAAGATATAGACTATTCTAGATAGATATATATATATATAATATATATCTATATATATATATATATATATTATATATATTTTATATATTTTTATATATTTTAATATATATTTAATATATATATATATATATATATATATTTTATATATATTATATATTATTTTAATATATATATAAGATATATATATATATATATATATATATATATATATATGTAGCTTTCACATACTTTGAAACCAACGAATGGAATACTGGCATAACATGGGCATTTAATTTGGGTCCAGATGACTGCCCCCTACCAGACCTAAAGCACGTTATGCAGTGCCCATTAGATAAAAATACAATATTGTTGTGCCTATGAATTTTTGGTATAGAACGAATACTTATCGCTACTTCCATTTTTCCGTTCATATACAAAAACACTGATTACATTACCACATTAATATTTTCAGCTCAAACAATAATTTCACCTGCATATTCTCACAAAACTTTCCTAAAAAGAATGCTTACTGAATTTTATAACAATCTTATTATTTGCTATTTGGTAAAACAAACTACACTTTTATCACTAGTTTCAAGTATATCAAGAACCACCTCACAAACAAAAGCGTATATGTGACACTACGACCGTAACCAAGTCCTTTCTTATGGTAGGAAATGTTAAGTTGAAAATCACGTTTGCATTCTGTAGTTGTCACTAATGGCAGTGTCCTGAAGGTGGGTAAAACTGCAAGAAGTGCTGTGAGCTATTTTGCTGGTCAACGCCTCCTTAAAAAACGCATCAAGCATATTTCAACAAAAACATACCCTAACCTAACCTAACCCCTTGCCCTAGGCCAACAGGGGGCTTGGACTAGCCAACGGCACGTGGTGAACAACAAAACGTCACAACCAAAACGCATATAGTACTGTAACTGTAATAGGAAATCCTGCACATAATAGAACAGCCTAGTCCTGAGAAGGCACGATGAACTAAAAATCGGTTAATACTAATAAAAAAACTGAATGAAATAAAATGCCTCGACAAGTTTCTGTGTGCTCCAATATTTATCCATACGAGACTTAGCCTGAGATAGCCTATGTCGTCGGACAAGTGTCTTTATACTGTGACTAAACCTGCAGGCTACAATACAAGCCTAAGTAACATAAACAAATGAGCAGTAACGTACCTGTAAATCACGCACATCTTAGTCCCAGGAATAAACGATGCACTACGCTTTGATTAAAACGACTGTAAAACTGAATAACGAACGGAGAATCCGCGACTACAGGTTGTTTACATCACTACTTCTTCCTTCCACTTTGTGATACTAGAAAACCCACCAAGTGACCTAAAAGTTCTTGTCTTAAAATCCCCTAAAATAAAATGTTAACATTTTAAACAGTTTCATACTAACTCTTGGATAATAGCATAATGATCCATTCTGATTCAACGAGGTTTTAAACAATTTTATACATATTCGAGTAGCTTGATACTAGCTGTGTAACCGAAACATCCATTCGCTAAAGTCTTGTCTTCAGATACCATTAGCCCCTGATTCTCACATTTCCGGTAATCAACGATTAATTTATAGCTAACATTTCACACTTCAGTCAAGAAATGATCCATTACTCTATTTACCTAGCATCAAGCCTTGATTTATTTTTACAGTAGTTGGAATGTTAAAAAAATATTGGTAGATCTATATTACTATTCCGCGGCGGCCTTGACCATGGCAGTAGCGGTTTTTCTATGCAGTTTTACCTCCTTCACAAGAATTTCAAGTAATATTTATTTGGACGACCGTAATCAATCCCCAGGGGGCTCGTACTAAACACGGCGAAATATATTTGACGCCCGAATTCCTGGTGGCTTTCGTATTCGCGGGGACGAACGATGCGGAAATGCTTATATAGAATTACCTGACTGTCTGCACACATGCTGCACTACTAACCTTTCCGTTTTGCACATACTGTGGCGTTTCCTGTGTCTTAGAAGCCGTCACTCCACAAGCAATACAGAACTGTAGGACATTTCTGGTCAGCTGCCTACGGAACTTATAGACTATTTACTACTTCTGCGAGACAGTTACCAATGTCTGTGATCTTACGAAACGTTTCATAGAAAACGTAGTCGATCTAACGACAGAAACTACTGGTTTGTTTTTTGTTTGTTTGGTGTTTTTTACGGTGCATGGAACCAGTGGTTATTCAGCAACGGGACCAACGGCTTTACGTGACTTCCGAACCACGTCGAGAGTGAACTTCTATCACCAGAAATACACAACTCTAACTCCTCCTCAATGGAACGCCCGAGAATCGAACTCGCGGCCACCGAGGTGGTAGCAAGATGGAATAAGATAAGGTGCCGGGAGCTCAGCTGCGCTCAGTGACGTCACGTGGAGACTCCTGAGTGTATATGTGACGCTGTCCTGTAGCTATGATCTGGACCATCAGCCTTATTGTTCATGCCTCTTTTTGGATTCCTAACATAGCATTTAAGAAAGTATGCTAATATTAATTTCTTTATGGCTATATTTGCAAAATACAAATACATATGATATGGAATATAATAACAATGGAAATATAAATTTACGCATGATATAAAGCTTTATTCCTGACATTTTATTGGAAATCTCATTGCAATTAACTTTCTCTCTCTCTCTCTCTCTCTCAATCGTTTCAATCAAGCGATTATTCAAGATTACTGAACAATTTTTCATCTAATTATAACTTTTCTATGCGATTTCTGCATTCTGTCTCTCATTTCAATCAACTAAATTTTCAATATTACTGAACAATATTTTTTTATCTTTTTCACACCTTTGCTACGAAATTTGTCCTTCTTAGAGTTAAATATTTTTATTCTAAAATGAAGCCTACATCTAATAATAATAATAAAAAAAGCTCATTACCTCCTCCGGAACATCAATATTGACGGCCTTGAATATGTCAGTAAGATATGAAACTGCTCCGACTCCTGGTTTTAGAGCATCACCATGGAGAATTTTGAATAAATCTTCCATTTCTTATAGATTTTCGCTAAAATGATTAGGCGGCCTATATATTACATTTCCCTTTACATGTGATATCCAGTCCTCGCCTCTTTCATCTACATCAGCTGAGCCTAATGATGTATACTTATTTCTAAATTCAAAAGCTACGAACCCTCCCTAATAACTTAAGGACTCATTTCCTATCAGTGGTTCAGTTTCTATCTCTATTAAATTTTCTACTTGATCTTCCTCAGTCTCAGTCTCATTGTTAACAGGTAGAAGGTGCTTCATGAGACACGCAGAGATACATAACTCGGAATCTAGATCATTGGGAGCAACATTTGAGCTTTGAGATGGACCACTTACTTTTAAGCACTCTGTAGTGACACAAGATGTAGCTTCATCATCATTACAAACATTAAGACCCTGACTGGTTAAACTATTGTCTCTATCCATTGTGAATTACCGTAGTCTATATTTAAATTCCAAAGGTGACGGATGATCATGACAATGACCAAGTTGTCGTATGAAAAAGATATTCGACTGTGTCTTCACATATCAGAATTGTCAACAAGCACTCTAATCCATACAGTTCATGCAAAATGTTATACAATCCTTTTACTAATTTAGATGAAATAATAACGCCGTTCTGGAACGCAGACATTTTACCATTCACCTTAGCATTACAAGCAAAATCAATCGTTTAATCAAGTATTTCGACTTGAAAGCATCTCTGCCTTTCTTTACCATATCATATTTCATGCACAGGTTCATCAAGTCAGATCCCTTTTCATCGCTCTGGCATTTCGATTTGGTGAAAATATAAACACACATGCTTCAGTAACTTGTGTGTGTGTACATATATATATTATATAATATTATATATATATATATATATATATATATATATATATATATATATCTATATATATATACGTACATATATATATATATATATATATATATATATATATATATATATATATATAAATATATATATACATATAAACTTATAAACATACATACATTTTTCGTAGTTTATCCATATGATATCAGGACGTATTTCGAAGCAACCAAACCGTTTTAATATAATTTAAAGCTCAAGAAATAGTATAAAAGCACACGAAATCACTTTTGCAAAATTCTCTCTCTCTCTCCATCCGATCTTCAGACATTCTTCCGAACGTGGCTAAAGGTTTACTTGCATGAGAAATGTTATTGATATATTCATATAATCTCTTAATTTTCTAAGTGAGCCTATTCATATACAGTTCGCTTAGTTGACCAAAATGCTACATGAAACATACGTAGACCTAGTAAACCAAGCTAAAGTGACGAGATATTAGTGATAGGCTTACCTGAAGCAAAAGTAACATTATTATAAAGATTTTGTGTCCGTATGGCACCTTATTTTAGATTTCGGGCAGTCTTATGGCACTAATTAAGCAATTCGTGCCTAAGGTTTCTGGCAAAATCATTAGATTGGAAATGTGACGAACAAATTCGTGCAGTTTTGGCATTGATACCATCACTTCTTTTGCATATATCCTCTACTTCTTGCATAGTTCTGCATCTTTTGGGGAACTGTAAAATCTAATTTTTTCACTTCCATCGGTTATATTGGTCTTATAAGAATGCAGAATGAAAGAGTAAATAAAATATGTGGCAAATGAAAACATAAACATCTGTGAAAAAACGCGGGATATTTCTCGCCTATGTGTTGCCTGGCTGAACTCTCCAAGTCTCCAGGTGACGTCATGCGCAGGAGCGTAGAAAACGGGACCTCTAGGTAACTCACCTGATCTTATTCCATCTTGGGTGGTAGTCCAAGAACAAACCGACCACGCCACTGAGGCACTTAAACTACTGGTTTGTCCGTGAAAATATCCATTAATTTACTTGAGAAAACATTACGCCCAGTTGAATTACGATACCGATTTGCTAATTATCAATGGGATCAAGTAATTTTTATCTTTTATTTTTACTAAATTTGGGCTATTCAAACCTCCTAAGTTCAATTTACGTGTAATCAATTAGTTTTTTGTTTATTTAGAAATAATATATTTGTACTAAACCTGTGAAGACGAATGGGTGTCATTCGTCATAAAAATTGCTTTCATTGTTGATTTTTTCCATGTTTTCAATATGATGCATATAAATTGTATTCCTTTCATGGCAATTATGTGCATGCTAATGCTTTACAAATGCTTCCTCCTCTTGCATATTGCAGTACATATGTACGTTTTTAAAAGATAATCAACAATGGAGATTGCATAATTTTCCCATTGTTTCTCGAGTCCTATAAAAGTTAGCGGAAAAAAAATAAAGACAAAATTCGCGTACAGTCAACAACTTTATTACAAAAATAAATAACATTATTTACGGACAATTTTAGACATTGCATGACTAGGTATATAAAAGCATAAATAAGGGAAGCAGTTCAGTCAACGATAAAACGGAACCACCGCGCAGGCGTTTGGCACAAGACGGTAGAAGTTTCTGACTTCATTGTAGCTGATTGGCTATCGGTAGACTGACAAAATATTCATTCTTAGGAACAATCGTGCCAATACCCTGGTTCTATACAAGCTCGCGTTTTCTATAAAAAAAAATCACAACAGAAACAAAATATGTTCACTTTTTAATATCCATTATTGTATATATATTTCTTTTATTTACAAGATACAACTTTGGTACGTGAAACACTCACAGGTATGGTGTCATATATACAGCTCCTTACTCAGTAAGGTATGAAATGGCATGAAATACCGCACTCCATTTCTTCTAACGTCACGAAATGAGCGTCGTACTTCACTCTTCAATGCGTGTTACTCCTCTGAGGATTAACAGCCACCTTCTGATTAGCCTGGAGAGAGGTGAAAGTGAGGAAGCCTTCGCGATGGTCTATGGGCGTCACCTGCGTGTACACGTCGTAGGTGTGTTCAGAAGTGTCATCACAGGGTTTCTTGTACTGCTGTGATCCGCTTCCACTGACATTGTCGTACTGTGACGCAGCTGTGTACAGGACTGACCCCAGCTTTGTGCCAAGGTCAAGGTTATGCGGAGGCGGGCAAGCTGGTGGAGGGGGAATGAAGGCTGACCAGTTGACCTGTACCCCAGAGTCATCACTGTGGTGCCTCGTCCAAGGCACCGCATGGGTCAGGCGCGGCGAATCTGGCGCCAGCAAAGTCGTTGTAGCATAAGGTTCTGTGGCTTCGTTCGCCCTCTGCTCCCTAGGTTCTGCATATTCATTCTTCGCGTCATTCTGTATGAGACGCGTGGACGAAAGGCTGGACTCCTTGTCGCTGTCCTGAGGGTGCCATAACTTCTGCTCACTGTACATGTTGACTGAATGGTGGGCTGGATAGATGGATGGATCCTGATAGAGCGCAGGAGCATTTGGTGGGTTTGAGGGAGGCGCCTTGTGGCGCAGCCTCTGGACATAGAACAACGTTGCTACGAAGAAAATTATAATTAAAGGAACTAATAAATACACAAGCCACGCTGGTTGGGGTGGGGCGTACAGGACGGAGCTGCCGTCAGCATCCGCATCAGATGCGTCGTGGTGGCTCTGAGCATCTCCCATCCCAGCATCCATCAGGACAGGGGCACTGAAGGGTCCGGCGCCAGCACTCGTAAGGGCCGCCACGCGCATTGTGTAGAGTCGCCCGTGAATTAACCCGCGTGCCTCCAGCCATGGGCTCTGGACAATTTCTGTTGTTTGTGTGCCGTTGTGTGTTAAGGTGACTTGGTATCCAGTCACTTTTCCTCGAGCTTCAGTGGCACTCAAGGGGGACCATGTGATGAGAGTAGAGCCATCTTCGTGTGCTGTCACTCGAACATCCTGAGGAGCTGCAACTGGCACTGCAGATTGAAATAAAAGAAAAGCTGGATCATAAAGCTTTAGCTTTTACCTTAAATTCATGTTAGTATTTTATAAAAAAAAAAAAAAAAAATAGCACGAATGTCTTCTGTTCACCATTTACCATTCTTGGACAAAATTGAAACCAAGTTTGCTTGAGGAGCATAACATTTAATCAGAAAATTATTTAATGCCAAATATGTTCTTGAGATACCAATTAAATTATTTCAACAGAAAGCATCTCGGATCAATAAGTACTAAAGTGCCAAAAAAAATCATGTGTGTGGCTAAAATTGTCAAATGTATTCGTATAACATTCATAAATGCTTCAAGAAATTATTAACTTCATAAAAGTATCGGAGATCAATTCAGCAGTTTTACCAATAGAAATTATCTTCAGTTAATGAAATCAATTTACCATTGCATAAGGACTGGTATTTCCAGTTTTACTGACTCATTCTCTTTTACTAATTTGATATATTGCAGATTTTGGTGGTTACTACATTTCTAAATGAATATTTAAAAAAAAATTCACATTTTACCCATCAACATTCTGTGACACTGGATGCCTGGCACAAGGGTGTATGCCATTAGCCATTTAACATTATATATGAAAATATTGAAAACTTTATCCCACGAAACAATAACATCTGGATGCTAATTATAGTTAAATCTATTATGATTATTTCCAGTGTCGTAAGGACAGGAACTCAGTTTCATATATTCAGGAACTATTGATTTATTACAGCTGAGAAGTATCAAGAAGACTATGTATCAGTATGATGGGAGGAAACGAAACAATGGAAAGTGTCAAAAACAAGTGAGAAAAATTATTTTTAGATGAATTTGCAGGAATTCAGATATCAAGCATTTTCATTTTTACCTAACACTGATTGTATAGGTCTCACAACCATAAAAAACCTATTTTATCTATTTCGTTTCAATGGAAGATTATTTCTTTAACTTTCGAAAAAAAAGGAAGCAATTAACAAAAAAATCAAGCACAGTTCAAATACTAACCATCCTCTGGCGTGATGAGAGAATAAGAGTTGGACGGGGTCCCCTCGACGCTTTGCCAGAATGGAACAATGAAGAATGTATACTGTGTATTAGGCTGCAGGTCCCTCAACAGGTGAGATGATGATGAAGATCCTAGAACTGTGGTCATCTGCGGTTTTCCTTCTGAAGATACAGCATAAACTAAAACTCCCTCAACAAATTCTGTAGTTGCTAAGAACTTCCAAGAGAGTTTGACACTGTCAGGACCAGTCACGCCTGCATCAGAAAGTGTGACTAAGGGACGGTATAGTTTCCTGCGTGCCTGGCGCAGTTGTTCAATTGTTAAGTTTGGATCAGGCGAGGCGCGAGTCAGAACTGGATCAGACCAAGGACTTGGAAATGATGCTCCTTTGCCGTTAACTGCTCGAACTAAAAAAGTATAAACCTGACCTGGGGTCAGATCTGATATCTGACAAGATTCTTGTGACATAACTGTATCTGCTACCCGCCATTCATCCCAACCTTCTCTCCAGTACTCGACTGTGTACCACTCTCCAGATTTGCTGCTTACCTGTGAGTTTGGCAACCAAGTTAAGTGAACCGCACTCTCATTTACTGCAAGAATTCTAGGTTTTGAAGGTGGTGCTGGTAGCCGACTCTGCTGCGTCTCTTTTGCCTCTTCTTTCACTCGCAGAATTGCCTCTTGCTCCACCTTTCCAGTACTAGCACTGATCTTACAAGTATATATGCCAGCATCATCAGCCCTGATATCTTTTATAATGAGTGCTCCATTATCAGGAAGAGTAAACCTTGGATCATCCATGGCTCCCTTATTCAGCTGACGGGCTGGAAGATGCGCAGCAGGTCTGTACCACCAAGATACTGTAGGTGTTGCTGCCTCGCTCACAACTTCACAAAGAAAAGATGCAATGCTTCCAGGAGCTAATACCAAATCTTGGGGACCAACGCCAATGACTGGAGGGGGATAGGCTTCAGCAATAATCAGCTCTGCTTGTGCACTTATTGCTCCACCACTGCTAACACCCCAGCATGAATACGTGCCACTGTCGTGCATAGAAGCCTCTTTAACAGTCAGCGTTTGACCATCCTGGGATATTGAGGCTCTGCCCAATGTCTGTGATTTCATGAGTAAATTAGTCCTGTCAAGGGTTGGAAGTCGCCACAATAACAGTGGTTTTGGATCTCCTTCCACTTGGCATGAAAGCTGAGCTTCTTTACCTGATAACGCTTGAGTATTTTGAGGTCGCTGAGTGAATTGGGGAGCATTAACAACCTTCAGTATTGCTATAGATGTAGAAGTCCCTGCCTCATTTTCTGCTTCACAAACATAAGTACCTGAATCTGCAGTTGCAACATTTTGGAGAATCAACTTATTGTCCTCCACTGTTGCCCTTCCGAGAGGAATTTTGCCATCAAGTCTTCTCCAAGTAATGTCTGGCACAGGGGACCCATTGGCTCTGCACACTAACTCAACCTTGGTACCTGCCCCAGATGTCATGTTGGCAGGACGTCTCTCAAACCAGGGTGGGACTGAAAGTAAAAAATATCCATTATGAATCAAAAGTGATTTGCGAATGCTAGGTATATTATCTATATTCATAATTACACACTATTCATATACTGTATATATCAATGTAATACTGTATATATCAATATATGAACAAAAAGAAAGGAAAAAAGAAAGATAAGATTTGGGCCCCCCCACTCTCTCTCTCTCTCTCTCTCTCTCTCTCTCTTACCCATAACAGTTAAAGTAGAAGGTGTCGACTGTCTTGTTCCAGCGTCATTCTGGGCACGACACACGTACTTCCCGGCATCTTGCCGTGCTGTCTTAGAGATGATTAAATCGCCAATTGCAGTCACAGTGATCCTGCTCGAATTTGTGACCTCCTGACCTTCCATCAACCAGGAAATTTCGGGTGGGGGTGTTCCTTTCGGAGGCCTACACGCCAGCGTGAGCCGGTCTCCAACTTTCGCCCTGACTTGGGGCTCCGGCTGCGACAGGAAGTCGCTGGAGAGCGACGCGATGGTGAGGGTGGCGTTGTTCGACCTCGTGGAGCCGTACTGGTTGGAGGCGACGCACCAGTAGGTGCCGGCGTCGTTCTGCCGTTTCCCCGACGACACCCGCAAGAAGAAGAGCTTCCCCACTTCCAGCAGGACCCGATGGGCTGAGGGGTTGACCTTCTCGCCGTCGTGGAACCAGGTTATCTGAGAGGCTCCAGAGGCCGAGCATTTCAGAGTGTGAGGGTTGTTGCGAGTAACGACGGCATCGCTCGGGTGCTCTTTGATCACAGGGAGGGTTTCTGCAATGGAAGGAAAGCAAATACTGAAAAACAGATGGGATAAAACTTCAGGTTGTAAATGTAATTGTTGACAGAGAAATTCAATAACTTCATCAGTCAAAAAAGAAGGTTTGCAGTCATGAACAGCCTTATTTTAAAGGTATTGCAAAAATATAGACTGGCAAGAACTGTGCTATAAAATTGCATTGTATATCTATATCTACCTACCTATATATATGTATATATATATAATATATATATATATATATATATATATATATATATATATTAACTTTTCTGTTTTACAAACAGTCTACGGCTAATGAGCTCGATGTTTAACAATGATAATTCTTCAAAAGGAAGAAAATGTAGATTAAAACGCAGTACTTGTACGTTTGATGGCTGTGTGTAATCAACTAAAATATTAGAATTACTACTGTTACTAGAAGAAACAGGTCCAATAATAATAATAATAAAATAATAATAATAATAATAATAATAATAATAATAATAATAATAATAATAATAATAATAATAATAATAATAATAAGAGAATAAAAAAATTAACATTAGTGTGAACTTGCATGAGTTCCTAAGAGAACGAATTGAAATGACCATAGCAACTGAAGAAAGATCAAATAAAAAAAGAACAAAATATAACATATAAACTAAAATGCCTTCACAAAGAAAACTTCAAGCAACAGCTACACACACAGAGGACAGAAAAAAACAACGTAATCTCAAAATTTTAAGCAAGTCCGTAACTTCAGGGGAGGTTAGCTACACTTTTAACTAAATCCATATAATGATTAATCGATTTTGATACAGCTCGAGGTGATATACTATGTTGTCCAGAGCCTCCATCAGCTCAGGAGTAATAAATACACTATCAAGATTGATCCCAATTGGCAAAGCGTTCGATCATGAGCTTGATTGACTTGTCCTGATATTTTCTAGGCACAGAATTATTGGCTGTATAAAGTAAGAGACCGTTGGCATGAGGAGTTTCTTCTCACAGTGAGAGAGAGAGAGAGCATGGGTGCCTACACGTTAGGGCAAGTGGGGACACTTGCACCCCTGTAAGCCTGGAAAAATAATTATATGTATATATCTATATATATATATATATATATATATATATATATATATATATATATATATATATTAATTGTTTTATTCATTAAAGAAATGCAGGCACTGATACTGTTTTCAGAATTAACCTGGTAGTTCAAAGGGCCAAAAGTGTCTGTCTGCTTGATACCGGAAACTATCCATGTACTATGTATTAAGATTAGCCCTCTCTTGGAAAATATGTTGCAGGCGCCCATGAGAGAGAGAGAGAGAGAGAGAGAGAGAGAGAGAGAGAGACGAGAGGAGAAGAGAGAGAGAGAGAGATGCAGGCACAACGAAGAGAACCGGCGCTTTATATTTTTCCTCGTATTAAGCAGCTCTCATAAATCCATAAAAAAGACCAACAGAGAGAGAGAGAGAGAGAGAGAGAGAGAGAGAGAGAGAGAGAGAGAGAGAGAGAGAGAGAGGATAAAATAGTTACTACTACTATATAACCCGTAGTTCATCAGTGGATCTTATTAAAAAATAAATTAGCAAATTGATAAATAAATAGAAAAAAATGTTAGTACACGAGGTAAATCAAGGAAGCAAAATCTTGCATGAGAGAGAGAGAGAGAGAGAGAGAGAGAGAGAGAGAGAGAGAGAGTTGAGGGGGGAAAGGGGAAGCGATGGTTCGTTCCGAAACTTACTTGGAAATGCAAGATTTGTTAAACGTACAATGCAAGTATCGAATACCACTCAATCATGAAGTGATAAAGGTTCTTTGTCGGCTCAGTTAATATTCTTCAAGGAAAAAAGATCTTGACATTCCTGCTGAGGACGATGATGTCAGAGATGTGTCCTGGAGTCTTTTATTTAAAGATTTTATGCCTTTTTTTCATTATACAGGAATGCCGGTGCTTCATGTCTGCTTGGATGGCTAAAATTCCAACGGAACTCCATTGTGATTTCAGCAAATCTCTCTCTCTCTCTCTCTCTCTCTCTCTCTCTTCTCTCTCTTTGGGTCATCGTAACGGTAGCATTCTAAACTCAGGGATGACATAACCTGGGTTCGATCCCAGTTAAGAAAGAAAGATTTCCGCGCTTCACCCTACACAGTGTGTCTCTGTTAGCCAAAAATGTTAATTAATTATATGGTGATCACTTGACTACAGGGTGTCAGAGACTTGGTAGAGATATATGCATAAATATCTGAAATATATGAGGACCTCTACGACGTAATCCTTCGCTGCCTCTCTTCTCTCTCTCTCTCTCTCTCTCTCTCTCCTCTCTCTACACACCAAGAGGCATATTCCCGAACCGTAACCCAGTACTAGGGCCTTCGAAAATCATCTCATTGTTTTCCACACTCAAATTACAGACGCTATTCTTAGAACTAACTAAACTTAACCCACCCTAACATAGGGGTTTAGCAAAGAAACCGGACCTGGTGCAATACTAGTATACTTCTAGGGAATTTCCGCCGGGAGAACTTTTTCATACTACTATTCTTCTTAAATGCCACAGTAACTCTTTAAAACTTTTAAGGAGATGAGGAATTACCTTGAAATTATTACTATGCAGTAGAACAAACATATTTTTCCGTTTAGTGTAACTGTTATAAAGTCTTTTTAGAACGTTCTTGATACATTGCATAATGCAACATCAGAATTCCTTACGAGTCAGGGTACTTAAGTAATTTTCTTTCCCTCTACGTCCTATAGCTGTGAAGTTAGTATTTTCCTTTAACTCTCATTTTCTCTATTGCCGGTATAACAGCGTTTGACAGACCTCATATTCCGTTCATTAATTTATTAGTTTTCCTTCCCTTAAGCTCTAAATTATGATAAAAAAAAATAAACCATCCGATTCCTACACTTGTCCCCGAAAAACATATAAAATCACTTGGCCTTCATGAAGACGAATCGCCGGTTGCACTAGACAGCTATGGATTGTTGCAAATTTCAATAACCCTCGTTTTCATTTCTGCAACAAAGGTTGTTAATCTACAAGTGCTGCTCTATTCTTACGCCAGTATAAAATCAATATCTTAGTTTAACCAGACCACTGAGCTGATGAACAGCTCTCCTAGGGTTGGCCCGAAGGATTAGATATTTTTACGTGGCCAGGAACCAATACCTAGCAAAGGGACCTACAGCTTCTTGTGGGATCCGAACCACATTATATCGAAAATTAATTTCTAACCAGCAGAAACAAATTCCTCTGATTCCACGTTGGCAGAGCGGAGAATCGAACTCGGGACTACCGAATCGGTAGGCGAGTGCGTAAACCACTCGTCCAACGAGGAACTTTAGGCCAGTATAAAACCTTGAAATGTAAAATCGCTCAAGACTGAAAAGAACTTTGCGAAACTTCAAATTAATAACCATTATGAAAATTCAAAATGGCTACCAATTTCCCACCCGATGAAATACATAATTCCGATCGTTAACGTTAATGATGTGGTGGCAGCCACAACATCATTATTGCATGCGCAAGCAAACATTACCGACCCCATAATCAGCAATCAAGATCATCCGGGAATTTCGCTGACTTTGATTTTGTTATCACAGCTGTGCTTCGTTGGTAGAAAAACAAAAAAAAAAGGAAAAAAAAATCCACTGCAACTGGAAATGCAAGACGGGGCACAATATTCACCCCTCCACTTAAATGACAAGCAAAGATGCAGCGAGGAGATAAGCAAACTAAATCGCAGATGCATTCGCAAAAGGATAAAAGAAAATGTTGAAGAAATGAAGCACACGAATATTCCGACAGCGCTATTTAGAGGTGGATTACATCTTTTAGGGTATTATTATGATATATAAACCTGAGAGATACGTAAGCTTAAATGGACGTACGCATTAATATTGTAGTTTATAAAGACTCATTTGATTCCCCTGTTCATGAGTGCATGTAAATCTATTTACATACACACATATAAATAAATTTACTGTAAATTCATTTAATGCAGTTTTAAACTACATTAAAATAGATTGACAGTACGTAATTCTATTTTCCTAATATAGTTTTCATGAAGTCAAAAAGGTCAGCCATATTCACATAAAGTCTCTCTCTCTCTCTCTAAAAAAAAAAAAAATATATATACACATATATATATATATATATATATATACAAACTGTATATATATATATATATATACACTATATATATATGTATATATATACATATATATATATATATATATATATATATATATATATATATATATATATATATATGCAATATATGTATATATATAAATATATTGTGGTGAATCATGGACGAACCCTATGTGCAGAGAGAACTGTGGCTACATTTGTCGTTCCATGCACACTCCTCAGAGGGCTCATCAGTATCCAGTCGAATCCCATCACCAGCAGTCCGGGAATCCTCGATATCAAGACGTTTCTTTTCATTTCTAGTCATTCTCTCTCCTCTTTTCCTACCGAATGGTTGGAGTTTCAGTGGTTATAGTTTTAATGTCCTTTTTTTTTGCTTTTAACTTTGAAGTATTTTGTTTTTATTATTTAAATAAATGCTTGTTTTACTTTAACAGACTGATGATGCACAAAGCTCCTGTGCGAAACGTTGCTTAGCGAATAAATCCTGTCTATCTCAATCATGTGTCTGGTTTCCTGAAGTATTGTATATATATATATATATATATATATATATATATATATATATATATATATATATATATATATATATATATATATATATATATATATATATATATATATATATATATATATATATATATATATATATATATATATATATATACACGTATACTTTGTGTGTGCACATGGATAAATACAAACAAGGGTCTCAATTAGTATCTGCCTGGCCGGCCCTCTCGAGTGGTGTGTGCCTGCCCATCTCCCTTTTTTAGCAACCCCTTGCGAAACTGACCGGCTACACGCTTCCCCCCACCCCCCCCACCCCCCCCACCCCCCCCCTCCCCCACCCACCCCCCACCAACGGAACAAGCATTTCTCGACGCACTCCATCAAATGAAAAAGATGCTTAACATAACATTCATAATCAGCCGCCATTCGTCTCATGAAAGACACTTCAGTTCGACTCGTTCCTTTTTTGTTCCTTCTTTTTTTAATGTCTTGTATATCACCCTTTTTCTTTGCGATCGGCTTTAATGAACGTGATTTATAAAGGGTGAGAAAGAAAAAGTCTCATTGCCACCGCTGGGTGATGCTTTCTTGGGATACTTTTTTCTCTGTGGAGCTTTCGTGTGTGTGTGTGTGTGTGTGTGTGTGTGTGTGTGTGTGTGTGCTTGTTTTCACTCTGTTTACATTATTTTTTTTTTATTTTCTATTTTTTTTAGTCAAGAGGTGCACTGCATAGTATTTAGTTTTTTCCTCATTCACAGTCACACGTAGAGAGAGAGAGAGAGAGAGAGAGAGAGAGAGAGAGAGAGAGAGAGAGAGAGAGATTATGCGATAAGTAACTGATGAATGATTTCATCTTAAGAGAGAGAGGAGAGAGAGAGAGAATACGTTAAGTAACGATGAAATGATTTCATCCTAATTAGAGAGAGAACGAAGAGGAGAGAGACGAGAAGAGAAGACGAGAGAGAGAGAGAGAAGCATTATAACGATAAGTAACTGAATGGAATAATTTCATCCTTCGAGAGAGAGAAGAGGAAGAGAGAGACGAGGACGGAGAGACGAAAAGAATGAAGAAGACGAGGGAGAGAGAGAGAGAAGCGAATTAATTTACCGATTAACGTAACTGATGAAATAATTTCACTTGAGAGAGCGAGGAAGAGAGAGGAGACGAGATGAGAATCGCAGAGCGAGAAGACGAGACGAGATTATACGATAAGTAACTGATGAATAATTTCATCTTGAGAGAGAGAGAGAGAGAGAGAGAGAGAGAGAGAGAGAGATACCTCGACGAGGTAATAACACCTCCAATTATGACATTATGATCTCGAACAATATGATGAAGGCCGGTTCAGATACAAAGAGGGCATCTATGAGGACAGAAGAAAACCAGCCATGAAAATTTAAATCATGAATAAATAATATAAACATACCACCAAACGGCGTGCAATATGTGATAAGAGGAAGAAAGCAACGAGAAGAGGGTAATGAATGGATAAAGACAGACAATACACATATACAAAAATACACACAACACTGTATTCACAATAGTGAGGGGCGCTTTAAAGATTTCATGTCTCATTGGATGCATTTCAAATTCATTTTCACCCATCCAGATTTGTCCGGGCGCGCGAACTTCCTTTAGCTCACGAGTCACGCTCTCTGCATCATCATCAAGAGACTGAGTCAACTAAGCCGCTTACGAATCACTTTCTCTGCATTATCGTCTTCATCATTATCACTTTCTCTGCATCATCATCATCATCATCTTCATCAAGAGATAGTGTCAGCTAAGCAGCTTACGAGTCACTTTCTCTGCATAATCATCATCGCTCTCATTATCACTTTCTCTGAATAATCATCATCTTCATCATTATCATTTTCTCTGCATCATCATCATCATCATCACTTTCTCTGCGTAATCATCACTGTCAAGAGATTATGGCAACTAAGCCGTTTACGAGTCACTTTCTCTGTACAATCATCATCATCATCATCATCACTCTCCCTGCATCATCATCACTTTATCTGCATAATCATCATCTTCATCATTTTCTCTCTATAATCATCATATTCATTATTATCACTTTCTCTGTCTCATCATCATCATTTTCTCTGCATCATCATCATCTTCATCATCACCACTTTCTCTGCGTAGTCATCACTGTCAATTGATCATGGCAAGTAAGCCGCTGACCGGTCACTCTCTCTGCATCATCCTTATCATCATCATCATCATGAGATAGTGTCACCCAAGAGCCTTGATCCCAGATCGTCTTTTCCAAACACCGATCCATCATGGAGTCGAATACAGCTGACCTGACTTCTGCCCACCCGACTCGATTTTCCCCCAGACATCTGGTTCTCGGTCGCTCTCTCTCTCTCCCCTGTCCCTGCCCCTAACCTCGGGAAAAAAAAAGTCAGACAACACTTCTCTCTCTCTCTCTCTCTCTCTCTCTCTCTTTCTCTCTCTATTTCCTATTATGAGGATAAATTAGAGCATAGAATACATGTTTACTAAACAAACAGCGCCTCTTGCCTTCAAAAATACGTCGGGGGTTACTTATCGCCAGGGTCCGCTCTCTCAAAACACGAACCGTACCGGATGCTTTGAAGAACTCCATCCCAACACCCAGCCCCAATTCCCCCATCCCCACAGGGACGAGCGATGACGGTATAAGGGTCTGGGAGGGGGGCAAGAATGGGTGGGGTGGTTTTGTGGAACCGGGGAAGGGTGGGGTGGGTTAGATCAAAGCAAGGGTGGCAAAGACATCGGCATGTGTGGTACAGTAACATCGAAAAGTATCGTGACGTCTATGGCCCATGTTGCGGGTAGAGATGGGTGGTACTGTAACGCAAGGGAAGCTCTTCTTCGGTTGTATGGACAGACGATGTAGAGGCGTTAATGAGCTCTTTGCATAAATAAGCGGCAGACCCTATTACTACTACATTCGCGAATGAGCGAGGCAGCTGCTGCTGGCTGGGCTCTATTATAAATTCTTCTTCCGTGTCGCTGCGTTTATCGCTCGAACCCGGTGCCATGATCTGAACGTCTCCCGCGCTGATTTACCTGTCTGTTCTTCTCCTTGGGTTGAATGCTTTACTGCTCAATAAGGTGAACGGCCGGTCTGTGAGTGCTCGCTGCTATAATCAAAGCTTCTTTACCTTGGCTATAATAAGGGTTAAATCGCGCACATTCTCCGACTTATTGTCATTGTTACTTTCATACGGTACCTCGTTTCCAATCTGTTCTACCTAAACCAATGGATTGAAATGAATATTTAAATGAAAATCAGAAACCAACTGATTGTAATGAATATCTATAAAAAAAAATCAGAAACCGACTGATTGAAATGAGTATTTAATGAAAATCATGAAAATCAGAAACCAACGGATTGAAATGAATATTTACATGAAAATCAGAAACCAGCTGATTGAAATGAATATTTAAATGAAAATCATGAAAATCAGAAACCAACAGATTAAAATTAATACTTATATGAAAATCAGAAACCAACGGACTGAAATGAATATCTATATGAAAATCAGGAACCAATGGACTGATATGAATATTTAAATGAAAATCAGACACCAACGGCTTGAAATGAATATTTATATGGAAATCAGAAACCAACGGACTGATATGAATATTTAAATGGAAATCAGAAATCAAAATTTCTGAAATCGAACGGAATTCGCTTTAAAAATCCCGAAATCCTGAACTGTCAAAAACCTCCTCATAATTCAGGCCAAATGAAATATGTAAAGGACATTTCGTACCTACGTGTATCTGCAGCTCTTTCTTTTACTTCCTACAACAAGTATTCGTACCCGTTTCAGCACGGCGCATAATTAGCGTTCGCCGAAGACAGATCTAGAGGTGTCTCGGGCGAGTTCTTCCTAACAGGAATTTTTGGGGCGAATTTGACCTGAAAAAGCAGCCTTAGTGACCCTTAAGTGATTTTTTCACTGAGCTCTGGCACCCTTAAAAAGCCGGGATACATTTTTCTGCTTGGGAGGTCTTGGCTAAAAATGTATGTATGTATGTATGTATGTATGTATGTATGTATGTATGTATATATATATATATATATATATATATATAAAACGATGGTTTGAAAAAGCTGTATTCATAAGAATTGGATTAATAATATACCTTATTATCCATAATATACATATATACACATTTATATTATATGTATGTATGTACACAAGCAGATATCCTTATACACAAACACACACACCCATATATATATCATACACACACACACAATATATATATATATAGTGTGTATTATATATATGGGTGTGTGTGTGTGTATGTGGATATTTGCATGTGTACATACATACATAAATATATATGTGTATGTATGTGTATTATGGATAATTAGGTATATTATAAATCCAATTTTTTATGAAAAATACAGCGTTTCCAAACCACCGTTAGATGCTATGGCTATGATCAAATATAGTGTGCCAATCTTCGACTTCATTTTGAGACTATAGATGAAAAATATAAGCGACATCTGTAACAAGACTTTCCTACTAAGCATAATAAATGACACTTGTGAAATTCAATATAGTGTTCCGTCTTTGTCGAGTTGTGATAACAGCATATATAAACCAATCTACAATTTCCCTGTCTGGCTAAACTTGAGGTTATTTACCGACAATATTCTATTTGTACAAGATAACGCTAGAGAAGGAGTCACTTGGAAAATAATGCATCTGGTGGATATTGTTATGGTAATGAAGGTTTCTCTCTCTCTCTCTCTCTCTCTCTCTCTCTCTCTCTCTCTCTCTCTCTCTCTCTCTCTCAGTTATTGAAACTCCACCGCCATAACTTCCCAACCCCCTGTCTCTCTCTCTTTCTTTAAGTTTACTTGAGAATCTTATTAGCTCACGATGGAAACCTTTATTTCAGCTCTCTCTCTCTCTCTCTCTCTCTCTCTCTCTCTCTCTCTCTCCTCTCTCTCTCTCTCAGTTAAATATCTGCTGAGCTGATATGACATTAGGTACCTCATTGCCAACGCTCACTCCCTCTCTTAAATATTTTAAGCCGCGTCTTCAAGTTACTTGATAATCTTATTAACTACACGATATAAATCTCTCTCTCTCTAATTTACAAAAAAAAAAAAACGACAAACTGAAAGACAAACATCGTTGACATCTCTTGACACACTTCGCATTGCAACTCGGAATTCCGGGCGCATTTCTTTCGACACAATAAACAAGAGGGGCGGGCGAACTGGGCGACATCTATCAATCAATTAGCCCCTTTGAGTCTGCTGGAGTTTATGCAACAAAAATTCGCTTCCCCCTTAATTCGGCCCTTAAGGACCCGTTAAAGACGGCCATCTGGTCCTCTGGCGGCCTTGTATTAAGATGCCTCGGCTGTCAGTGACGTTGGGACTTCGAGGGTAATGTGACATCGCGTCTTTTGACATCGAGCAGATGTCAGGGGAAGGAGTACTTTGTTGTTAATGGGCTCTCAGTGATTAGGGGAGAATCACGTTGTCATCAGTGGTTGCAATAACTGGAGGATAATCATGTTGTTATCGGGTACTTCAATAACTGAAGGGAAGACTCGTTGACGTTATTAACTTCAATTAAACAGAAAAAATTATTTTGTATTTAATGACATCAATATCCATCGAGAAAGGGAAATCCGGCTGTTATTGCTGACATCAATAAAATAGAAAAATATATATATGGTAATTAATGCCATAAATATTCACCAAGAAACAAAGCCATTATTATTAATTCTTTCTACATTTATATAAAACTAGTTTTGTTATCAGGAGCACTCGCTTTCATTTTATGAATGACTTAATAATTTAACCGTTCCAAGACCAATAATTAATTACCACTCAGTGCAGTTAATAAAGGAAGAAACAGATAAATGTACAGATTAACATCAAATCAAAAAGCATCGAAAGGACAAAGAAAGAAAAAAAAACAGATAAAAGATAAAGGATGAACAACAAAGAGACAGAGAAGGAATTAATTAGAGAGAAGAGACACGAAATGACAAAGAAATAAAAAGAAAAAAAAAACTAAATGTAAAGAAACGAACAGAGGGGAAAAATATTAATCGGAATTAAAACTCGACATGACATATCAACGACAGATAAACAAAGAGAATGGAAAGATAGGCAAGAAGCAAGAAACGAAGACGTACAAAAGAAGAAAATAAAGATTAGTATGAATTACGGACAGAGAGAGAGAGAGAGAGAGAGAGAGAAGAGAGAGAGAGAGAGAGAGAGAGAGAGAGAGAGGTACTTCTCCGAATGCTTCTACGTCCTATCCCCCACGTTTTCTTCTACCGATTTTTTCGAGGAGGTCGGGTACTTACTGCAGTTGCATCGTCGGAATGCTCTGTGATTTCCAAGCAATGAGTGATGACAGGACATCTCTCTTGAATTTTACGACTATAATAATAATAATAATAATAATAATAATAATAATAATAATAATAATAATAATAATAATAATAATAATAATATTTTATTATTATTATTATTATTATTATTATTATTATTATCATTGCTGTTGTTGATGTACGAAATATATTCATAAATTAAAAGAACTATTAATAATAATAATAATAATAATATAATAATAATAATATAATAATAATAATAATAATAATAATAATAATTATTATTATTATTATTATTATATTATTATTGATTATTATTATATCGTGGTTATTTTAGGGATAAATCAATGTGGGCTTGTGTTTTCTTGTAATGTAATGCAATTGTTAGAGATGAAGATTCAGTTATTATTATTATTATCAATTTTTTATAATTAATAGGGGCTGTAGTATTTTCTTTAACACCATATAATTTTTAAAGTTTGTAGTCTAAATATATTATTATTATTATTAATGTTGTTGGTCAACTCAATATTTTCATAAATTAAATCAAAACTTATCATTATCATTATTGTTGTTTTCGTTGTTCTTGTACCAAATATATTTATAAATTAAATCAATACTATTATGATTATTGCTATAATGATCATAAATATTTATTCTTATTACTCCTGTTGCTGTTGTACCAAATATACTTATAATGCAAAGCATCAAAACTTTTATTATTATCATCATTATATTTATTATTATTATCATTATTATTATTAAACCAAATCCAACAGGCCACCCTGAAGCACCACAGCTGCGTGCAAAAAAAAAAAAAAAAAAAAAAAAAAACAGAAAAAAAAAAAAAAAAAAAAAAAAAAAAAAAAAAAAAAAAAAGGGCAAACATCTGTAACAGCACGAGTAACCTACCACCATACGCGTAACGAGCGTACGAAATTGCCTCATTATGCTCGTTTTAATTGCAAGTAACTACCGCTTACACCCCGTTAATGGGTATCCTTCTCTCGCAATTTATGGATCAATTTCATGAAATATTCATGACCTGGTTGGTCCTCTCTAAGGACTTCTTCACCCCCTCCCTACCCCGTCTCCCTGTGTCCCAAACCTCCGCCCCTCCCCCCCGGGGGGACCTGGGGGGGGGGGGGTGTCCATTTCACGGAAGGATACGGGGAACCACTTTCGACAAGGACTTCATTAGGCAGCGGTCAGTTGGCTGTCTGAGGGAAAAGTTTACTTGGTGCTTTAATAATAATAATAATAATAATAATAATAATGGGGATTATTTTGTGGACTGGAGACATAAACTTTAACGAAAACAATGGCAATAATGTTAACAATCATAACTTAAAGCTAATAGTGAATCCTGTTACATACAACACAAGCTATAAGACTAAGTACAATATTGCTACTGATAACAATTGCAATTCATATTATCAAGTTATATATATATATATTACATGTATAATTTGATGTGAATTATAATTGTTATCAGTCGTAATATTGCCCTAAGTCTTATAGCTAGTGTTTTTTATTATATATATATATATTATATATATATATATATATATATATATATATATATATCTCCAGAAACAAGGTAAATACATAAGAGGCCGACTCTCACCAAACGAGACCACTTTACAGGTAACAGGAGGACTAAAATCTAAAATGGGGCAGCAGGTGTGCATTCCGTTTCCATGTCGAGAGACAGACAGTCGACCTGTCAGAATGGGGCAGAGGGACGGAGGGAGGGAGATCCGTGCTGGCCCCAAAATAGGAGAGTCGGCCGGTCTTTAAATCAGCTACGTGAGAATCCTGTATTGTCAGAATGGTCCATAATGTCACTCTTCTCAGGAAGCGCCACGCGACTAGAATAGCTCGGAAGGAGATCGGGCCTTCTTGGTCCCCGAATGATTCTCTCTCTCTCTTTGCATAAAGGACGATCGCTTGTTTGCGTCTGCGCTCTCGGGGTAGGCGAGTGATGGAGACTTCGAGTCTCTCTTTTTTATCTTACTTTTACATTTTTAATCAAAGGTAGACACAGACAGAAATGGATTGTAATTTTGTTTTGTAATGACTCATTAATTTACACCGATACACACCTTTAATGTTTGGGTGGGTTATCTTTGAGATGCTTTCTTTTCCAATGATTAATTTGCCGTTTTTACTTTATTTTTACATTTCCTAATCAGAGGCAGACAGACAGAGATGGACTGCAATTTTGTTTTGTTACGATTCATTAATTTACACCTATACGCACCGCTAATGTTTGGGATTATCTTTGAGCTATTTTCTTTTCCAATAACTAATCTGCTTTTTATTTTATTTTTACATTTTTTAATCAGGTAGACAGAGAAATGGACTGCAAATTTGTTTTGTAACGACTCATTCATTTACACCGATACACACCGTTAATGTTTGGGGGTTATCTTTGAGCTGTTTTCTTCTTCAATAACTAATTTGATGATGCATTGTGAACAAAATACTGGCCATTTACTCCATTGAAGATTCAAGCTAAAGTTATTTTTGTTTTTCATCGTTTTTTCAGTAACATTAGATGAGCCAAGCGTGAATCAAATATTATTAATCTGGTTTATCATTAATGTTTATTTTTGCAATTATTAGAAACGGATCCGTTATTTCCTTGATAAATGATAGCACATTCTTTTATACATTTTGATAAATATTATTGTAATTCTCAGATTATTAAAAAACGGAAATAAGTGAACACTTCCACTAGATGATACACCTTTAGTCTTCATTCTCTCATTCTCATTTATCAGTTAACCCCGACAAAGAGGTTATGTTTTAGTTTGATTAGTTTGTTAGCAAGATCAATCAGAAATTTACGCGAGCATTTTTCCGAAAATTTTACCACAGGTGGGTCTCGTGACAGGCGAGAAGTGACGAGATTTTGGGAGCGATAGGAATGTAGCTTTTGGTGAAAAAGTGACCAGTAAGGAATGGAATATAAAATTTAGGGGAAAGGCCAAGCACTGGGGCCTGTAAGGTCATTTAGCGCTAAACCGGAAATTGAGAGTAAAAGGTTTCAAAGCTGTGACAGGATGGAACCCCTTGCAGTTGCACTATAAAACTGTTAGGAGATGGTGGAAAGAAAGATAGAGGTACAGTCAAAGGAATGAAACGGGTTGCAGCTAGGTGCCGAAGGAACGCTGAAAAGAACCCTAATTAGCGCCTACAGTGCGCCACGTGAGGTGCCTGACGGCACTACCCCTTTATGGGGTCTTGACCAGCAAGATGGCGTTTGAATTTAGTTACTAGTTAAAAAAAAATATATAAATAAAAATAAAACTAAGAGATAGCATACCTCAGCCAAAGTCAAATTCTTATAGGCACATATTTTTATCGGCCAGAAATGGCCAATGTCGAATTCCTTGACCGGTAACACTGCGTTTAAATCTATACAATTCATCCTTTTTGGCCGATAGAAACATGTGCTTAAGGGGAGCTTTGACTTCGACGGAGGTATGCAATCTCTGTTTTTTTTTATTAGTATTTTTTTTATAATTTTTCCCGACTGGTTGAAGACGGGGCACACCCATGAGTGACGCAGAGATCCGGTGTAAGCGGCATTGCGTCACTATATGACCCGAGAGGCTGGAAGTTGTTAAAAAGTAATAACTTTTTAAAGGTTTTCGTTTGCGACGAATTTGTCCTTTTTTTTTTTTTGGTTAACATCCGGTCACTTAAAATATACTAAGACTGTTTACATTAATCTGAAAAATTTTCTCGCTGTTTGTTTGTAAGTTTGTATGGTGTTTTTACGTTGCAAGGAACCAATGGTTATTCAGCAACGGGACCAACGGCTTTACGTGACTTCCGAACCACGTCGGGAATGAACTTCTATCACCAGAAATACACATCTCTCACACACCTCAATGGAATTCCCGAGAGTCGAACTCGAAGGCTACCGAGATGGCACGCCAATACCATACCGACCACGCCACTGACGCGCTTACAAAGTTTCACGTTGTACTGAACTAATTTTTTTATGAAATGATATCGAACTAACAGCTCTTCACCTATACCACTGTTCCTTCTTACTCCTAAGATTTCGGTTGTAGGCGCTTTCTTCCCAGTTTGGCGACGATATTACATAAAAGAATGAATAAATAAATGACGCTGAAACATGTGCATAGATAAATATATCCCCTTGAATTACATTTAGTCATTCACCGTGATACCCTTTCTCAAGGTTGGTTGGTTTTATAAAGTTCAGGTGTAACACCAAGCACTGGGGCAGCAAAGGCCATTCAGCGCTTACCCTCTCTCAAGGTCTAAAGCTCTTTCCAATCGCGCTGAAGACATAATCTTAACGGATTAGGAAATGCCAGTTTGATGTGTTTAAATGAAAACTACTATATTATATATATCTATTGCTCTTAATAGTCTTAATCGGTAGCCGATGTACCACAATCATTTTCGGGTAATTGTTACTGACAGGTAGCTACTATGCAGTAATTAATTCAGAGCGCCAACTGGTAGCTACTACGGAATAATTGTTTCTGCGTACAAAATATAATTAATTTGTAGCTGGTGTATCATTACGGCTGTTGTACCATAACTGCTCTCGAGCAAAAATAACTAATGTGTACCTGCAGGATCGAAATTAATTAGCAAAAATTGCTAATTATTTTTTTTTCTTCGAAGACCAGGTATTTCTAACTGGATGCTGATGTAGTCTTGAAGTTGTTTTTGGACTAACAGGTGCCTGAACTCTTAGTTGCTGCGTAGAATTTATTTTTTTTTTTTATTACTTAACAGTCACTGTATCACTATCATTTTCCATATCTAAATCTTCTAAAAACCTTTAGCCACTTTCTTGATTCAGAGATTTGTGGCCGGCGTTTCTATTTTTATATGATTTTTATTTTTTTTCTTGACTAATCTTTCAACTCGTGATTACTGAAAAAAAATGAGAGACGTTTCACCATCACCCTGTCGTGAAATGATGAGGAGATAAAAACGAAAGGAAAGTGCCTTTGAAACCGCAAAAGAAACAATAAACGCAATGTTTTACTTTTCCCTCCTCTATTTCGTTCATATTTCCTCCATTTCTCGAGTTGCTGCATTTGCTCTCAAATGGAACGAACTAAACCACATTTCCACGAAAAGGCATTTCTTCGTTCAGTAAATTCCTTATGAAATTTCCGATAACATTATGGTGCAATTTCAGCTGCTCTTTCATGAATTTCAGTGAGGATATTCTTTCATTTTAGCTAGACCCAGACACGGTAAAATTTTTTTTTTACCAAATTGCTGCCAATTATAGCGTTACTTTTACAGTATGGTATGGATGACATTATATCCTAAAGCCTCTCTCTCTCTCTCTCTCTCCAAGATACGTCCTTAGTTATTGCAAGTTGCAATTTAATATCTGGCAACAAAAAGTTACTTTTACAGAATGGCCGACGTTATAATATCCTAGAGCAATCATTCGCTCTCTCTCTCTCTCTCTCTCTCTCTCTCTCTCTCTCTCTCTCTCTCGAAAAGCCGTCTTAAATTGCGCCTCCCAATAGCCACTCCGTCATCATTCGTTTCGTCTGTCATTTACATAATGGTGGACCCATCTATTTCTCTATCCATTATCCGTTGTCCTCCAGTCCACAATCTTCCACACGGAGGAAAAGAATGCCCACTACCTTACTGTCCAGGATTGGGGTTCTCTAAGCGAGGTTCGAGACCACCGGGGGTTAGCAGGGGTTAAATTGTATTTTCTTTCATGAAATGGTTTTCTTAAAACGCAGTGTGAATCCTGCGCGATCTACCTTGTGTGCGGAGGCATAAGGCCGGTATAAGGTATCGTTATTATCATTAACTATGCCAGTTCTCAATGACATTATTCTCCTAAGCCAGTTCTAAATGACATTACTCTCAATTTTTTAAATGCTAGGGTACAGGTCACCGATGTCATAGAACTGAAGCGATTATAGAATTTAGGCCAATGGCCAAGCGCTGGGACCTATGAGGACGCCATTCGGCGCTAAAAGGAAAACCGAGATTAAAAATCCTTGAAAGGTGTAACAGGAGGACAACCTCGCAGTTGCACTTTGAATAGATTTTCAGAACGTGGAAAATAAGGTGGAAGAAAGAGAATATGAAAGGATGTGCGGTAAAAGGAATGATAGGGGTAGCAGCAAAGGGTCGAAGGAACGCTGCAGAGAACCTTAAGTAATGCCTACAGTGCACAGATGAGGTGCACTGACGGCACTATCCCCCTACTAGGAACGGTGTCATGACTCAGGGCCACTACCTAACTTGCAACATGAATAATGAAATGAACAAGTGCAACGGGGTCTGCCTTATTACTAATACCTTCTCTTTACTTTATTCACCTAAAACCTTACAGGCTAACTATCTTTTGTTTGTTTGTTTGCATGGTGTTTTTACGTTGCATGGAACCAGTGGTCATTCAGCAAGGGCTTTACATGACTTCCGAACCACGTCGAGAGTGAACTTCTATCACCAAAAATACACTACTCTTGCATCTCAACGGAATGCCCGGGAATCGAACTCGCGGCCACCGAGGTGGCAAGCCAAGACCATACAGATCACGCCACTGAGGCGCCTTATACCTATCTTCCTCATCCTCTCCTTATACAAGACCATTCCAGCAAGGAGAGGGCACTTGAACAAATTTACGATAAATTAAAAGGTAAATATATATAAGAGAGCCAGATTGGGCGGATTCAGTCAGACATATCCTAAAACTTGCCTTATTGATTCGATGTTGATGTGTATAAGCATCGGATTTCCCTCAAGTAGATGTTCGCAGATTATATGCAAATATAAAAAAATATGATCATGATAGATAACTATGCTCGTACACATATATCATCCTTGAATCGTACATGGGTATAGATCATTTTTATGCATATAATATGTATGTATATATATATATATATATATAATATATATATATATATATATATATATATATAATATATATTTATATATGAAGAATCTACTGGTCATTTTTACCAGATAGATGTGAAATTCTTTGCTCTTTTTTTTTGGATACGCTTGTCGAAGTTGGAGCTCAAGGCTTTGTAGTGACAAGCGTATCCAAAAAATAGCAAAGAATTTCAGAAATTAAAAGGACATTGTGGCTATTACAATTTCATATGTATATATAATTTATAATATACATATATATAATATATATATATATATACAATATATATATATATATATATATATATATATATATATATATATATATATATATATATATATATATCCGTATATCCGTTTCTTTCAACACTGGACGGCTCCGGATAAAATACAACAAAAAATTCTCTGACATTCATATTTTAATTTTGCAATATAAATGAGAGCAGATGACGTTACGTCTTTATAGAGTTGCAATACTAGGCTGTCTCTATAATGATCAGAGTAGGAACGTCCGATTGCTGATAACGTGATAAGCATATCATATATATACCACCAAACTGATTATCAGCTCTTCTAGGGCTGGCCCGAAGGATTAGATATTTTTACGTGGCTAGGAACCAGCTTATTGTGGGATCCGAACCACATCGAGAATTTAATTTCTAACACCAGAAATAAATTCCTCTGATTTCGAGTTGGCACAGCGGGGGATCGAACCCCGACACTGAGATCAGTAGTCGTGCACGTAACCGACTCTTCCCACGAGGAACTCGTTAGCGGGTTAGATTTCTTTCAATGACCCGGAAGCTGTCAAGATTTACATTCGTTTTCCACATACGTACATACATACACATATATGTGTATGTAAATTTAATACATACATATATATATATATATAATATATATATATATATATATATATATATATATATACCTATATACTTAATAAAAGTTCGTACGCCTGCACTTGCTTCTTCTAAACGAGTGCTTCAATTTGCCTCAGGTTGCGAGGATAAACGGCCAAAAGCGGAGGAAGATAATTAAAAAGTGCCTGGAGGCCTTCAAGGTCTTTTCCATATTGGAATATATACGGCCGGGTTTGTCTGACTAGTGAACAAAAGGTTAAGAGTAAAAACTGCCTTAAAATCACCTGGAGTGATCATGGGAAGACGCAACTTCGTAGTTACAAATTACTATCATTATAAATAATAGTGGTTGCTTATTACTATCATTAGAATAATAGACTAAGTTGAATCGATTCTGACATCAAATCCACGACGGATGAATCAGATAAAGCTCGCAGGGTCGTTTCCGAGTTGATCAGTCAGTTTGCATTCGTATCAGAGAGGCAATAAATTCATTCTCTCGTTAATAAAAAAAAATAGAATTAAAGAGAGAGAGAGAGAGAGAGAGAGAGAGAGAGAGAGAGAGAGAGAGACGCCATAGTTCATCATCTGAGGCAATACATTCATTCTCTCATTAAGTAAAAAAATCAAATTAAAAGAGAAAGAGAAAGACGCCATATATAGTTAATCCTCTGAGAAAATACATTCATTCTCTCTTTAATAAAAATAAAATGAGAGAGAGAGAGAGAGAGAGGTGGCCGGTTTGTTGGTGGTTACTTTAGAAACTTTAGATTAAACTGAACCCTTTGCCGGAGAAACATAACTTAAGGCTGCTATTATGTATGATAGGCGTTGGAGAAGTTAGAAGGTTTTGCATGGACCTGTGGACTCTAGCAACCAACAGAGAAGTCTATAGAGAGAGAGAGAGAGAGAGAGAGAGAGAGAGAGAGAGAATGATGGGTGTGTTGGTGATTGGGTTAGAAACTTTGGATTAAGCTGAACCCACTGGTATAGAGTGGATACTATATCTATGGCTGAATCCTTTGCCATGACAAACACATCCTATAGGCGGCTACATTACGTATGATAGGCGTTGAAAATGTTGAGAGAGAGAGAGAGAGAGAGAGAGAGAGAGAGAGAGAGAACAAGGGCTCCCCAGGTTAACCAGCTGGTGTGTGCGGTCACCCGCAGGCATTGGTGACCACCATCACCACAACCCCGGGTCGCCTTTGCCACAGCCCGCTCTGCTTCTGGTGGTGTCCGTGCTCCTCTTTTGCCGAATTACCGGCCGGGCGAGATAAGGACCAAGATAGCTAATTGCAAGCTTGTCCATGAACACCGAGGGGCTCGGGGTGAGGGAGGAGCTATAGGGAGGGGAGGAGTCAGGTGAGGGGGAGGGGGATATGGATGGCGGTAGAGACACTAGTTCGGCGACTACAAAGGAGGTAAAAGAACTTTGCTGGAAGGAAGATCTTCATTAGTTTCCATTAAAACATTTAATTAAAAAAGTTTTTTCTTATTTTTGAAGAAAAGCCTAAGCGTTTCAAAATAGAATCAAAATGTTAAAAATAATGCACATTGATTTTCTTGCCTAGTCTGGTAACCTACAAAAGCAATAGTGATGGTAATAACGAGACAATTTCATTAATTCTCTCTCTCTCTCTCTCTCTCTCTCTCGCCCTCCAATTAGTTCCTCGTTGGATGAGTGGTTTTCGCGCCCGGCTACCAACCCGGTGGTCCGAAGTTTGATTCACGGCTCGGCCGACGCGGAATCAGAGGAATTTATTTCATGGTGATAGAAATTCATTTCTCGAAATAACGTGGTTCGGATCCCACAATAACCTGTAGGTCCCATTGCTAGGTGACCAATTGGTTCCTAGCCACGTAAAAATATCTAATCCTTCGGGGCAGCCCTAGGAGAGCTGTTAATATGTTCAGTAGTCTGGTTAAATTAAGATATACTTAACTTTTCTACCTCCACTTGGTGAATAAAAGATTTGTCTAAACTTCAACCTACATCTAACAGACTATTCATTTTGATTTTCATCCCAAATATAACATACACACATACATAATACAATATATGTGTACATATAAATTATATATATATATGTTTGTGTGTGTGTGTGTGTGTGTGTGTGTGTGACAAGTCCTGTTTCAGAGCATTAGGCCACACGGCATAATATTGCCATTTCCATATACATATTTATAATAACGATTCAATCCCCACGGACAAGGCGATCCATCTTGCAAAATTCTATTATGGCCGCTATCATTTTTACAACGATCCATCTTGCAAATCTTATTGAAATTCTGACAAATTCCTTTTATATTCAGCCTCGTTATCTCAAATCTCACCCCCGCCCCCGCCCCCTCCCCCACCCGCCCCAAGCATCTTCACGCTGGATCACCCATCATCAGTGACAACAACCGCCCTCAACACCATAAGAGGAGAGTAATCGGTAGCTTCTCAGTTTTCCTCAGTATAACATAACTTCTCATTTTTTAATTTATTTATTTATTCTTTTTCTTAGAAAATGAATATTTTAAATCACGCAGCAGCAGCGAACTACAACGCCAAAATTATACTCGCAAAACTAAGTCTCATGCATTCAGTTGCTCATCAGTCTTTTGTACTACGTTTCATCCAAATACACATACACACACACACACACACACACACACACACACACACACACACACATATATATATATATATATATATATATATATATATATATATATATATATATATATATATGTATATATAACTGGATCAAGAAAGTTTGGAATGTGATAAATCCATAAATAAAGGTATAAGCCACGAAGGAAAAATCTGTTATTTATGTTTCCTTTGTGCCTTATACCTTTACATATATATATATTATACATATATATATATATATATATATATATATATATATATATATATATATATATATCCTCAAATCCACGATAGAAGGTGAGTGAAACTGGGACTTTGAACAAGTACTTTCGTAGTTTGTTTGTTTGTATGGTGTTTTTACGTTGCATGGAACCAGTGGTTATTCAGCAACGGGACCAACGGCTCTACGTGACTTCCGAACCACGTCGAGAGTGAACTTCTATCATCAGAAATACACATCTCTAACACCTACAATGGAATGCCCGAGAATCGAACTCGAGGCGACGGAGGTGGCAGGTCAAGACCATAACTATCTCGCCACTGAGGCGCTTAATATCGTAGTTTATTTCTACATTCTATATTATAGAAATAAACTACGAAAGTACTTGTTCAAATTCCCAGTTTCACTCACCTTCTATCGTGGATTTAAAAATATTCTCAAGCACGTGTTCCCTCGTGCTACATTGTATGTATGTATGTATGTATGTATGTATGTATGTATATATATATATATATATATATATATATATATATATATATATATATATATCTAATTAGAGAAATATATGGTTGCTCTCTCGATTTGCTAATATTCTTCGGGACATTTTCTAGTCATATTTTTATCTCATTTATTTAAAATGATATTAATGTTGTTGTAAATTAAGTTCTTCTGTCTGATGAAAAGGCTTGTAATGTAACAATAAAATTTTTTTCCTTTTCGATAGGCGAGACGCGGGGATGGGGGTAGGGGGGGGGAGAGAATATCGAGTAAATTATCCACATGAAATAACTCATGTTTGTGGACTACTTGATTATATTTTACCCTTAGTTATCACTTTATTATTGTATTACTTTGTTCTTATTTTAAATTTACGATCTCTGAAATAAGTTGTCTTAGGAAACCGATACCTGATGGCAATATTACTTCAATGACCATAAAATGAAACGCAATATGAACAAATCTATGAATCAACGCGTATTATTATTATTATTATTATTATTATACTAGCTACATGCTGATGAGAAAAACATAATAAGAAGAATTGAGAAGATTCTATATAAATTAATTGCTGTTGAAATAGCTATAATATTAAATGATACTGCCCTCAAAGAAGGCCTCCTCCTACTACTACTACTACTTCTACTACTACTACTACTACTAATAATAATAATAATAAAGTTAAAACTGGCAACTCCTCCACGAACAATAATAATCTTGAATCTGACGATAACGATCAGACGGCAAAAGATAAAAGAAAAACAATTATTAAGGATAAAGCCAAAATATATATATATATATACTCGAAAACAGCAAAGGTGAAATAAATTTCAGGCTTACACGACATTTGAAAGGCGGGAATTGTAGCGCAATGGTCGGGAGTTGCACTTTTGACCAAGATCTTCACAAAGCGCAAGTCATAAAAGTGATCCCAAAACGCTTTCTGTTAAATGAGTTACAAAGGAACTGTAAATTGACCTTTCCAATTTTGTATATATATGTGTATAATATACACACATATATAAATAATGTATGTATGTATGCTTGCTTTGTGTTTTCTATAGCTTATTATTATCATCATCATCATTATTATTTTGGTCTATCACAGTCCTCCAATTCGACTGGGTGGTTTTTATAGTGTGGGGTTCCGGGTTGCATCCTGCCTCCTTAGGAGTCCATCACTTTTCTTACTATGTGTGCCGTTTCTAGGATCACACTCTTCTGCATGAGTCCTGGAGCTACTTCAGCCTCTAGTTTTTCTAGATTCCTCTTCAGGGATCTTGGGATCGTGCCTAGTGTTCCTATGATTATGGGTACAATTTCCACTGGCATATCCTATATCGTTCTTATTTCTATTTTCAGGTCTTGATACTTATCCATTTTCAGGGATCTTGGGATCGTGCCTAGTGTTCATATTATTATTATTATTATTATTATTATACTGCTGTTCATGTTGTGCATTTTAACGGCTGAGTGTACGGACAGCCGCTTACAGTATCATCTAAACATATCTTGACGTAGGGGATTATCAGGGGAGTCGATCAATGAGTGCAACACTTAATCCTCTTTTTTTTTCTTTTTTTTACTGCTATGAATCGATATCGGCAACGGCCAAGCAACAGCTATTATAGAACTAGATGAAAAGGAAAAGACCGTGACACATCTCTCAGGAGGAGGAAGCATATGGGAATAAAGGAAAATCAGAGGAACATAGGAATTTCCAGAGCTTAGGGATCGGAGAGATAAATCTTAAGTTTTAGTTGGGGCTATTATTTTGACAATGTCAAAACTAAGTATACTGATCTTTAAACTGCGCATACCATCATAATTTCCATACTGACTTCTCGCGTTTAGACACTGGCTTTTCACGTTTAGTAAAATTCGAGGTTCGTCAGAGCTTGTTGAATTTTTACATCTTCCACGTTACAAAATTCTGAGTGACACTTAAAATGTAACAACAATCAGAGCAATAATGTGAATATGGAATATCTGATGTCCTCGACAACTGATACATTTAGGTAATGCAGCCGTATCGCCAAAAATTGCAGACCGAACACATCAGAATGTAGAATTTAGGCCAAAGGCCAAGAGCTGGAACCTAAGAGGCCATTCAGCGCTGAAACAGAAATTGTAAGTAAAAATGTCTGAAAAGTTTAACAGAAGGAAAACCTCGCAGTTGGCCTATAATCAATTGTTAGGAGAGAGCGGAAATTGAGAAGGATGGAAGAGATTATGAATGGAGGTACAGTAAAAGGAATGAAAGGGGTTGCAGGTAGGGGCCGAAGGGACGCAGCAAAGAACCTTCAGTAATGCCTGCAGTGCACCGCAAGAGGTGTACTGACGGCCCTAAAAAAATAATTAAGATGGCAAGTCCTGATCTTGAGGTCGTACCACTGCCTTCATTCCAGATGCTTATATGAGGGCCAAAGGCGAGAGTTCTAGTCCCGGGCTGGACGACGGCGGGAGTTCGCAAAATCCCGGCAATAATCGCCGAAGGTCAACGAGGAAGGTTACATACAAAGCGTGGCGTTTACGAACGATGATAGAAAGGAGACGTACTGACTAAAGCAGCAATCGCGTTATCTAATCGGAAAGCGACAGGGAACACACTTTGGCCAAAATGACAATTCCTGTAGCGATAAGGGTGTACTGAGACAGCGAGAAAGACTGAGATTGTTATGGCTCACAGCGGCACACAAACTCACACACACAATATCTACAGTAATTGCACACTGCGGAACTTGATTAAAATTACGCTGAGAATAGGTGTTTTTTCCATTTTCAATTATTCAACTCGGCGTAAAAAAAAAAAAAAAAAAAAAAATTTACACTAACGTAGGTGGAAGTCTCAAATTTACAATGAGCAAGTAAGGATACAATGCTTGTATGTATGTGAGAAATACATACATATAAACATACCTACATGAATCTATAAACACACACACACAATATATATATATATGTATATATATGATCGACGTATACATTTTTGTCACATTATTATTCAGAAGATGAATCCCATTCATATAGAAAAAGCCCACTGGGGCATTACCTTGAAATTCAAGTGGCTTTTTTAGCCATAAATATCCAGCCACAAATATCATTTAACATCCAGTTCACAATACTTCAGAAACACCTTAGATCCAGTGGTCACAGACACACTGTCTATCGTCGTTTCTAAACTAGGCAATGGTTTGATTCATACCGGTAACGAAACACTTATCAGTTGTAATTCCCTTGGATGCAAGTTATTCCCAAATATTGTAAACTGGATATCAACGGGATTAGTGAAGTCAAACATAAACTTAAACACAAACTCACGCACATACAATCCCCCCCTTACACACAAGACGAGCGCGCACTCACTAAATATAACATATGAGTGTGTGTGTGTGTGTTTGTGCATATAGATGAAGAACCTTATATAAAGACGAAGCACTAATCAAATCAACTCTATAACTTGTCGCCAGCGTAATATAAGAACTATTAACTGAGGAGGAACTTGCCTGCTACTTAATTTGAGATTATCGTCTCTTCAGCATTAACACTTAAGTGTATTATTATATGCAAATTATTCTGATAATTTTACATCGATTGTAACACAAAACATAAAAAAACAATTGAAACCTCATCTCTCTTAATAAGCCCATTAATATATAATATGAATTGGTTCCAATGAATAAGTGATGTTTGTCATCTTATAAACTACCTTACGATTTTCGTTATCTTAATGAAACATAGAGAGAGAGAGAGAGAGAGAGAGAGAGAGAGAGAGAGAGAGAGAGAGAGAGGATAAACTTAATATAGAACACACTTTTTCTTTCGTAACAATAACATTATTTTAAATAAGAAATTTATTCAAAAATGGTCGAACAGGATCAGAAACTCATAACATAAAAGCTATGAAAAGTTATCCTTACTACATTTGGTTTATGTTTCCCGGTACCAACTGACAAATTCGATTCTCGGCGCCAGTAAAGGATGCTCATAAAAATGCACCAATGAAGTATAGAAAAATAGGGTTACATATCCTTGGAAATCCGATGCCAACGTAAGCATATTCCTACATCAAACATTAAAGATGGCGGAAAGGGATAATCTTGGGTCAGCCGTCACCTAACCTTGACCCTATGGTCTGACTTCTGGAGGAATCTTCGATTTTGTTTACCTGCACTACACACACACACACACACACCCACCCACCCACCCACACACACACACACACACACACACATATATATATATTATATATATATATATATATATATATATATATATATATTATATATATACATAGATTTATATAAAATATATGTGTCTGTGTATTCATATACATTTATATAAACATGCACATATATAGTATGTATATATATACTATAATATATATATATATATATATATATATATATATATATATATATATATAGTATATATATATAATATATATGTATGTGTGTGTGTTTGTACTATATATATATGTAGATATATATATATATATATATATATATATATTATCATATATATATATATATATATATATATATATATATCCAATATTTTTCAAAAAGTGTTGATATTCTCTTAGAACAGCATAAAAGGACTCCAGTTCGCAAGGTAAGATTAAAACATAAAATTATGTATAAAAAAATGAAAAATGAAAGTGTACGGTTCATACACACACGCTGGTATATACTACTACCTAATATTCTGGGTTTAAAACTTGAACGATATCTTTTTTTTAATTTTATTCCGTTACGTCGTTAAACCAGATGTGCAATTCTTAAATTTAAAAATATCTAATTTCAATAATTGATTAATTACGTAATTAGAAGGATTGACACAGCAAGTTCATTATAACGCCCCCTAGACTATTTTGGTTTTGACATCGTTCGGCAAGAGGTGAAGTGAAATAGAAACATGATAAATTCTAGTTTTCAGTCATAGTCCTATAATTTTCTGTTAACACCCGCAGTCCTATAATTTTATATTTGTCTCAATAGTTCGGTAATATCTTTTTTCGTTTTTCCAAAAAGTTCATTTCACTGTTGACACAACACTTTATCCATAGCCTATCCCAAATTTGAGTCTCACAAAATTCGTCCTGTTAGCCCTGACATCTTGCTAAAAATATTAATCATACTATCCTCACATCCTTTCGATGCCTTAATTTACTAACGACATATTAAAAATGAAATAACTCCACATTCAGACAGAAATAACTACCACAAATACTCACCATCAATGGCGGAAACTAATCCGACGAGTATGGCCACAAACACAAACTCCATTAACAAACTGAGAGAATCAAACGTTCTCATCCTGTCTTCATTGGAATCCCGTTGCAATTTCACATATTAAATCCACAGTATCCAAGTAAAACCAAAAATCATCCCAAGTGCAAATGAGAACTTCACGTAAAAAAAACTTCATGCATCAGAGTGCCTGGGTTCGCTCCACTGTGGAGAGACGTACATCCTCCTTCGACGCCGTCCGAACGATAACTGAAGTGAACAGTGAGTCTGTCTGAGTCTGAGAGACTGAGACTGAGACAGAGTGAGTGAACAGTCAGTTGAGAGTAGTGGTACTAACGGTCGGCCAATCGCTACTCAAATGCCGACTGAGATGGTGTATACCTTCTCTCGTATTTTTTTTCTCTCTCTTTTTTTCGAGCACTTTCATTACTACCTGCAATACCGTGTCAGTGAGACCAGAGCGACAGAAAGACATTTAATGTAGCTAATTAGAAATCATCTTGAGTAATTGGTCTATATCATCATGACATTAAAGATGTTGGGGGTATCAGAGAGAGGTCATCTTGAATAGTAATATGCTGTGTTTCAGCCTACGGCCAAATACAAGTGCAGAATTCAAATGCAAAAGAGAGAGAACAAAACCTATTAGTAAGATCTGAAAAGTGGTAAAACTGTACGAATGTTAATAATACACATGGTACAAACATCGGCGTATCATTAGCTATAGGTCACTACCAATATATAGCACTCGTTGAAATCGACCTGCCTGTTGAGAGTGAGAGCAGTTTATTGCAACTAAATTATCCAGATATCACTGATGCCTTATTCAACAGTGAGTCATAATAATATTGCATGCATTTTTACTACGAAGCTTCTGTCAATCATTGCCATAGCAATTAATACCACCGCAAAGGAACAATAATTTCTTTCGGTTAAAGCAATAATAGTGCCAAGTTATAAGACTCTAATCCCACTTTATATCAGCCTAAAGTTTTAATCCTCATTTTATGGTTAAATGGCTAAGCAATTTCTACAAGCATTGTAAGTATCAACTTATTTCCATATCTTTTGTCACTAATTATCAACATTTACAGATATCTTCAGAAATGTTTGCATTACACAGAGAAGCAAAATTAATCCATTCTTTTCGTCTATATCTACATTAGACACCAGAGTGAGAAATAGACGAGTTTACCATGTCTAACACGGAAGCCTGTGTTAGACGATTATGATTATTACCTATAGAATTATTTTATTATACTTGTGAGAATATTTAAGATACAAGCCAAAGCTATTGACTATAGCAGACAAGTTAACCTGTCTACTGCCGATAAGGGTCTTTTCATTCAAAGCTACATGGTTATGGTTACGGGATGTTTCAGGAGCAAGAGCCCGTGCTGGCACGTAGCCAGTTCAATCAACAACAGTTTCATGATTTAATGAGTTATGTTCGAGGTTCTGGCTCTTTATAACGGTTTGATGTTTGACACTTATAGATTAGTTTGCATTTATATATTAGTATCTTTATTACTTTTGATGTTAGACTTTCATGTGCCACATTAAAGTAGCGCCTTTGTTTATTTGTTTCGCATTTGAATAACAATACTAATACTAGGGCAGCAGCTTTGTTCTCGACAGCTCTCGTCTTATATATATTTTATGTATATTTAAACTGACATCATTGTGGATTTCTTCATCAATAATAATGATAACAATTATAATATCAATTGCAAGTGTATTCAAATGCACTTCAGAACGTTATACATGACTGTAAGCCTAGTTAGTATACCACAGTTATTCAAATACACTCAGTTTCTGCGATTATCGATAATTCATCTAACTATTTATTCGTCAGCAGATTTCCGTTTCTCATGGAAAGTCTTTCTCAACCGTCAAGTGGCGACGGAGGTATCTAGAGACCCCCATCGTCACAATGGGTGAGGAAAGGAAATTCTTGCCTCTCATGAATGTCGGAGTCCGGGAAGAGCAACATGCAGGCGAGAGCACACTCAAGAACACGTATGTTTTGTGAGTCATTGTGCTTGTGATTTCCAATGAATGTAACACACACACACGCGTACATACGTATATTGGTATGTGTGATGAAATTTTGCATTAACGTGAATATTTAATAACGCACACATATAGTATTTATAGTACTATATCGCACACATATAGTATTTATAGTACTATAAGTGAGTGTACAGGGGTGTGGCTGTGATGAAATTTTGCATAGCCTGAATATTTAAGGAGCTGATATTTGAATATAACAGATAAAGAGACTAGAGAGGGTACACGGCCTAAAAGGTGCCTCATATCCCATCATGATTTTAGCCCAGAGTTCATCACGCGTATTTCCGGGGAGACAATGGCGCAGTGGGTGAGGGGCGCGAAGTGAAAGACGGAGCCGTTAGTGCGTCCATTTAACTTCTCGTACTAAACCTTTATATGCTTTCTTCTGCGACATTTAACCACTGGGAGGGCATCAGCTCCTTAGCGGTTAGCCATTCACTTCAAGAGAGAGAGAGAGAGAGAGAGAGAGAGAAGCGAGAGAGAGAGGAGAGAGAGAAGAGAGAGAGAGAGAGAGAATCCTTTCTCTCTCCTCAGCTGCTTCAGGTGAACATACACAGTCAAGTACCGGACGGGAGATCTCTGTATAGTTTGGTCTATTGTGTGACAAACAGCCCGTGGGAAGACCCATGTCCCTTTTGGTCAGCTTCTTCATCTTTGTCGTGTTGTTCCTTTTTCTCTCTGGTCAAGCGCCATGAATGACTCCAGGCTCGAGAACCATAAAACTTTTCGCTTCTCTTTGGAGAGTCGATGGGCCCCGGTACCACAAGTGGAGTTACGTACGGGCTGCTTTTGTTTTCGTTGTGTCCAGGTGAGTGAACTTGCGCTGGTTATTTTCGCCTATTTGTCGTAAGGCGAGCACCTGTTTTGTGCATTTTAAAGCCGGTGAAATCTAAGGGCACTAGGCCGATATGGTTTTTCTTTTGAAAAATATATATTTTCCATCTCTCCTCTCTCTCTCTCTCTCTCTCTCTCTCTCTCTCTCTATATATATATATATATATATATATATATACATACATACATATATACATATATATATATATATATATATATATATATATATATATATATATATATCATCAACACGTGTATATTATCGTTTCCTTTTCAAAGGATCCCTAAAGTTTTTATACGAAATCAACATGGAATATCTGAAAACATAATCTGTAAAATTCTTCTATTTTCTGAAGGCAATTATAGTAATGACGCTTTTCTAATTGTATGAAAAGTTAGGAACAGGTGTTTTCGTCGCCTTTATATAAATAGAAAATAATCATCTAGCACAATAGAGTGAAGGAAAAGGCACTAATAAATTGTACTGAACTTATTATTATTATATTATTATTATTATTATTATTATTATTATTATTATTATTATTATTATTATTATTATATTATTATTATTATTGGAAGGAAGAAGATTCTCTTTCAAGTATCTTTTTGTTTGAGAGGATGCCTGCGTTGTGAGGACTTATTTCATATTGAGTTTTTTTTTCAGTTATGACATTTTTTTTTTTTGTTTTTTTTTTTACAAAACTCAATGTAAAATCAATTCGCACAAAGCAGCCATCCTATTCAACAACACTTATTATTATTATTATTATTATTATTATTATTATTATTATTATTATTATTATTATTATTATTATTATTATTATTTATTTATTTATGAAAGCAAATTACTTGCATTGTTAATTTTTATCCTTTATTTCATCTATCAAAACAAGACTTACCTTTAGCAGCTGGAAACGAAAGAAGTGTATTTTCGTTAGTCGGAGTGACTCATTAATAATTAATATTACATGAGGAAGATAACTATACTCGTTTTTTTTCCATCTGTCCACCTGCCTGTGGGTGGTTGCGTATGGTAACACTGCGTCCCGGGCTTTAGATAGTTACATTCAACAATAATAACAATATCCTATTTCGAATATTAACGGTGTAATTAGCATACAGTAAATTATCAAAAACACTTTTCAGACGCCCAAATGTACACCCAGATATACCTTTTATTTACTAAAACTTACACATAACGTAACTATCTAAAGCCGGGATGCAGTGTTACCATACGCAAACACCACAGGCGGGTGGAAAGATGGAAAAAAACAGAGTATAGCACCAGTGCTTGATATATTACGAAATTTTCGAAGCTGGATATACCAGTTATTCCAAGTCATAACTTCCACTAAAGTTCCTCTAACTGAACTGAAGACCCCTATAGTTATACAGAGACGTTACCATTGATGAAGACATCTTGCTTCAGTGTTCCCCCTCCGAAGCTCTTCCTGTCATCTATCAAGACCCCACACACAGTACAGCCGCCATCAGCATTCCTTAACGGAATCGCAACGCAGAGAGATAAGGAGGAAGAACAACGGAACAACACATAAAAAAAGGAGAAGGAACAGAAGAGGAAAAACTCGGCGGCAAAACTCCGTTGCGTCCGCCCGCCTTCTCGAGTTTGCACCGTGAAGAAAGCTTAACCCGCCAAGTCGCCTCATCAGAGCCATCATCTCTTGACGCCGCATTGATTAAACGCTGCGTTCGTCTTCGTCGGCGTATAGGTCTGACGCAGAGGGTGAAGGGACCCCAGAGCCTCCATGAGTCAGGACTTCAAGTTTAAATAAGTCTTCCGGTGCTTTAGATTCATCGTTGACCGAGGAGGAACTGTGTATATATTTTCACATTTATTTATAGATTTGACATCTGTCCAAAGGTGGTTTCCCATATGCACCAGTCCCACAGAAAGATGCACCCATACATACATACATACATATATACATACATACATACACAAGTGTGAATATATATATATATATATAATATATATATATATATATATATATATATATATATATATATATATATATATATATGACATATATATATTATATATGTTACAATAAGAACCTGTACTTAGGGATTACGCGTAATCCCTGAATATTTCAGTGAATACGCGTGAATGCTTTGTTTTAGGTCGTGGAACAGTTTACGTTGTGTGTGTGTGTGTGTGTGTGTGTGAGAGAGAGAGAGAGAGAGAGAGAGAGAGAGAGAGAGAGAGAGAGAGAGAGTTTTAACTAACTGACTGTTTGACCAATAAAATGAAATAAAATAAAATTAATTAAAAATAGTGTTAATTTTATTTTTTATCTAGTTACTTACTAATATGATCGTCGCAACGTTGGCATTGATGATCAAATGAGCATCAGGGATTACGCGTAACGTAATCCCTAAGTACGTGTTCTTACTGTAACATATATATATATATATAATATATATATATATATATATATATATTATAGTATGAATAAATAAATAACACACATACACACACACACACACACACACACATATATATATATATATATATATATATATATATATATATATATATATATATATATATATATGGCCTTTGGAAGACCACCAAGACCTCCTTGAATAAAGTAAGTGGAGATTAGCGGAAGAGCGAGCGCAGAGAAGTCGGATGGCGGGATTTCAGAGCGGCTCATTGCACCGCACGTATTTGGAAGAGATGGTGATAATGATGTGCTTACGTACTAGTACATGTATGCCTGTTATCTTAGCATCTGAATGTAAACGATAAGACTTGGTGATCAGTTTACTTCAATAGTTAGCCAAATTTAGACGGATTTACCACTGCAGATGAACTGACGAGATACCGAGAGCCTCGCATTTGCAGAAGGCACATGACATGCCTCCAAGATTAACGAAGCCTCGAAAGGACCTTGTTGATAAGACTCATTGTTGCTGTTTGCAACTTGTTTACACGAGCTGTGCTGGCAGAGCAGATATCCCCCCGACCACAAAGCCTGCTTATATATTCCCACCTTCCAAACGTCTGAAATCTCATCTCCTCTTGTTTATCAGCGGCTGGGAACGACAAAAGAGGCCAGCCCCCATTAGACACTGTCACCTGCTTATGATGGCTTCAAGATTATCTTAGGAGAATAGAAGAAAAAACACAACGTGTTTTCCTTATCGGCATTTGGGAACATTATCTTTAATCGTTTCCCCTTTGGAGTTGCTACGCGTTATCATTGAAACGGCTGCTCTTTATAAATGCTGCGGACGTACAAAAAAGAAGAAGAAGAAGAAGAAGAAGAACAAATGGGACCCCGCGTCTCCCGACCAAACAGTGGCTTTTCGCTTGACTGGCCGTTGAGACACAGGTTCGTTGAGATCACGTGTATACATCCATCAAGATCCCAGGAAAAGACGGAAGGAGGGAAGAGACAAGAAGAAAGGGGATGAAGGAAGGCAAAGAAGAGACGGAAAAAAGAGCTAGTAGTAAAAATACATTGACAGAGAAGTGTGACAAAGAGCCGAAGCATTCCAACGGTTCTGCCTTATAGATACTTCCTCGGTTAGGCGAACGTAAGTTTTGCCATACAACTCTGACATTGGTTAGCTGTCTCAAGGCAGCTAATTAGGCTGAGACATATTTTTTGTTACTTAGACTCTGGTAGTTGCTTTCTGTCGGAAAGATTTTCGTTGTTGTATCGGAGGAGACAGTGAATAACGAGAACGGTTTAATGCTTAAGAACTTCCCGCTGTTACCAACTCATTATCGTGATAAAGGATTAATGCTCGGGATGCCTGTGCCGCATTCACTTTAATTGTTCTCTTGCAACGGGAGGACAACATCTGTAAACATCGTACTTGATGGTGTTACGGAAGAGAGGGTGAGTTGTTCAGCATTCCCCGATTAAAAGGCAGCATTCAAAAGTTAACAGAGCCAAGTTCCTAGGCCTAACTTTTGTTTATGATACACCATCTAGATAAACATGTCCACTATGACATGCGGAATGGTGGAAGATGAATACGTAACGAAATAAAAGTAAGGGGATCAAGGAAGCCCTTAGAATTTATACTTATTTAACTAGTAAAAGATAAATTTTTAGTACTTGGGGCAACTGACAGCGTTCTTTCCTTGGCTCAGGTAATTAAATTAAAAAAAAAAAATGAGAGAGAAAAATTCAAATGTTGAAAAACACTGCGTTTTACCAATATAAGGAAGGGTCTGTGACAATACATTCTCTGCTTTGAAAATTATTACAATATTACTGATATTACCTGAAAACGAACGTTAATGGCCACACAACGGAGACTAAAATCTGAAAATAGGAGAATGTAATATACAAACTTAAATTTTTTTTTAATGCAAAGTAAGATGTGTGAATTTTTAAAATTTCATTCTTATATACTCAATAACAGGAATGGCAAGCGTAATTACAGCGGAAAGTCTATATTTCACTCTTATACCTAAAATAGGCACATAATTAACCAATAGACTTGTGGTGTGCTCACGGACCTGAAAGTAAGAACGCTCATAGTAGTTTTTTTTTTTTTTTTTTTTTTTTTTTTAAGATAGGATGAACAGGTAAATGTTCTATACTGACATGCCACAAAACAATTTGTTTGCTTGTAGTTAGCACGGGTAACGGTTTGTGATTTTACATAAGAATATAAAAAAGAAATACTTCTAAAATTGACAGTGAAGTGAAAACAAGCTGGCCAAAGAACTGTTATAACGTTTCACTTTCCCAAACAACGCAATGAAAAACTTCAGGCTACAATTAAACTCCACCTGTTAAGTTCTATCCCTGTAATTTCATGAAATGCGTTAGACTTTTCAGCGAATGACAAATATTACCAAAAATATTTTAGGTTTTCTTTTAGGTTTTCCTTGAAAGTGCCTGCTTATCCCTCCTCGGCAACACGAGTTTGGGAAAGCTGACTTCTCAGTTCCCTTGACCTAATATGTGACCTCGACGTGTTTCCCAATCCCAGTCTGTTATTCAAGTAAACATGCGGTCTTCTTGCTTGACTTCAATTATCTCTGCATTTACTTCTACTCATTTGGTATAGGCCTAGGCACTTTTGCGGATTAACGCCATTTGCTTTTTACGGTACCTGCGTTTATTGTCTATTTGATAGTCTCTCTCTCTCTCTCTCTCTCTCTCTCAAGTTAATAGTTGTATACATCTCTTCAACGCGAATAACAATAACCTTGACGGTAGCAGTGATAATATTAAAAATGCTGATAATATCAGTATCCCAATTAGTCATTTGTTAAGTCACTTTACCAATATATAGTAGGCTCTAAAGAGAGACTTATGAAACTCCCGTGGACCCCTCCCGTAAATAGCCCTGCCCCTTGGGCCTCCCACCTAGGGGGTCGAGTAAGATTGGGGTTTGTCTGACACCGAAGGCTCATAAGCAGCCCAGGGTCGTTACTGATTGGCAGCTAGGAGTCACGCCTTGCTTGTTCTCACCTGTCACTCCCTGTAGGATCCCCAAAACCCCTCGGTAACGTGCCTTTCGGAATTGAGGGTGTTGCTTGTTCCTTACTTTACTCGTTGCTCTCTCTCTCTCTGGCCTCATTGTAACCCGCTGGCGCTCGCGCCAGACTGCTCAGATGTGGTGCAGGTTTCAGTAAGCAATCGATGCCGTTTATTAGGCCTAGGTACCAGTAAGACTTTCTATTTCATACTCTAATCAAGCTTTAATAATTTTATAATAGTGTTATGATTCTTGATTTAGGCCTAGGTACCGATGAGACTTTCTATTTCTTACACTAATTAAGTTTAAAGAGTTTTATTATATGTTATGATTGTTGATTAGGCCTAGGCACCAGTAAGACTTTCTATTTTATACTTTAATTAAGCTTAAAGAATATTATTATTAGTGTTATGATTGTTGATTAGGCCTAGGTACCAGTAAGGCATTTTTCCCTTATTCTAATCAAGCCTATTAACGTTATAATTAATTCATTCGTATTCGTTACCTAAAATCCAACGGAGAGATGAAACGTATGCGCAGATGAGTAGCTTCGTACCCCTGTATTGTAATGAGAAGGCTCGGTGCCCAACACAGAGAGGGGTGCTCCGAACCAAAGGTAAATAAATAGCTTCCCTTTCGAACAGCGAAATAGCCAAAGTGTCTTGCCCTGGTCATGAAATGGAAAACATGTGGTCGAAAATACCTCTCCCCGGTTTATACTTTTATAATATTTTCAAGTATATTCGGGCACCGTTGGAATGTCCCGAAAATTGAGGTTGTCTACACGTCGTACTGTTGTGTTGTCTTTCCTTGACCATATTATTCTGAAGAATAAATGTGGTAGTCTATCTGCACACTGTAAATCATTCAGTCTTAGATGTAAATCGATATATCTTAAATGCATTGAAGCATGACTTTTTTTTTTCTTTTCAAGGAACGCCAGTTGTTCAAAACACAGAGCCTTAACGTATCTAGATTGCTTTTAGTAAAAAATTTGTATTTTTCATATATCGTACCAATTTCTAAATATTATTCGAAAATAGGACTACTGAATATACACACACACACACACACACACACACACACACACACACACACATATATATATATATATGTGTGTGTGTGTGTGTGTGTGTATGTATATATTCAGTAATCCTATTTTCGAATTTCCTAATTTGAAGCAATGAGTATAAGGTATAGTATGACACTGAATATGCTTTATAATAAAATTTAGAAAAATATTGTAGGGTACTGATTCAAAAAAATAATATTAGTCATACTTTCATTGCAAAATTCTCAGTTGTCTAGTGTGATCCATTTAATTCGTTCGTAAATGCCACTTCTGTTCAAAGGGAGAATTTACAACTTTATCAACTACTTTTTCATTGGCGACCAACGCAACACAACAGCGAAAAGGGAGTGAAGAAAGGGAGGCCTATTATTTCTGTTTTCGGAATATTATTTTCTTCTAATGCGCCATTTTTGCTGTGGATGTATAATAATAAAAATAATAGAATTGTTATCATTGTGGCTACTACTTCTACTACTAATAATAATTAATATTACCTGGATTGATAATAATAATAATAATAATAATAATAATAATAATAATAATAATAAAAATAATAATAATATTATAATAAAATAATAATAAAATAATAATACTAATATAAAAATAATAATAATAATAATAATAATAATAATAATGATATTATTAATTAATTATTATTATATTATTATTTTATTATTATTATTATTATATTATTATTATTATTATTTTTTTTTATTTATTTTTATTTTTTTTTTTTTTGCTCTATCACAGTCCTCCAATTCGACTGGGTGGTATTTATAGTGTGGGGTTCCGGATTGCATCCTGCCTCCTTAGGAGTTCATCACTTTTCTCACTATGTGCGCCGTTTCTAGGATCACACTCTTCTGCATGAGTCCTGGGGCTACTTCAGCCTCTAGTTTTTCCAGATTCCTTTTCAGGGTTCTTGGGATCGTGTCTAGTTTTCCTATGATTATGGGTACAATTTCCACTGGCATATCTCATATTCCTTCTTATTTTCTATCAAGATCTATACTTATATTTCTTCCCCTCTCTTTCTCTTCAACTTTGGTGTCCCATGGTATTCTTGATTTTGTCAATCAACGTCACGTCTGGTCTATTTGCACGTATCACCCAATCTGTTCTGATACCATAGTCCCAGAGGATCTTTGCCTGATCGTTTTCTATCACTCCTTCAGGTTGGTGCTCGTTCCACTTATTACTGCAAGGTAGCTGATGTTTCTTGCACAGACTCCAGTGGAGAGCTTAATTATTATTATTATTATTATTATTATTATTATTATTATTATTATTATTATTATTATTATTATTATGGATAAAACAAGACCCCTTGTTCGTGTGTTAAGTCTTGTATTGTTAGAAATACACTCTATCCTCATCGTCAGTCTCTTGCAATGAGGACAGTAGCCTTCGCAAGACCCAAGGATTTTATGGAAGTGTGTTTCCAACGATACAAGATTTAACACAAGAAAAGGGTCTTGTTTTATATCTGTTTCGTTAAAGAACGTGATTGCTCTTCACAGTCCTCACTCCTGCATCATTTTTAGTTTTCTATAATAGAAAACTATTGTTCCCACTTTGTCTGTCCGTCCGCACTTATTTCTGTCCGCACTTTTTCTATCCGCCCTCAGAACTTGAAAACTGAGGAAGCTAGAGGGCTGCAAATCGGTATATAGATCACCCACCTTCCAAACATCAAACATACCAAATTGCAGCCCTCTAGGCTAAGTAGTTTTATTTTATTCAAGGTTAAAGTTAACCACAAACATGCTTCTGGATTGGTCACCACCGGGCAGTGGCTGAAGTTTCATTGGCCATGGCGTAGACCAGCTTTATACCGAGACCACCTAGATCTATTTTCGGTGCCCTTAATTACATGCTGTAGCGACTGTACAGAGAAGTCGATTGCGCCGAAGAAACCTAGGGGCATTTTTTTACTTGTTATTTATTGTCATTAGACTCATAAGTCTAAACTACTCCACTAGTTGTTCACAAAGGCTCGCAAAGTTAACGAGGAAATTATTTGTTCCTCTGACAACCATTCTTGGCCTCGGTTTCCGATAAAAAGGAAATTGACGGCGAACTCGCCCCCACCCCGCGTAAAATACACCGGTGCTTAAGAGCTTCGCCGGAGTGCATTTGCAAGAGGCCCTCTAGACCGAATTAAGATGAGGACGATAGAGAGAGCAAATGATACGTTGCGCTGAAGAAAGACGACAAATATTTCATCTTTTATGGGTCATCTCCGGACGCCGCACGCCCTTTTTATACCCTACCTACTCTCAGGCAATCTTCGGATCTGGTCATTATCAAAATGACTTTCGAAACGGAGAATATGGCTATCAAGTCCCCCTCATTTCTTTCAGAAGAAAGAGAGAAGAGGAGGCGGGGATGAAATGGCTCGGGAGGGTTCCTTTGTTGGTCTTGTCATATATGGGACGGTTGGCGCAATATCTCTCGTATCGGTTCCCAGGCGATCTCAAAGCATCATCGGAGAGGGGCTCTTCCTTCTCGTGCCTTTCTTATTGCACCATTTTTTTTTTTTACAAGTTCCTTTGTCTTTCTCTTCTTTTCCCATAGTCATCTGCACAGTTTCATTGTTGTAAACTTATAGTAACAGTGCATTCTTGATTTTCAACGTAAGGAGGAGCATTAGACTAAGAGAGCTTCCGCCTGATTATGTATCGTAATGCGTACTTGACTATGTGTGTGTGCGAGTGTGTCTTATAAATGTGCTTTATAGATTCCATCTCAATTGCAGATAAATTTTCAAATACACTTTTCCATTATTACTTTTCATCCTTTATTAGTTTGTATTGCTTGCTCTATCGTGCTTTCTAATCATACCTCATGCTGACAGAATGAGTACTAGAACCAGAACGTCTCCATTGCTCCAGAGGATTCAGCCGAGTTACCTGATACAAATTTAATGGAACATTAAATAAATGGCTAAATGAGAGCGACTGATTCAACTTCTGCTTTGTGCTGGTATTCAAAACTTGTATTTTATCTTATGTTAAGTGAAGGAAAGGGAGACAAGTAATGACCAGGAATTTATAGTTTTCGTCACTTCCGATTAGTCAATATTCGACATCTGGATATAGGACTGATTTGAACTTCATCATCATTAGAAGTTCAAGCGAGTTGCATTGAATTTACTACCATAATACAGTCATATTTTTATTGCAATAATTTGCTTATATTTTTTCATGTTTATTTATTGATTTGTCAGTTTACTTTTTCTTTCTCAATAACCGATCTCTTCTTTCTATATATTCTATATGCCGCCTGTTACTATTTTCAAATGAATATCATATTCTTTGGAAGCTTGAAATTAAAGTCAGTGGCCACCCACTGTGGGCTTGTTCCATATGAATAGGGTTCATCTTCATCTTCATAATAATAATAATAATAATAATAATAATAATAATAATAATAATAATAATAATAACAATAATAATAATAATAATAATAATAATAATAATAATAATAATAATAATAATAATCTTCCACAAATATCCACTCATCTGTAGCCTCTCTTTCCACAGTCCTCTTCCAATTAGGCATAGAATTACAAGCTATAAAAAAAATCGTTTTAAAACACATACATACAGAGAGAGAGAGAGAGAGGAGAGAGAGAGAGAGAGAGAGAGAGAGAGAATTTACGATCGATAACGCCAATTAATGATCAGTGTGAGGGTCCCCAACAGAGCTCATTGCATCTGAAAGGTGCTTTCAGCTGTAGAGGTGGTCCTAAAAAGCCAAATTAAATGAAAGTTCGCTAATGAGAGTGACCCCTGCCACCTGAGCACGTTGACGTAATACCCTTTCTAATGAGCTAGGAAAACAGGACTGGCCACCAGTGTCCCTTTCTTGCCCAGACCTGAAGATAGAAAGGCTGGGATGAAGAAGTGTATACTTCTTTGACATTTGTTTAGTGCAAGAGACAAGAATGAAAGCAACCTAATACCATTTTATTTATGCTTTTGAAAAGGAGGAAGTTTAATCCTTTTGAGAGAATAGAATGTGAAGAGAGTCAGGGAAAACAGAAAAAAGGAAGTGAATTCCAAAGCTCTTCGAAGAATGAAAGACGTAGTGGATGAACTGACCGATGGATACTTAAGTGTTCATGTACACAGTCCACGTACATGAAGCGCACTTAGTTTCAAAGTGTACGGTTGAAGATTCACAACTGCCATGCCGGTCCCAAGCCCGATAAATGGGGAGGGTTTTTGGGGTGGCTCGTACCTGCATCATGAAAGATACCCCTACGACAGAAACTGATACAGTTGGTTGGGGGTTGCGAACATTGGAGTTATGAGCTTCACCATGGTCCTGAGGATACTAATGAGGCCCGAGCCAGGGTGGTGGCCAATGGACCTTTGGTCCCTTCTTTCGAACTGGCTCATATGATGCTTTCCTCCTAAACCCCCAAGACATTGGTGGGAGGAGGTTGGTTTGTGGAAGATGGTCACAGAGGTGCCTCACCAGAAGGGAGTCGGCCACCTTCAACACAAAAGAAAGTTGTCGAGTTGGATGTCTAAATGCGAGAACAATGTATATGACAGGAAGATCAAGTTTAGTGGCACAGGAAATCAAGAGATACAACTTGGAAATTGCTGGATTGAGTGAAACTAGGTGGCATGGGTGTGGAAAAGTAAGAATAGAGGATGTGTTGTTCATCTATTCTGGTAAAGACCAGGGAGAACACGAGAGAGGTGTAGCAATTGCTTTGAGTAAGAAAGCTGAAAAAATTTTGGAGCATTATGAATGTATTGATGAGAGAATAGTCACTTGCAGGTTGCGAGGTAAATATACAAACATCACCGTTATACAGGTGTATGCCCCTACTGAAGAGAGTGGAGAAGAGAAGGATGAATTTTATGAAAAGCTAACTGGAGTGTTATACAGAGGGTTAGAAGACATGATATGTTGTTACTGATGGGAGATTTTAACGCTAAAGTAGGAAGAGAGTATGATGGCTTTCAGGGAACAATTGGAAAATTTGGAATTGGAGCTAGAAATGATAATGGGAGAAGACTCCTAGAGCTATGTGCATCTGGGTTATCTATAACAAACACATATTTCAACCATAAATTAGAGCACAAAACTACATGGGTGTCGCCAAATGGATTGGTACAAATTTGATAGATTATAGTTATGAAATCAGAAATGGAAGAAGTCTATATTAGACACCAGAACTTTTAGGGGCTGCCGTGTTCCTTCTGACCACAAACTCGTAATATCCAAGATTAGAATAAAGTTACAGGCCAATCAAGAAAAAAGGAGAACTTTAAAGTTTGATGTGGATAAGTTGAGAAATGAAAGAGTTAAACAACAGTATGAGGTGAAGGTAGGAGGCAAATTTGCGGCATTAATTGGTATGGAAAATATGGATATGGATTCAGAGGAATCTTGGGCAATATTAAGTTCAGATACTAAGGACGTAGCAACAGAGGTGTTAGGTTATAAGAGAAGTAACAGCAAGCCTTGGTTTAGTGATGAAGCAAAAGTTTTAAGTGAAGAGCAACAAAGGTTGAGAGTTCAAATGGACGATGAACAAGACCTAGAGAAGAAACAACAACAAAAAGACGAAGAAATAGAAAGCTGAGAGAACTAAGTGATAGGATGAAGCATGACCAAAACATGTTTTGGAAAGAAAGAGCTACCGAAGTTGAAGTAGCTATGGAAATTGGCGAGAGCAGGGCTATGTTTGCAGCTGTGAGATTCTTGAGGAACGCAAGCCAGAAAAAGTTTGGAGGGAGTGATGGCATGTTGGATGAAGATGGGAACTTGGTCACAGACGAAATGGAGAAAAGGAATCTGTTTGCAAGGTATTTTGAAAGACTCCTAAATGTTGATACTACCGGTAGGGATGAGTGCATTGCAGATTTAAACGAGGCTCTGGAGGTACAAGAAGAAGACATTAGTGCAGAAGAGGTGAAAGAGGCCTTAAAATCTGTAAAAAATGGAAAAACTGCTGGCGTGTGCGGGATAACTGCAGAGATGCTAAAAGCAGGAGGACGAAGGATGATAGAGGCATTAAGAGTTGTTTTTAGCATAGTTTGGAAAACAGAGGTGGTACCAAGTGATTGGAAAAAGGCAATTATGATACCAATATATAAAAATAAGGGAAGCAAAAGGGAGTGTGGTAACTATCGGGGCATAAGTTTACTGTCAGTCCAGGGAAGATATTCATGAGAGTAATACTTAACAGAATAAGACCTATAGTAGAAGAGAAACTTAGAGAACAGCAGTGTGGTTTTAGAAGTGGAAGGTCAACAGTGGATCAAATTTTCACCTTAAGACAGATAATTGAGAAGAGATGGGAGTATGCAAAGCCAATATTCTGTGCTTTTATAGACTTGGAGAAAGCATATGATTCAGTATGGAGGGATGGAATGTGGAGAGTGGCAGAACACTATGGTATACCACTGAAAGTGATAAGGATACTAAAGAACTGGTACCAAGGAGTGTGCAGCTGTGTACAGCTGGATGGACAGCAAAGTGACTGGTTCCCAGTTGGAAGTGGGCTAAGACAGGGATGTGGTTATGTCACCCACCTTGTTTAATGTATATATTGACCATATAATGAGAAGAGTGATGGAGAATGAAAAACAGAGGGGCTAGTATTGGTGGAGAAGTTTTTTATGGCTTGGACTTTGCTGATGATGTTGCGTTGGTTGCTGATACGTGGCTGGTGCTGGTAGGTATGGTAATGAGGATGGAGACAGAGACACAGAATTTTGGCTTGAACATCAGCACAAAGAAGAGCGAGATCATGGTTGTGAGTAAGGATGATGATTGGGTGCACATGGAGGATGACAATCAGAGGACAGGAACTCAAGCAAGTTGAGAAGTTTGTTTACTTGGGAAGTGTGGTAACAGCAGACGGGAGGCAAATTGAAGATATACAAAGAAGAAAACTAGGAGCAGCAAGAGCTTTTGAGGTTCTGAGAAAAAACATTTGGTCGAGGCATGAAATCAGCTTGAGAACTAAGATGAGAATATTCAATGCAGTAGTAATACCACTCCTGATGTATGGCTCGGTCCACCTGGGCACTGACCAGAACAGAGGAGAAAAGGTTGGATGCTTTTGAGATGAAGCTGCTGAGAAGAATACTTGGCATTAAATGGATGATTATGTTAGAAATGAAGACATCAGGGTGAGATTGAGGCAAAGGCCAGTCAGTACCAGGTTGAAGAGGGGAAGGCTGAAATGGTTTGGACATGTTGAGAGGATGGAAGAGAATAGAGACCCCAGGAGAGCACTGAGAGCAGTACAAATAGGAAGGACCGCTGGGTAGACCAAGAACGAGGTGGATAGACATAATTGTCAGGGATCTTGAGGATGAAAATCCAAAACTTAGAGGAAGCGAGGGAAATGGCTCGGGATAGAGACAGATGGAGAGGAACTGTATCAGCCTTATGCCACTGGCCAGTGGCGGGAAGATAAACGTAAGTAAAGTAAAGTAAGTTAATTTTCTTAGTTTATTTGGGCCTGGGCTAGAAAAAGGTACTGCGTAAAGGGCTCAAAAAAGAAGGCTTAACTTCCTGATCTCCCTCTAATATATCCTCTCTTCAATTTAAGAGTCTTGGATAATTATAAAGAGAAATATGGCTTAAAGCATTTTAGTTGCAGCCTGAAGTGAATTTGAACCCAGCGGCGGTCCTAATCCTTCATTAAATAGATATAATGGCCATCCGTCGTCAAACATTTACCAAAACCAGTTATGAAATGATCCTTACGAGAAAGGAATAGCTGGAAGATGCTCATTAAAAACAGCGACCCCGACTTGGGATTAGACGAGAAGAAGAAAGAGAATGACTTTGGGGTATGTAGCATAAATTCTAAAGAATATAAAACAGGGCCTCGACCCATCAAAGTACGTGACAGTTCGCATGTCTACTGAGGGTTACGGCTAGTTGTAAAAAAAAGAAAAAAAGAAGCAGCAATCTTTCATGGTAATTCCTCCGTATCTCCTCCGTGTATCTAGGGACGTAACGTGGTGTAAAATGGGGTTTAAATATTGGGGCGTCAAATGCTTTAAATGCTTATTCTAAGTTTATTTCAAATGTTTAGTCACGGTTTATTTATGACGCTTACGAAGTAGAGTATAGCAAGCAATCCCTCCCTTGCGTCCTTACCTTGCGTTTTTTTTTTTTTTTTTTTTTTTTTTTCTTTTTTTTTTTTTTTTTTTTTTTTTTTTTAGGGGAGCGTCTTTTGCAGTCGAACTCGCTTCGGCAATTTCTCGGAATTCTGAGTTCATTATGGAGTGGATCCCGACCAATAAAAAAAGAGAGAAAAAAGAAAAAAGAAAAGAATGAATGATGGCTGAAAGATAAAAGGTGAAATGACGTTCGCGCCATCTCTCGAGCTATTTGAATTCCGTGTAAACGGAGACGAAATTGTATCATTCCTTGAGGGTAGGTGACACCTGCTATTTTCTCTCACCGGCTTCTTCTCCTCCTGTCTATTATTTTTTATTATCATTATGATCTCTTAATCATTATTATTCCGAATATCATGGAAACTTAACACCTGCTATTTATCAATCTTTTCTCATTATTTTTATTTATAAAATATTCCCGAAGCTCTTAATATAATGGAAATTTAACACCTGCTGTTTATCATCCTTTTCTCATTATTCTTATTATTATAATATCCCCTGAGCTCTTAATTACCATTATTATTCATAATGAAATGGAAATTTAACACTTGCTGTAAATCATTCTTTTCTCATTATTTTTATCATTATAATATTCCCTGAGCTCTTAATGATTTAATAACCGAACACCTGCTATTAAACATCCTTTTTTTCATTCTTTTATGTTGTTATAATATTCCCTGAGCTTTTAATTACCATTATTATTCCTAATGTAATGGAAATTTAACACTTGCATTATTCTTATTATTATATTATTCTCTGAGCTCTTAATTATCATAGAGACATCTTCAGGGTACATAAGATGACTTTGAGATAAAAGTTGAAAGTCTTGGTACCTCCTTCCTTCATTTTCACGTGAGGATCTATTGTATACTTCACCTCCCGGGACCATTTTGGAATTACATTTTGTTAAGTATGAATTTAAATAAATGCCTTATACTTACTACTCATATTGTAATATTTCAGGCCTCGATGCCGATACCAGTTGCAACGGTAGTTTATATAAAAAAATAAGTTCATTAACCTTTCAAGATCATACCGCCAATATAAATGTCCCGAAGAGATCAGTGGATGTAAAAAAGAATTGCATAAACAAACAACGCTAACGTGAAGGCTAAAATGGCGCGGGAGATATCGCAGGAGACGTGCAGAAACCTTCCATCATGCATATTAACTTAATTTTCCACCCGCTGTGTTGACTAGACGGCGTAACTCAACATGGATAAGTTTACCCTCGGCGAGGCATTGTAACTGACGGCTAATCAAGGCGCTTTTGCGCAGCCCAAATTAACTGACAGAACGAAACCTGAAATTGTTCTCGCTCGTTTAATTTGAATGAAGGCTAGGAGAAATTGAGGCTGACTGTTGGTGGTGGGGTTTGAGGGAGGTTGAGCAGGAGGTTTATAACTGGTTGCAGGGCCCTGGGGGCGAAGCCCCCTTTATGGATAAGGGTAGTTATGTTCGGTTGAGCAAATGGATCAGGCGAAGATGAAATGCATGACTACCCTAGAATAATTTTCCTTGTATTCTAATAATTTACTTAAATTTTGATCTATTTATTTTTTATCAAATTGTTTAATATTTTTTTCCTTTTCTAATAACTGATCTCGTCTTTCTGCATTTCATATTACCTTCTGTCCTTTCAAATGAACACCATATTCTTTGGAAGCTTGAATTTCGAGTCAGTGGCCCCTGTGGGCTTGTTTTATATAAGGTTCATCCTCTGAATAATAATAATAATAACTAATAATATTAATAATTAATAATAATAATAATAATAATAATAATAATAATAATAATAATAATGGAGAAACAAATCCACACTTATTTCTAATAATATTCACCCATGAATAACATGTTACCATGAATATTTTTCAAAATAATAATAATAATAATAATAATAATAATAATAATAATAATAATAATAATAATAATAATAATAATAATAATATATGAGATTAGGTTAGTTCGTGCCATGGAAAGTCAACATCGGCCTAGAATGCAGCGTCTCCGGAAAACCCGCGCCCAATCGAGCGTAAACGATTAAATCATCGAGCGGGAACTGACTAGATGAGGCTGTCGCTTAGAAATGAATAGTTTTCATCTTCTGATTAATAATAATAATAATAATAATAATAATAAAATAATAATAATAATAATAATAATAATAATATGAGGTTAGGTTAGGACGTACTGCGAAAAGTCAACATCGGCCTAAAATGCAGTCTTCGAAACCCGCGCCAATCGAGCGTAAACGTTTAAATCATTGAGCGGGAACTGAATTAGGCGAAGCTGTCGCTTAGGCATGAATAGTTTTCATCTTCTGAATAATTATAATAAACTGATAATAATAAGATAAGGTTAGGCTAGGACATACCAAGAAAAGTCAACATCGGCCTAAAATGCAGCGTCTCCGAAACTGGCGCCAATCGAGCGTAAACGATTAAATCATCGAGCGGGAACTGAACCAGATGAGGCTGTCGCTTAAGCTTCGCATTTTCGCTCACCAGACAGCAGCCTTTGATTGATGATAATTCGAAGCAGATTTCCAAACTCTCACATCCTGCTGAGCTCAGCATGGGAGCCGAGTCAGTTCTCATGCCCGACTCAAACGTGCTTTCGGGGCGCTTATTAGTCATCCAGATCATGTCTGATGCCAGATGTTATCTCTCTCTCTCTCTCTCTCTCTCTCTCTCCTTCAGTAGCACCGTTTGTATTTAGTACGATTTTTGTTATGCACGTATGTACATTAAACACCCATCCACCCATACGCGCGCTCGCGCAAACACACACACACATGTATCTGCACTGTGTCAGTTTGTCTATCCACTCACAAATATGTATATAGAGACTAATGTAGTATTGTGAGCTGATACCTTCATTTCGCCAGTACATTATGTACTACACTTCCTACTTCAAAATTCAATTTAAACGAGAAAAAGACAGCCGAAACATTACAAGAAATAATATAATTGATCGCTGATCTGACATTCGTATAATTTGCATTCTTTTTCAGCATATATCTGTAGTTCAAGATTAATCTTTCTTTTCACGCTCTCCGTGGGTATCCTCTCTCTCTCTCTCTCTCTCTCTCTCTCTACTATCATAAAGTTTCCACTCGAAATCGAAGCGGGCTTGGTAGTGAGGTCTTGTTAAAAATCATCAGTCTAATGAACTTCGTTGCTGATGATATTTTGCACTACGCTGCGAAGATTTGTTGAATAAACTCTCACTGTAAGGTTACATGGTCTAAGTTAATTTACCAAATTCTTTTTATTTATTTATTTATTGATTTATTTATCTTCTTGCCGAATTCATCAAATTCAGAACTATCAGTTTGTCCTCCTTCATCCCTGTTGTTTGACTTTCGAAAGAGGGACAAAGGTATATAGTAAGCCCATGCGCACTTGCACTTATGTTGAGTCGTTATAAATTCAGAAGTTTAATACATAAGTATATTCAATTACACGTGATGATAAATGAGGAGATCTATCAATCAGTGTTTTTATTCAGACATTATCGCTGACATTTTAAGGTCTATCAATTAGTGTTTTTAAACAGATATTATTGCTGACATTTTAAACAGAAAATTATTCTTTAAATTTTAAGGAAAATTACAGACATTATTTAAAAAGAAAAAATCTTACATCATTCTCTGACGTATTTTTGGCTTGATTTGATCTTCACTAAGTATATTCAATAACAGGTAATGATAAATTACGTTTATCAATGACATTGTTTTTATTCAGACGTTATTTATTACTGACATTTTAAATAAAATGTAGTCTCTAATTTTTAAGGAAAATTGTAGTAATTGCATAAAAAAAGAAAGGCTGAAAGGGGGGACATTTAATATATATAATAATAGTAATATATATAATATAATATATATAGATTATATAATATATATATATATACCATATTATATATATATAATATACACACACATATATATATATATATATATATATATATATATATATATATATATATATATATATAATATGTGTGTCATCCACAAATTCCACAAAAATCCTATCAAATTGATATATGTTACCAGTTCAGTGAATTGTAATAATATTCAGGAATGCTTTAAGAAGAAGAAGAAGAAGAAGAAGAAGAAGAAGAAAACTAAACAATCCGGAAAAAAAGTTTTTGAATCAAGGTGCACCTTGTACGCCGACTTCTCGACGACAGGTTTACAACTGGCAGTAAAACACCACCAATACGATCCCCGAATCATTGAGGTGAGACTCCGCTTTCTCGGAGCTGGTCCTCGAGGTGTGTTGAGAGCGTGTTTTATGGCCCATTCCAACCGGACCATTACCAAAAGCTTCTACTAGATCATTTGGCGTGGTTTAATTCCCACCTTCGTAAGGCTCAACAGGAATCACATCCCCCTTGGTACACGGCCGTGAGATCTCTCGGACAGGAGGTTCGAGTCTGGCGCCGAAAGTGAGGGATTCTCGCCCTTAAGGGTGCTCTTGAAACCTACGGTATCATCCCTCGCACGGTGACTTCAGTCGATGTAATCGGGACTGTCAGAGGTGTGTCGGTTGTCTGCTATAATCTTTTTTTCTAGTCGTTATGTTCGCGCGAATCCTACCCAAACATGGAAGAGTATTTGAATGAGAGAGAGAGAGAGAGAGAGAGAGAGAGGAGAGAAGAGAGAGAGAGAGAGAGAGAGAGAGAGAGATTGGCCTATCGATAATGACATTATGGAGACATTCAACGCCGGCGATACAACGAGAGATTGTAAAAGGGTGTGGACACGTTGTTTAACACAACGAGAGGAGTTTGTCCGGCTTCAGACCATGTTTATTGTAAGGTAAGGTGTGCTAGGTCTACCTGTTAGTTTTTTCCGTTAATGATAAAATGATTTTTTTTTTAAATATTTTGTGTTTAAATGCTCTTGAATCTACGAGAGGTTCCCAAGGCTGATTTATTTATTTATTAATTTGGGTCTCATTTCAGTAAACGAAAAGTTAAGTATTTTGATGGATCTTTTATCTATGTATTTTTAAAATAACCCGTCACAAGAAGCATTACAAAGCTACAAGTTTCTTTTTAAAAAAACTAATAAATTATCACTTACTACAACAAAGCATTAAAAATGATATAAGATCTATTAAAAATGTTAGTACAAATATTGAAAAAACACGAGGGTCAAATTTTCATAGACCTGGTGATTTTTGAAGTCTTCATCAATGACAATATTTTTGTGGATCTTGCGCACTTTTGAATGGTTTCTTTTAGTAAAGTATAAATTAATGGATTTTTAAAAAAGAAACTTGTAACTTTTTAATGGTCCTTGTGACTTAGATGCTTTAGTAAATATTTATGTAGGATATTCATTACGTCAAGTGTTTACAGTCTGTAAAAATTATTTATACATTTTTTTTTACTGAAGGACGGGTTTCAAACCTACTGAACTCATTTTTCTCTTGTGGTTAAGGAACAGCAAGTGTCAACTAGCAGAAATTTGGTTGGGAAAATAAAGAAAATATCTTGATAACTATAAGAAATATTAATGATGAAATCAGTAACGATATGATGTTCATGCGTTAGTATCTGAGGCTGTTAGAAGAGTAAATAATAGACTTTTCATTCATGATTATTATTAATAGCAGTAGTAGTAGTGTTAGTAGTACCAGGACAAAGAGGTTGCGCCTAGTGATAAAAAAAAAAAACTATACTAAACCAATTTTGAATTTAATTTTTTTACTATTTATACGAGAATGGAATGAATGAAGACTATGAAGAGCAGTCACGTTCTTTGAAGATGAGGATAAAATATGACCCCTTTAATGTGTGTAAATACTAAATATATCAAGATTTATACTACAAAAATAGTTTCATTTTATCTCCAATGGAATAAACACTAACAGCATTCTCCCTTCTAAACACAATGGACCATCCCATAGGGTTTTAGTGTGAATAATCAAAATCCCACATATTTCCTTATTAGGGTCATAATGGCATCTCTCCTTCCATATGTGGCAAAGGGTGTATCGAGGAACGACATTAGATTCATTGTCATTGAGAAACTTGCATGGCGGTCGTCTTCACTTGTACATAAGCCGGAAGTAACAACACATTTCACGAACGTGAAAATCGTTAATGGCTAATGGTATGGAACTCAATTCTCTGGGACAAATTCATCATAAAAAAATAGCTGCATTGGCTAACTGTCTATTTCAGGAATGCTCAACAGTGATCAATCTTGAACTGTTACGATTGTTATATGAGCGAATCAAACACTGAATGCGCAATGTTTTCTCGTCTTCATAATCCGTGTTTAAAAACCTATGATTTTCCTGAATTTGAACGCGTCAGTCACGTCAGTATCAGTAGTAAATAACCATGAACGTTCGTGATATGTACTAAGCTTTAAGATTAATTCGTGGCTTTTGACAGGGAAAGAAGTCCTTAGGATCCTTCGGCAGACTAAAAAAGTTCCCAAGTATTTGCAGTGAACGAGAGGTCAAGTGAACAAGACTCGATCGCCTTCATAGTTCAATTATTAGGTCACCGCGCTTGTCTTTTGGCCTAAATTTTATGTTATACCATAATCAAGTCTACCGCCTTTAGCGGTTTTAGCAGCTGACATCTCAAGGTATTTTTCGTGGATAATCATTCAAGTTTTAGGTAATTCGATAGAAAAGCTCAGCTGTGTTTAGTACCAACCCTCCGGGAGGAACGTCCGAACCATAAACAAAAGACGGTAAATTTCTCAAGACTAAATTTCCCAAATCATCTTTGTAAATTTCTCAAAATAATATTTGTAAATTTCCCATGTCTCTAAATTTCACAAAAGACGGTACATTCCTCAAAACATGCATTACCTATACACCCATTTCTATATTGTTCAGTCAAAAGTCTGAGAAGCCTAATAACTATATATATATAGGTAGTAGTACTACCTATACCTATATCCGATCGGAGCTATTTTGTAGAATTACCTGTTTTATATTCTGAAGGTACTTACTTATACGGTATTCAGATTTCTGCAATGTAATGCATATATAATTTGAGTGACTGTAGACTAGTTGGTTCAAGCAAAATATTCCTTTAGGCCTATTGACTATTTTAAAGTTACCACTTCTAGTACCTATAGGCTAGGCATAGGCTCCTCCTAAAGGGTGTGTGGTTAGATCTAAATTACTATTCCGCGGCGGCCTAGACTATGGCAGTTGCGGGCTTTCTCTGCATTTTTACCTCCCGAACAAGAATTTTAAGTAATATTTATTCGGACGACTAATTAATCCCCAGGGGCCCGTAGTAAATACGGCAAAATACATTTGACGCCCCAATTCCTGGTGGCTTTCATATTCGCGGGGACGAACGATGCTGAATGCTTGTATAGAAATACCGGTAACTGGGTAAAATGCATGCTGAGTGGTCCATGATATAAGGAAAAGGTTTTAGGCTAATGCTCAGTGTCCTTGTTGGTGGTATGGTAGCCTACAACGTGATAGGCCTAGAGGAAAAGTTCATCACTGTGCCTAGCCTATATATACTCCGTTTTTTTTCCGTCTCCCACCCATCCGCCTGTGGTGTTTGCTCATGGTAACACTGCGTCCCGGGCTTTAAATAATATCCTATTTCGAATATTAACGGTGCAATTCGCATACAGTAAATTATCAAAACACTTTTCAGTTGGAAATGTACACCCAGATATCCTTTTATTTACCTAAAACTCACACATAGCGTAACTATTTAAAGCCCGGGACGCAGTGTTGCCATGCGAAAACACTACAGGCGGATAGAAAAAAAACAGTATAGTCAAAATAC